>NW_004567103.1:21589782-21629260 GCF_000260355.1 Condylura cristata | reverse complement strand
CTCTGCCCCGGGCCTGGCGCGGGCCGGCGAATCCCCGGCCTCACGTAAGCGCGCTCGCCGCCCGCCCTGTTTGCGCGGCCCAGCCCGCCGCCCTACGGGAGCCCGGGGATGTGGGCCGGGCCTGGGGCCGCCTCTGCTTACCTTTCAGCTGCTTTTTTTTTTTCTCCTTCCCCCCTTTTCCCTCGGCTGTGCTGACAGATCAGAGTGAGAGGCGCTGGCAATGGACTGGGAAGCTCGGCTGCCGCTGCTACTGCTCCCCCCTGGGCTCCGGCGAGAGCCTTGCCCTGTCAAGCAAGAGGGGTGAGGATCATATTTTTATTTTGGAAACTAAAAAGTGCTCCCGGGGTCGGTGATTATTAAGGGGAAATCCCTGAATATACTCTCCAGCCAAGAAGGCAGGGCTGCCGGGGCTGCACAAGAAGAGGCAGCAGCCTCCTACAGCACCACTACAGGCACTGCGAGGACATAACACCAGACCGCCGCTCCTCTGCCCTCCGAAACGACAACTTTCCTACCATCTTGGAGGCAGAGCAAAGGGGGGCCGGGGGGAAAAGTGCACCCGCTCCCGATAAAGTACAAATTTCGACTTGTCGTCTTTGGAAAAAAGTCCGCACCGGCCGTCTACACCGGCGCCTGGGGGAAAAAGCAGGGAAGAAACTGGGGGTGCTTGAGAAACGTTTTCATTTGCACCTGGGGGGAAAATGTTTCTGCATCTTCTGATGGAAAGAAATCTTTGCAAGACACAGGTTTTCCGGTGATTATTTCTATTTTCTATTTAATTTTTTCCATGTGAGTGACATTGGTGGTCTAATTTTTTTTTTCAGGCTAATGATGATTTTTCTCCATTACAGATCTAAGTTCTGTGTCTGGTGGTCAATTTTATGAATTTGTACTTCAAGTGACTTGATAAGCACTTTGCTTACTTGTTTGCATGTTTATTATAATAGATATATTTTATCTGTGTCTTTCTATTGTGGTATGTATTTCTCCTCAAAACTCAGGTTGCCGAAGGACAATTGTGAAGGGATGTCTTTTGTCTCTTTTCTTAAAGCATTGTTAATAAAACCTATTGACTGTCCTGCAAGGCGAGATATAGCTCTTTATTTTTCACAGCGCAAGTGAAGGCAGAGGTGGAAGGGGGTACTTAAATACAAATTAAGTATAATTAACTGTCTTTCTAGAAACATTCTTAATTCAGTTATGATCTGCCCAGGAAGGAGGGTCACTATAAAAACTGGAAATAGATTTTAAAAACCGCTTTAGATTTTCTTTAAGTGAAATGGCTTATTAAGAATTAGAACCAGGCATTGAATTTTTTAATTCTAATGAAAATTGGAGTCTTGAAAGTTTTGATCTTTGGTACATTACATATGTGGCTGTCCACTTTGGGTGCCAGACTTGAGAAATGTGTCTGTTTTTATTGGAGTTGAAATGTTGATTCACCACTTCCAATGTGCTGCTAGGCTATCTAAATAACTTAATATATGGCAATGAATGTCTTGAATCTACTTTTTCTAATGAGCTAACAGTAGATGGGATCAAAAGTACACCTTGCTGGGGCAGCAGAGGTGCAGAGAGGGGGCCCTAGCCACTGGCAACCCACTCACAACCATTGCAATAGAACTGTCTTACGGAAGGGGAATAAATTTCTGGAAGATTGGGGGCTGGGGGGAGGCAGAAGGCATAAAGCAACAGAAGAGTATGAGAAAAATTACCAAAGATCTTTTTGTACCTACAGAAAATGATGAAATGAATCTTGTATTTTTCCGACACATGTTGGCTAACCTAATGGGAATGGATTTGTAATATTAATGCCTTGAATGAGTAGAATAATTTATTTCATTAAAATTTTATTATAAAGCAATTAGAACTAACTGGTGACTTCATTTTTAAGATGTTTATTTTTTAAGCATCCAGATTTAGAGAGTCCCTTAACCCTCAGTGAGTTCAGATAATGCATTGTCTGATACTTGTCATCTAAAATTGAATACAGTGCCTTAATAGTCTAGGTTGGGTGGGTTTTGGTTTTGTTTGTTTGTTTTTTTCTTTTCTCTTTGGTAGAAAAACCCAAAGTGGCCATCGTTGATGGCGCAGCCGGTTCAAGGCTAAAGCATAGCACTGCAAGTGCGCAGCAGGCACACAAGTTCGATCCCGGCCCTGGAGGTGACCCACGGAGGTGACCCACATAGCACGGCAGACCTCTCTTGTCTCGCCAGTGTACTTTGTCAATATGCCTGTTCTGCTCCTCAGTCTGTCTCTGGTGAATCACCCCCCTGCACCTCTGGCCTGTACCCCAGTTCTGTATGCATAAATAAATATATATTTTTAAAAAGTAAAACCCAGAGTAATTAAAGCAAAATTAACTGACTTTTATCATCTCAGAAACCTAAATTGTAGTTTCAATTTATACTTTTTTAAACATTTGGACATTTTTGGACTTTAGGTTTTTTGTTTTTTTTTACATTAGTTATAATAAGGATATAACTTCCCTTTAATGTGAGTAGAACTCTAGTGGATTTGAGAAACATGTTTCCAACAACTTACTGTTCCGTACAGATGGCATGATTTAATAGGTGTGCTTTACATTTTTCAAGATTTAACATGTATTTAACATGTGCTATCAAGCTGATAGCATCCTTTGTTGCAGTCCGTCCAGTGACCAAAGAAACTTGTTTATGTGACGTCTGTCAAGGGAGAAGAATAGGTTGCATGCTCAAAATTGAGCACTTGAGTGTCTTCCTCTTTATAAAGTTTGACTAAGTACATGGCTGCCATGCATGACTTTCATCTACCATCTTCTAAGTACAGCAATGCAGACATGGGGAATTATGGCCCTACTAAGAAGGGAATCCCACCAAATTTGCAATGTTGGTGAATCTGATTGGTTAGTGTTTATTTCAATAAATAATTGTACGCATTGGTGACTGTGTCCAGTTCCAGGAAACTGCAGGTACTAACAAACCTACTGTCTTAATTATCTTACTTTTGCCCAATATAGTTACCAGAAATCAATTTTGATTAATGTTAACTTGAGTCTCTAATGCATCTTGATAATATGCTGGACACTTTTATGTATGTGTTCACATATAATTCCTCCAATAATTCAATAGATACTTAACTTTGTTCTTTTTCCTTTTTTTTTTTTTTTGAGACAGAGTTGGGATAACTGTCTTCCCTTTGAGACAGTGAAAACATTCACGGCTCTAAAGTTTTCTAAGGTTCCAAATCTTTCGCCTGCTCTGGAGTTTCTCACGTGCCTGCTAAAGCCCTATGTTGTATATCTGTAAATACTCAGTTCCTGCCATATGCTTTTTGCCAAGACCAAACTGAGTAAGCAGCATTTAGAGCCCTCTTAGCTCCTTAGTGGCACTCAGTGGTGACTCATTTCACCAGAATGAAGTCCGGTACCTAGGTATATCTGTTTTTTTTTTGAGGAATGCAATGTATTTCTCAATTGAAATACATTCTGATTAAGAGGGAGTTGCTTCTTGGTCTGGAAAATGAACAAATGTATTGTAAAACACTAGCAATTGCAAAATTAGACTATTTTGTAAAAGAGCTAATGAATGAATGCCTGAATGATCTATATCCATGAGTGTCTTTAAGTTTTAAGAATTTATTTATTTTTGCATCCAAGAGCTGGGGTGTAGGCCAGAGGTGCAGGGGAGGGGTGGGGGAGGGAGGTGACATTGAGAGGATTCACCAGAGAGAGTAGGAATCAGAACAGTCAGAACTACTGAAATACACTGCTGAGGAGAGCAGCAGGCAAGATAGGAGAGGTTGGCTGCACCATGTGGGTCAGCTCCCTGCCTGGGTGGGAAGGGATTCAGGCCACCCAGTGATACACTGAGACTGAACCCCTCAGCCACCAGGGAGGCCCAAGTGTCTAAGTTTTATCGCTGTGATACTTGGAGCAGTGGTGTCTTTTGTTGTCATGCTTAATTTCACAAGTAGCTTGTTTAGTCTTTTGTTGAAATAGGAAACACTTGCCTTAATAATTTTTACTATTTTAAGGCTCTTTCATTGACCTGTTGTTTGGTATTAATGATTTTAATTTTGTAAAAATTAAGCACCTTATTGTGTACACTACTGTGAAAATAAGGACACACCACCCGTATTCCCAAAAATTGTCATTCATAGACTGTGTGACTTTAAAATGAAAAGTTTGTGTATGTTTGAGATGTAGATGCCTTTGTTAGTGTTTGCTGACAGTCTCATCAAATATTTAAAAAGAGAAGACAGGGTTTTACAATTTAGTAGGATATTTTTCGGAGGAGTAGGGGTGTGGCTACAAGCCATCCCTAATCATACAAAAGTTTTTTCTAACATCCCCAAAGGCAAACTAAGGTTACACCTAGAGCCCTTTGCTAGTGGGAAAATTCCCAAGGAGGTAACAGGGTAGTAGTGGGGAGCATGCACCCCTTGAAAGGTTCAGGCCACATGTGATGGCTGTGGGTGCCCTGTTTTTTGTTTTGTTTTGTTTTTTTCCACTTTAATAGTATTTCTGTTTTGGAAACATTTGTTGGTAATGTTTCTATCTAAAGCAAAGACTTTGGTTTTATGTAGCTACTGCTCTCTGCGAGAAATGGTTCTGGTTTGGTAGATATCCACGTCATCGCTCTAGATTATCAGTGTGAAATTTCTATATTATAGATCTAAATATAATCAAAACACACACGATCAGGTCATGATCATGTTCTAACACCTAACTCAGAGACACTCAGATCCGGACTACTCCCTGATGCCAAACCAGAAGCCAAAACAATTTTTTTTTACTTCCCACAAGAGACAAGCGAGATAACTGGGAACCAGCTGAACACTGGCAGCAGCAGAAACAAGATATGTCCCAGATGTCTTTACTCTGCCTTCTCGTCCTTCATGGGGCAGGATGGGAAAGTGACATCATAGTGTAGGCTCTACACATTTTGGGGTCATCCTGATAACTTCTGAACTTAAACTAAGGAAAACTGAGAAGTCATATTCTTAGTTGTGACTGATAAAAAGAAACACACTAGAGCGGTATTAAAGATAGAATTTGGGTAGAATTATAACTGAGTACCAACCTTTTCTATTAAGTGAAAACACGAGGTCCCCAAAGTGGTAGTTAGCTAAAGCATTGTAGGAAGAGCAATCCAGAGTCTTCAAAATAATAGACAGAGATCAGTGGGAAGGTGAGAATATTCAGTTCTGCTGTATTCAGGCTAGGCAAGGTTTGGTAGACCCACTGGGAGTGTAACCACTATTTCTATGAGAAAATTAATTCCAACTTTCTGGACAAACAAGTATGTATTTACAATATGTTTTGGAACACACTCATTAATAAATTTGAACTTCTTATAATGCAATATCTTTGCCATATTTGTTATAAAATGCCAGAATCCAATAGTAAAAGTTGGAGTGGGGGGAGCTCTTATTCAAATATAATAGAAGTAACTGTGATCACAGTTCAAGCAGCTTAGTTTAAATTCTGGTAAAGAAGATTATCCAAGATATAAATGCTGAAGTTAGTTGTACACCAAGAAGGAAGCAAAGACCTCAGTAACTAAAAATTGCACTATTTACCTTAACTATGTACACTTTTGTGTGGGTTTACAGACCTGGATGCAATGTGATTTTATGGTAGGTGTTTCCATCTTCATTTTTAGCATTTTAAAAAGATAGATTTATTAGAAAAACAGGCATCTGTATAGTCACATGCAGGCAGGAGAGCTGCTTGTTTTATCTTTTTAAAGATTATACATACATAGGTTAGATGTGTGGCGGGGGGTGGATGAGAGGATTCACCAGAGACAGTGGGGAGCAGAACAGGTGTATTAACTGAAATATACTGCTGAGGGGAGCAGCGAGTAGACAGGAGAGGTCTGCTGTGCCAAGTGGGTCAGCTCTCTGACCAGAGATGCAGTAGATAGCTTGACAGTGCTGAGACGTAACCCCTGTGCCACCAAAAAAACCCTTTACCAAAAAAAAAAAAAATTATTTGTGCATAAATGCAGGAGTTGGGTTTTAGGCCCAAGGTGGAGAGGGAAGTAGAGTTGGGGGTGAGTGGATTCATCAGAGACAGAGTGGAGAGCAGAACAGGCAGATTGTCTGAAATACACTGCTGAGCAGAGCAGCAGGTGAGACAGGCAAGGTCTGCTGGGGAGAGAGCTTCTGCACCTTTGGGTCAGCTCCTTGGCCTGGGATTGAACTTGAGCTGCAGACAGTGCTGAGACTTAACCCCTTGCACCACCAGGGAGGCCAAGCTTGCTTTTACTCTTAAGGAAAACCAGAAAAAGGAAGAAATACATATCAGAAGCAGTTAAGAGTCTACTAAAAATTACCTGCCCTCATTCTATTACGCTGATCTCCTTTTGACTGCAAGCAAGCCATGACCAATATCATCTGAATATGTACTGTTCTCAGCTCTACCAGTTAAATCCCACACTGCTTGGGTACCATGTCATAATCTTGTCCCTGAGGCCTTCTGATGCCAACGAGTGACTTTATCCTTACTTTACTGCCTTATATTGTTTTCTAGGCTTCTTCTTTCCCACATGTGTTCCTGTCATGAAAGAGGGGCTGTAGTTGTGAAGAGCTCTATTTTGAGTCATGCCCAACCAACCCCACTAATTTCCCCTGCTGTATTATCAGAGTTACTTCTTTTTTTTAAAAAAATGATTGATTTATTTATTCGTACAGAACTGGGGTACAGGCCAGAGATGCGGAGGGTGAAAGGATTCACCAGAGACAGAGTGGGGAGCAAAACAGGCAGATCGACAAAGTCCACTGCTGAGGGGAGCAGCCGGCAGGTCAGGAGAGGTCTGCCACGCCATGTGGTCACCTCCGGGGCAGGCGGGAATCGAACTTATGCAGAAGTGGCTTTAGATTCTTAGTGCTGTGCTTTAACCAGCTGCGCCACCAGGGAGGGCCCAGAGTTACTTCTTAACCTCTCCGGGTTTCCTCATTTGTAAACATAGGATCATGCTAACGCCACCTCCCCAGGTTGTTGTGAGGGACAAATGACAGTGTGAGGGAGGCACATGGCAGGCTCCCCAGCACACAGTGAGTTCCAGGAGGAAAGGACTGCTCCTTTTGGTTGCTTGCAGGTCAAAGAGCACTGTTTAGTTTTTGCTTTCTTTCTTTCTTTTTTTTTTTTAAACATTTATTCATTTATTCATACAGAACTGGGGTAAAGGCCAGAGATGAGGAGGGTGAGAGGATTCACCAGAGACAGAGTGGGGAGCAGAACAGGCAGATCGAGGAAGTACACTGCTGAGGGGAGCAGCGGGCGGTCAGGAGAGGTCTGCCGCACCATGTGGTCACCTCCGGGGCAGGTGGGGATCGAACTCAGGCTTTAGCTTCTCAGTGCTGTGTTTTAACCCGCTGCACCACCAGGGAGGGCCATTTTTTGCTTTCTTTTTAAATGCTACCAAGACAGTGGATTTATCAGCACTGGTCACAAACTGGATTCAGTAGAGAAAAAAGATGAAAGAAGACTGATGATGACCTACCATACAGCCACATTAAAAAGCACAGTGATTTTTTTTTGAATACCCAGAGAGTGAAGAGTCTACAATAGAGAATTTTAAGTGTAGCTGAGATGTTCATGTACTACTGTTTCTCCACCAAGGTTTTGTTGTTGTTGTTGTTGTTTAAGATTTATTTTTTATGCATACAAGAGCTGGGGTGCAGGCCAGAGGTGCAGGGGGGAGTGGGGGGAGAGTATTCACCAGAGATAGAGTGGGGAGCCGAACAGGCAGCTCCACTGAAATAGAATGCTGAGGTGATCAATGGAGAAAACAGGAGATGTCTGCTGCACCATATGGGTTAGCTTCCTGGCAGGGGTTAAACTCTTGCTGAAGTGGCTGAGGATAGTTTCATGGTGCTGAGACTTAACCCCTTGTGCCACCAGGGAGGCCTTCTCCATCAAGGTTTTAAAGAAGTAAATAGTTTAAGATAAAAAACAGGGTACACAATGAAGACATACAGAATACAGGATGGGAGATTATTGTGACCCTTTTTTGTCCCTTCGTTAGCCATTCTCAAGAAAGGGAAATGCATTTAAACCTCAGGAGCCTCCCTGGTGGTGGAAGGGGTTAAGTCTTAGTACTATGGAGCTATCTGCAGCCCCTGAGCACAAGTTTGATCCCCAACCAGGGAGGTGACCCACATGGGGCACAGAGCCTTAATAGCCCCTGCCCTGCCCCACACCTCTGGCCTACCTCCCAGCTCTGCACGCATAAATAAATAAATCTTTTTAAAAAATTAAATCTCATTATGAGATTGGAAAAGAAGGCATACAAAAGATAAGGCGGCATAAAAAAAATGAAATGCCTTCAAAAAGAATCATCCTACAAAGAATCATCCTACAAGTAGAATGTTATTTCCAACTAGCTGTTTTACTGGGCAAGTCTTCTGTTTCAAAATGTGAGGGAATAGAAAAGTGCGGAATTAAAAACAGAAAGCCACGCATAGATCCCCAAGCTAGTATTTATGTACCAGCTATACAAATGGGGGCCAGTTTCTCACAGCTCAAACCTCAGTGCCCTCATTCTTTTTTTAAGATTTATTTATTCGTACAGAACTGGAGTACAAGCCACAGCAGCAAGTGCAGTGAGAGGATTCACCAGAGACAGAGTGGGGAGCAGAACAGGCAGATTGACGAAGTACACTGCTGAGTGGAGCAGCGGGCGGGTCAGGAGAGGTCTGCTGGGCCATGTGGTCACCTCTGGGGCCGGGGATCGAACTTGCCCAGAAGCGGTTGCAGCCAGCTTGTTTTGCTGCGTCCTAACCTGTTGCGCCACCAGGAAGGGCCAATGCCCTCATTCTTAATACAATTGCCTGAACAAGATGATTTATAGGGCCCTGTGTAGTAGGACACGAAGCAGCCACTCCATAACTGTCAATTTCTTTCTTTTTACTGAATCGATAGTGTCTAGACTCAAACAATTCTTTAATTAGAAAACTGTGGAAAAGGGCCTTGGCTCCAGAATCAATTTCTAAAGTATTGAGCAATTACCAACTTAATTAGATGCTTAGTTACATATTTACTATTTTCTAGCATGATTTGTGTGAGATTTTTCTTGAGTAAGTCAAAAAACATCTATGATTGAATTATATTTTACAGTAAAAACAGACTCAGCCAACACAAAACGCAAGTCTTTACTCAGCTATGTGCCAGACAGTTAGGCATTTCCCTAGCACTTGACTCCATGACTATTGGAGTCTTCTTATTCAGGGTACGGGTGATACAGTACGAGAGACCACATCTAGACTCTGTGACATAGTGTGTTTGAAACAGGGAACTTAATCACCTTAGCTGCATATGACCTACTAGGTTAATGGAGAATAAGAAATATCCAAAGTCATTATGGTCAAAGAGTATTATTTCACTAGCCTGTTCTCTTCAGTTACATAGGCACAGATGTATGTTTTTATAGTGGGTCAGGATAAAATGTTAGCAAATTATTGTATAAATGAAAAGATTAAAATTTGTAGCGTCCTGCTGTGGTTAAATAGTGAATAAAACACACAGTCCTACGTGTGTCCTCACTGCCTCACAGTGTAGGTAAGTGCAGACCACACTGGTCTAGTTGAAGACTGGGAACGGTGGGCCTGAGAGGAACTTATGGCCCAAGGCTTTAATATACTACATTTCTAGGTCTCTGGTGGTACATGAGTTAAGTGTCAGTGCTATCAAGCTATCTGCAGCCACTGTAGCACGAGTCCCATTCCTGGCCAGGGAGGTGACCCACATGGTGTGGCAGACCTCT
Source organism: Condylura cristata (assembly GCF_000260355.1). Classification (NCBI taxonomy): domain Eukaryota; kingdom Metazoa; phylum Chordata; class Mammalia; order Eulipotyphla; family Talpidae; genus Condylura; species Condylura cristata. Next base: position 21,619,508 of record NW_004567103.1, on the reverse strand, counting down.
CCTGACCCGCCTGCTGCTCCCCTCAGCAGTGTATGTCAGTACATCTACCTCTTCTGCTCCCCACTCTGTCTCGTGAATCCTCTCACCCCTCACACCTGTGGCCTGTACCCCAGTTCTTGTATGCATAAATAAATAAATCTTAAAAACAAACGAAGTATTTTTTTCACACAAGTTCTGACTCTGTAGGGCTTGATTCAATAAATGAAATTTGTTGTAAAGGTTAATTTTGTAACAGTTGAAAGTGGGAAACTTCAGGGCCCAATAGGTTAATGCCCAGCACTACCAAAGCTAGCCACGGCCGCTTCACAAGTTCTATCCCCAGCCAGGGAGATTCATGAGGTTTGGCACCTGGCCAGGGAGGTGACCCACATGGCACAGCAGACCTCCCCTGTATCGCCCACTGCCCCCCTCAGCAGTGTACTTAGCCGATCTGCCTGTTCTGTTCCTCACTCTGACTCTGGTGAATCACCACCCCTGCATCTCTCGCCTGTACCCCTGTTCTGTATGCATAAATAAATAAATTTTAAACAGAAAATGGGAAACTTCAACCCAAACAGCTAGCTGGACATGGGTGCTAGCTGGACATGACACCACAGTAGACTCTGTGGGGAAGTAAAGGAAAATATACAGTCATGCACAAGGACCTTATGAGCTATTGCAAAGATAAATACTCCCTGGAAACACTTGCAGAACAAGCCAGGACTCATCGCAGGGAACAGAGGGGGCAGAGGAAGAAAGGCTGCCTCTCAGGTTGGAGGCAGTCCAAGCCCCGACTTGTGATGGAGTGCCTTGGGCTGTGCTCAGAGCTCTGAGCCTCATGCTCCTTCTAAATCCTCATGATCGTGCTTGTGTCGATTCAAGGAGACAGGTGAAAATCTCTAGCACAGTCCTGGCACCATAGAAGATACCAGATCAGGGTTTGCTAAATCTCCGTTCAACAAATTTAGAATTGTTACTTATCTGGGGCAGAAGAAATGGCAAGAGGTAACGCAGGAGTGAGCATGTTTTCAGCACAACAGAAGGTCTGTGCTAAAAAATGGTGGAAAATAAAGAAATAAGGTCGTGCTCAATTAAGGGAACTTTGAAAGCCAAGCTGAAAGTTGGAACAGATATAACAGGCAATAAAGAACCATTATTTGTACTTAAGCAAAAAGGATCTTCTATTTAATTATTCAAGGAATACTCATTTATAGTGTGTGAAGCACTGTGGCTAGATATTAGGGAAACAGTAACCCCTGCCCTCAAGTGGTTTAAGTCTGACAAGAAAAAACAAACTTGTTTTATTATTGTTTTTAAGATTAATTTTGTTTGGGGCCTCCCTGGTGGCCCAGTGGGTTAAAGAGCAGCATTAAGAAACTAGCCACAGCCACTCTGGCATCGATTCAGTCCCCGGCCAGGGAGGTGACCCACATGGCACAGCAGACTTCTGCCTCACCTGCTGCCCCCCTCAGCTGTGTGTTTCAGTAGATCTGCCTGTTCTGTTCCCCACTTTGTCTCTGGCGAATCCGCTGACCACCCCTGCACCTCTGGCTTATACCCCAGTTATGTATTAAAAAAAAAGATTAATTTTATTTGTGCATAGGAGGAGATGGACTAGTGTATAGGCCAGAGGGGAAAGGGAGAGGGGTGAGATAGAGTAGGGATCAGAACAGGTAGATCCACCGCTGAGGGGCACAGCAGGGGAGACAGGAGCCGTCTACAACACTGTGTGGGTCAACTGGGTGGGTGGCACGGGGAGAGGAGGGGTGTTTGGAATTGAATTTGGGATCTAACTTGTGCTGATGGAACTTGTGCTGCAGTGGGTAGTGATAGCTTGATAGTGCTGAGACTTAACTCCTGCACCACCAGAGAGGCTGGAGATGTTTTATTTTTATACAGATTCTACTTTTAAAAATATAACCTTCATGAAGGCTAGGAAGATGATTGATCTAGCATCTAGAACAAGCTTGGCACAAACAGCATTCAATATCTGTTATTTGATGAAGATTTGAGATTTTAAATCAAGAAGTACAAATCTCTTTGAGATTATTTAATAAGGATAGGACTTTTAGACAGATTAAATGAGAAAGATTCCAAGAAAGCAAATATGGATGTTCTATCACTAGGAGAGTGTAAGATTATTAATAAGGTATCTCTGTAAGTCGAATTCTTTAATAACCTGTGAGTATTATATTACAATTAACCATATTGTAGCCTAGTTAAAAACCTAGACTATAGAGTGGTACTAAATATTTTCATGTTTTCTTTCCTATTAGCATATTTCTGTTGTGTATTCTTTATTGCTAAAAATCATTTAAAAGCAAGTTTTTAAGTGACTAACACCACTTCATGTTGAAACCCTAGATAGGTTAAAAAATTCAAAAGCAGAATACAAAAGAATCACCTGCAGGACAAAGCAAACATAAAAAGGAGAAAATATAATTTTTAATATAGCCTGTTATGTGGAAACACTGGCATATTTGAGCAAGTCTCTTTGAATGTCCCTTCCCCCATGATGTAGGACATGATCAATTATACCATCTGCTCCTGTAGGTAACTTGGCAGCTGTTAGCTGACTAACATTGTTCCTGAGTTTTGCTGTCACCATTGATATTTCTAGAACATATGAGCAGAAGATTTGTTAGAATAACTTTTATAATATAAGTTTCCTTTAAATTATAAAAGGGGAAAAATAACCAAATCAATATTGACTAACTGGGAAGAACTAAATAAATATTTATATAGTTATAAATCACTTCAGTTTTTCAGAGATGATTATTATGTTTTATATGTTCAAATGTTTTAAATGTATAAAACAAAAAAAAATTAAATTAGTATTTAATACTAACAGAATATGTCTTCAAGTGGGGAAAGAAGGGATCATCTCAGTTTGTGGTAAGATACACAGATGCTTCCTGTTGCTCTATCCAGAATGATGTTCACATTAACCTCAGAGGGGGCCGTTAAGCCAGCCTTGAGCTAGAAGGTAAACACCATGTTCCTTCATGGAGGAAGAAGGTAAGAAACATGTTACCTAAAGTCTAAGTACTTCATACAACATCATTGACATTGTAGTAAATTATCATCCACTCCCTACAGCATGTGTTCACCTCTGAAATCAAGCTAAGTAAACAATTACAGGAATAGAGACTCAGAGTGCCATTACAGAAAGCCCATGTTAGTCCATGCAGGCCATTTTTCCTCTTTTTCCTAATGCAACGAGGTTTCTATCTTATCTGAATCTGAACTGTTGGAATAATGTGATTCTGAGCTCTTTATTTTTTTAAAGATTTATTTTTATTTACTTATGCATACAAGAACTGGGGTACAGGCCAGATTTGCAGGGGTGAGAGGATTCACCAGGACAGAGTGGGGAGCAAAACAGGCAGATCCACTGAAATATACTGATGAGGGGAGCAGCAGGCAAGACAGGAGTCTTGCTGCGCCATGTGGGTCAGCTCCCTGGGCAGGAATCAAACTCTTGCTTCAGTGGCTGCTAGTAAGTTGATAGTGCTGAGACTTAACCCCTTGTGCCACCAGGGAAGTCCGTGAGGTCATTTTTACTTCCTTCTCTTATTTTTTTCTTGCTTCCCTCTTTATCTTGACTTGAGTTCAGAAAACTTCTGAAATGGTCATTCTTTTAAGCTCTGGAGAGGATTTTGCGTATTTATAGTTTTACATGCTAACTACTTAAATTGAAAGAAAAGCAAAAGGCAAGCATCAATGCACCAACAAAAAGCTTCCATAATGTACCCAGTTATGTACATTTTCATTTTCGATTATAGTCATTAACAGTATTTGCTTTCCTTGTCATGATAATTGCCTTAGAATCACTTAATGAAAACTTAGTCTTCCGAAACATACTAACTTCCAAACTTGTGCTATTTTACAAGCAAATAGGATTAACGTTATTAAAAGACAACATTAAGCAACATAGCTGTTAGCGTTTCAACCAAGAGTTTTAAAGCACATTAGACAAGCTTTTTTGTGGGCCCTCCCTGGTGGTGCAACACGTTAAAGTGCAGCACTGCGAAGCTAGACAGCTGCTTCACACGAGTTCTATCCCCAGCCAGGGAGGTGACCACATGGCGCAGCAGACCTCTTCTGGCCCACTCGCTGCTCCCCTCAGCAGTGTACTTGCTCAGTCTGTCTGTTCTGCTCCCGGCTCTGCCTCTGGTGAATCCTCTCACCACACCTGCACCTCTGACCTGTACTCCAGTTTCTATATGCATAAATAAATTTTAAAAAAGAAGAAAAGCTTTTGTGTTACCTAACATTGGCAACACAAGTCTAGCAAGTGAGTTGGTTAGGATGACATAGACTCACCCAATTCTTGAGAGAAATAACTTCAAGTGTGTTTTATTGTCATTTTTGTTGTTAACTGCAGACTTTTTTCAGATTTCACCCTTTCCTACTAATACCCCTTTCTGCTCCAGGCTCTCAAGTCTTTCAGGACTTTGTCCCTTTTGAAGAGTCAGTGATTTGGTAGACAAGTGCTCAGTTTGGGTTTGTCTGATGTTTGCTCATGAATAGATGAGGTAATTAGTTTTGGGCAAGAAAAATCTCAGAAGAGATGTCTCACTTTTAGGGCATCCTGTCAGGGTAACCTGATATTGATAGTGTTAAGACTGGTAGTGTTAAGACTGCTTCCTTAACAAATAACTTAGCGCTATAAAAATAACACCCACCTATTAGCTCAGTTTCTGGCAAAGGATGGCTGGGCTTCCTGCTCAGGCTCTCAAGCCCAAAACCAAGGTGTCACCTGGACTGCATTCTCCCCTGGAGCCTGTGGTCCCCTCCCAGCCCATGAGGTTGTTGGCGGCATTCAGTTTCTTGATTATAGGACAAGCCCAAACCAGTAATCTCCCTGCCATGTGATGTGACCTAATCACAAGATTAAAACCCATCACATTAACTTCCCATATGATTAGGATATATTCCAAAGGTGGAGAAGTCAGGAAAAAGATGGGAACATCTCAGAATTCTGCCTGGCACATTAGTCAGAATAACCTGGGTTACTTATTTAGGGTGGTATCTTCTGGGTTTCTTGACTGTGAAGCCAATTTTTACATTTGCACTTTTATTTTATTTTCTGTTGTTAGGATTTTTATTTATTTTGAGTAGAAGAACTGGGGTGTAGGCCAGAAGTGCAAGGGGGTGAGAAGATTCACCAGAGACAGAGTGGGGAGCAGAACAGGTAGATCTACTCAAACACACTGCTAAGGGGAGCAGTGGGCAAGACAGGAGAAGTCAGCTGTGCCATGTGGGTCAGCTCCCTGCTGGAGCTGGAACTCAGGCTGTGACAGTGGCCACTGCAGTGCTAGTGCTGTGACTTAACCCCTGTGCCATCAAGGAGGCCCCTCCATTTATACATTTATAATTTTAAAATATCTTGGTGTAGATACTATATCTATGGGGATATTCTTTTTCTCCTCAAACTTTCCTATTGTAGGGATGAAAGAAAGTTACCCTTACCTTCTGGCTTCCAATACTGGTCAAGCAATCAAATAAAAATCACACAGATTCGTAGGAAAATTAAACCAAACTATTACTTCTGTATGGAAAGTCTACATAGACGTGGATTCTAAAGCCATTAGGTCAAAATGAGGGTATATATCCTGATCTAAAGAATGGGATAGGAGCTTGGGGCTGCAAGGAAAGAGGAGGAGGTGTGACATGATGCAGAAAAGGTGACTCAGTGTGGAGATCAGCTGTTCACCCTGCCATACAGATGGATTTCTACAATTAAAAAAAAAAATCTGGGGCCCTCCCTGGTGGTGCAGTGGGTTAAAGCACAGCACTAAGAAGCTAAAGCCACTTCAGTATGAGTCGATCCCCGCCTGCCCCAGAGATGACCCACATGGCACAGCAGACCTCTCCTGACCCGCCCGCTGCTCCCCTCTGCAGTGTATTTCATCGATCTGCCTGTTCTGCTCCCCACTCTGTCTCTGGTGAATACTCTCACCGCCCCTGAGCCTCTGGCCTGTACCCCAGTTCTGTATACATAAATAAATCTTTAAAAAAAAATTCTGGTAAAAACACTGACTCTGTGTAGTACCCCCAAATTTCATTCTTCTAGGTAGTACAGGGGGTGGAAAGTTTCTCAGGAACCTGCAGGGCCTTGATTGACTTAGTTTGAAATGAATTGTATGTGAAAAATCACATGTTTTGGAGAGACTTGTTATGAGCACCTTGGGGAAAACTATCCCCTCCTCTCATTTAGCATTCATAAATGCAACTGTCCATTCACCTCCACTTACTGTTTGTCTACTTCTTTGCAGACTGGAGGATATGTTTTTTATTTGTGTAGCTTAGCTGTAATCTCATTTTGTTTTCATATTGTTTCAGCCTTGGCCATCGTGAGCTCTTTCTCATCAGTTTCTGTGTCCTTCTGACCTGCTCCCGTCCTGATCTGCTGCCACCCTTCTGAGCCCTCTTTGACTTTCTAGCACCAGTAGAAGCTCTAGCTTCCTCTTGTATTTTTTCCTACTCCAGCCCCAGAAAAAAATTCACTTTTCCGAAGTTAACTCCAGTTTTAAGCCAAGAGAACTAGAAGCAAATTTCTGTTTGTGTTGGCTACATGTAAGCTTATCCAGAGGTCGGTTGCAGATTAATGATGTATTAGTTTCCACTTATCCTAACAAAGTACTACAAATTCAGTGGCTTAAAACAACACATTTATTTGTGTAGGTCAGAGTCTGAAATGAGTTTTACTGGCTAAAAGGAAGGTTTCAGCAGGAATGTACTCTTTGGAGACTCCAAGGGATCATTTGTTTCATTGCTTTTCCAGCTTCAAGAAGCTGCCTGACTCCCTTACCTCATGAGCCATATCAGACTCTGGACCTGCTTGGCTCTTATGAAGATCCTTCTGATTACATTGTGTCCCCATATCGGGGGATAACCCAGAACAATCTCCCCACTCAAAATCCTTACCTTAATCACATCTACAAAATCTCTTTTGCTATGGAAGGTAACATACTCACACATTCAGAGGATTAGTACAGGAATATTTTGGGGAGCTATTATTCTGTCGCCTACATGAATATACTTGGATTAATGAGACAGTCAATCCACATACATCAGACAAAGGAAAATATCCTCTTCATAACATCTTCTGTTTTTCCTCTTAGCCCTGTACGTCACTTAATAAAAATTGCAGTTTCTATTTTACATCTGTGTAAATCCATTATAAAAGTAAATGTCATTAATCCTTCATTTGTATGTAGGATGTTGGTTTTGATTTGTTTTCCAGCAACAGTGAACTGTCTATCTCCTTCATTTGTTCATCCCCAAAAGCAGATTTTTTTTTATAGGATCATACCCATTTATAAAAGTAGTAATTATCATTTTCCATGATGCAGTACTCTGTTGTCCACATAGATCTTGGTCTAGATGTGTATTCATACTATTGGTTGGGAATTACATTGCTGGATTTAAATGAGGAAACAAACAAACAAACAACTAAAGGTCCTCTTTGTATTCTTGGCCATTGTGTTGTGTACATTTGTTTATTTGCTTTTATTCATTTATTTACTGAGCAAAGTTTGCTAAATACCTGACTTGCAAGATATAGCAATAGATATTGGTAATGAGCAGTGAGATGTAATGTCATGACCCAAAATTTAGAGCTTCTGCTTTTAGTCTTTTACCCTCAGGGACTGGTTCAAGTATCTAAAACTTACATACTTATTTCCTGTCTGGAAGGTAAGTCCAGACCAAGGTTTTCCCATTCTTATTACTTATTAATTCAGTTGAGTAGAAATGAAATTTTTGATCAAACATTATGTATAAAAAGCCACTTGTTTTCTATTTTAGTAGTGAACTATAGATTGGTTATATATGAAATCATTGCCTTTTATTTATGCATTTTCTAAGATGAAATTCTTTTTAAACGATGAAATTTTAGAAAAATATTTAAACGTTTACTGCAACAGCAGAAGCAACTAACACTTATTAAGCACGCATTCCTACCCAGTGCTTTTCCCATACAAAATGATTGAATCTTTCCAACAACTCTATGAAGCAGCTGTTCCATCATCATCCCTTTTTGTACATAATGATAACAGACATAGTTTAGAGTCAGGATTTAAATCTGAAGAACTGATTTCAGAGCTTTCTATCTTTTTACAAAAGATTTGTTTATTTATGCATGCAGAACTGGGGTGCAGGCCAGAGCTGCAGGGGTGGTGAGAGAATTCACCTGAGACAGAGTGGGGGCAGAACAGGCTGACCTACTGAAATACACTGCTAAGGGGAGCAGTGGGTGAGACAGGAGTCTACGTCGCCATGTAGGTCACCTCCAGGCTGGGGATGGAACTTGGCACTTCAACAGCTGCAGATGTCTTGCAGTGCTGCGCTACAACACGTTGCACCACCAGGGAGGGCCAGAGCTTTCTCTCTTAACACACAAATAAGCATGTATAATATCATGTGGTGTTGCCCCTCAGCAAATAGTATTGGGTCTAATGATTGCTTCAAATTATGCTCATAACGTGATCGTTTTTGCAAACTGGAAAATAGCTGAAAAACTATTCTTGATGGATTATAATACATACTGTGAATAGAAATTTTAGAAGTAACCCAAATTGCTACACAGACGTAGTAAATCAAATTCCTGTTGAGTGAACATCCAGTAACTAGAGGCCAGAACAACACAGACTCAAGTTCCCATTGCTTCTACAGAAATCACCTCTCTAACTTCAAGCATGCTTCCCAGCACAAGTTATACAGTATAAAGTTCAACTACACACCAGTCTCTCTTTTGCTGGTGGCAAGTGCAGTTCCACAACTGAGGAGGGCTGCTGTCAGTTCGGTTCTGCCAAGGTTCTCCACCACACTCACACTCTCCAGCAAATATGTTGAAATCTTTTTCTTTTTTTAAAGATGTATTTATTTATGCATACAGAACTGGGGTACAGGCCAGAGGTGCAGGGGTGGTACATGCCACGCCAATGTGGTCACCTCCATCCATGCGGTCACTTGGGGGCGGGGATTGAACTCGTCTTTTGGCAGGGGCCGGAAGCTTGCCGTGCAGCGTTCTTATCCATCCACTCACTGCACCACCGGGGCGGGCCCAATATGTTGAAATCTTATTGCCCACTGTGATGGTTTTAGAAGGTGGGGCGGGGCTTTGGGAGGCGCTCTCGCGATGAAATTAGTGCTCTTATAAAAAAAAAACTCCACAAAACTTTCACCATGTGAGGTCATAGCACGATGACGCTTAGTCTGCGACTAGAGAGGGCCTTCTCTAGGACCTAACCATGATGGCGCCCTCCCACGGCCTTCCTGCCGCCAGAACTTTGAAAAGTAAATTCTGTCACTTAGAAGTGGCCTAGTCTGTGGTGTTTTGTTAGAGCAACCAGAACAGACAAAACAGTACTGTTTTTCCAATTCTTAGAAAAATCCTGGAAAGAATTCCTGAAGTAAATAAAACCTGGCTCCTAGTTATAACTTCTTTTTATTTTATTTCGTTTATTTTATATCTATAGATATATTTTATATCACTCTTCATTTTGTACATTTTTTCACCTCGGTTGTAACCCCGTGTACTCCCCCCCACCAATTCACCCATGTGCCATCACCATGGTTCCGAGTTCTTCCCACCCGTTTTGAACCTGTCTCCCTCTTTACCCCCATAGAATATCCCTGGTTTATAGTTGTTTTGTTTTGGTTAAAAAAAAGATTTATTGGCCCTCCCTGGTGGCGTAGCATGTTAAAGCACAGCACTGAGAAGCTAAAGCCACTTCCGCATGAGTTCGATTCCCGCCTGCCCCGGAGGTGACCACGTGGCGTGGCAGACCTCTCCTGACCCGCCCGCTGCTCCCCTCAGCAGTGTACTTCGTCGATCTGCCTGTTCTGCTCCCCACTCTGTGTCTGGTGAAGCCTCTCACCGCCCTGAGTCTCTGGCCTGTACCCCAGTTCTGTATGCATAAATAGATGGATCTTTAAAAAAAAAAAAAAAGATTTATTTATTTATACATACAGAACTGGGGTACAGCCAGAAGTGCAGGAGTGGTGAGAGGCTTCACCAGAGATAGAGTGGGGAGCAGAACATGCAGATGCACTGAAATACACTGCTGAGGGGAACAGCGGATGGATCAGGGGAGGTCTGCTACCTCAGGTGGATCACCACCCTAGCTGGAGATAGTGTTATAGGGCACCTCAATTCAGAGAGGCATCCCTGAAGCCCCAAAACCTGCCTGCTCTAAGTGGGTTCTGCCATCCGCCGCAACAAGACAAAACATATAAAGCTTTAATGAAAAGTGACTTTAATACAGTGAATATACAATATGGAACACAAAGAATGTAACTTCTAGATCAAACACCTGAAGTTACCCATCCCCTCGTGGGCAAAAGTCAACCCAAAAGGGATTGGCCCAAAGCAAGGCCTGAAAGCTGCCACAAGACTAAAGCACCTTCTGGCCGGGACCCATGGAAAAGGGTCAGAAATGGCCAGACAAATCTGAGAGGAAAAGAGCAAAATCAAAATCAATATAAACACTGCCATAGTCACCTCCCTACAGGTATCTCACCCACATCTGCCTTAACCAGTCCAGGGTCAGGAAACAAGCCCGGTTTCTTCATCACATGTTTGCTGCTACATGTGGCTTTCTTAGGTCTCCTTCTCCATCTGCCTTCCTTCTCTCTTCTTCTCTCTCCTTTTTCTCTGCTCAGTTCTACCCTCCTTCTGGGTGGGGCAGGGAACTTGGAACTTCCCTTCTCCTAGGGACCACCCAGTTACAATAGAACTCACAATGAAGAGGCTGCTGCAAGCTTTAACCAGGAAGGGCCCTCTGGTTTATAGTTGTCTGTTGGTTTTTGTTTTTACTTTATTACAATTACTTTTTTTTTTTTTCCTGATCCCTTACACTTCTGCTATGAGTGAAACCATCTGGCATTTTTCTTTTTCTCTTTGGCTTATTTCACTAAGCATGATGTTTTCCATCTCCATCCATGTTGCAGCAAAAGGCATGAGTTTATCTTTTTTGATTGCTAGGTAGTGTTCCATTGTGTATCTTCTTTAAAATGTTTGCTGAGTGCTTACATGTTTCACTTATTTCTACTGTAAGTTTTTCTATTCCAGGAAACCTAAAGTATAAAATATTTTCACTCTGAAATTCATAGATATTTCCCAACCCACTTTAAAAATCCATATATAGGCCCTCCCTGGTGGCGCAGCAGGTTAAAGCACAGTACTGAGAATCTGAAGCCACTTTCGCATGAGTTCGATTCCCACCTGCCGCCTGCCCAGGAGGAGACCACATGGCGAGCCAGACCTCTCCTGACCCGCCCGCTGCTTCTCTCAGCAGTGTACTCCGTAGATCTGCCTGTTCTGCTCCCCACTCTGTCTCTGGTGAAGCCTCTCACCACCCCTGAGCCTCTGGCCTGTACCCCAGTTCTATATGCACAAATAAATAAATAAAATCTTAAAAAAAAATCCATATATATATAAATCTAGATAAGTTGTAAAGGGGGAAAGATGAATTCAATATTTATCAACATACAAATCTTTGATTCTCAACAAGAAGGACTATTATTCAAGATAACTGATAGTTTGGGAATAAAATAGATGAAATGCCAAAATGTGATTTATGTAGTCCAATAAAATACTTTCAAGGTAAGTTGTTATTAGGGCCCACCCTGGTGGTACAACGGGTTGAAGCACAGCACTATTAAGCTATTACAGCCACGGCAGCCCGAGTTTGATCTCCAGCCAAGGAGGTGACCCACATAGCAAGGCAGACCTCTCCTGACCCACCTGCTGCTACCTTCAGCAGTGTATTTCATTACATCTGCATGTTCTGCTCCCCACTCTATCTCTGGTGAATCCTCTCACCTCTGCATCTCTGGCCTGTACCTCAGTTCTGTATGCATAAATAAATAAATCTTTAAAAAAAAAAAAAAGAAGTGATTTTCATAGTGTTGTCTACCAATAATTTTATTACTTTTTAAAACATTCATCTATTTTATGCATACAAGAACTAGGGTATAGGCCAGAGGTGCAATGGGGAGGGGAGTGAGAGAATTCACCAGAGACAGAGTAGGGAGCAGAACAGGTGGATCTACTAAAATACACTGCTGAGGGGAACAGAGGGTGAAACAGGAGAGATCCACTGTACCATGTGAGTCAGCTCCCTGGCCGGGGATCTATGACTTGCTCAAGATAGCTTCATAGCACTGTCACTTTAACCCCTGTGCCACCGTGGAGGCCCCAAATGGATTATTTTCTATATTGCTATACTTTCCAAGTGTGTAGGATGTACAATTCTTTAAGAGTAAACATGAGATGGCCAGGCAATGCAGGTGGCATAGGGATTCTGTGTAGGCACAGATAAGCATCTATGCTGCTGCACATGCAGGCAAGCACCTTCCTGTAATGTGAGGAGTTTCATGTGGCTACAGCAGCATATATGGGGCAGTGGAGGAAGATGAGGCCAGAAAGGCTCTGATGATGGCCACAAAACAGTAGTTAAGTGGTTAAAAAAATGTTGCTGGTGCAACACAGCTCTTCAGTGGGCCTTCCCTGCTGGCGCAGTGGGTTAAAGCACAGCACTATGAAGATGTCCACAGCCACTATAGCATGAGTTTGATCCCTGGCCAGGGAGGTGACCCACATGGTGCAGCTGAACTTTCCTGTTCTGTCTCCTGCTCCCCTCAGCTGTGTATTTCAGTCCATCTGCCTGTTCTGCTCCCTACTGTCTCTGGTGAATCCTCTGACTGCCCTTGCACCTCTGGCCTGTATCCCAGTTCTTATATGCAACAATAAACCTTTTAAAAAAAATCTCTTCAGTGGTTCAATAAGGCATTCAGAGACCTCCCCAACAAGTAATAATAAATAATATTCCCAAATCTCAATTTCCTATCATGGCCATTGTTCTTTTTCTCTGATCCTGAATGGGTATCCCTATCATAGAAGTACTATAAATGATACATATGAACAATTTTATATATTCATATTTGTACTTCTAAATCCTTACATGGCAGGTAAGATAGGTAGCACTTAATATCCTCATTTTATAGATTAAAAAAAAAAAATCAAAGACCCAGTCAGTCACTGAGTTATCATGACCTAGGCTCTGAGTCCAGAGCTCTTTGGCTGAAGGTTCACCTGTCTCTGCACCTAACTAGATATCACAGAAATTACATGAAGAAAGGCCACTTATAATTACTCAGTTTGAGAAAGGGCTATGATGGCTTTCTAGTACTTTTGCTAGTAAAATTTTAAATATAGCAAAAAATTACTGTTGCCTCTGATAAAATATTCTCTTCAAAACAAATTAACTTTTGCTGTTCAAATAAAAATGCACTGTTTCTTTGATCCCATAATGCAATTCCAAGGAATTTTATCTTAGAAAAGCATGTAAATATTTATGTACGGGGATGTTATCTGCAATAGAAAAAAAATTAGAGACAGCTCTAAATATCTTGTGAAAGTGGAAGCAAAAATGGCACAGTGGTTAAATTTACCTGGATTCAAATCCTGTCTCTACTATTGCTAGTTGTGTGATCATGGGCAAATTAGTTCACCCATCTGTAAAGAAGAGCTAATAACTGTTTACTTCATTGACCTATAATAGTATTGAGAACAGTGCCTATATAGTATTGAGAACAGTATATACAGAATACATTTAGGCTATCTTTATTGACAGCAAATTGGAATAATTGTGGTAAAGCCCACAATGGAATACTAGGTAATTATTTTACGAGAGTTCTGTGTACTCTATGTAACCAGAAGGCAGTCTTTGCCAAATCAGTTTGTCTCTTTCCCTCCAATGCCCAAGGAACAATTTACCTAGAGATGCTTAATTGATATTTATATGGACATACTGATATATATATATATACAAAACCAGCAAAAATTTTGAATGCTGGTGATAAAAGCATTTTGGGGTCTTTGGAAAGGGGCTGAGAGGCACTGGAGCAAGGCGAAGTGTGAAATTTCCAGTGTGGTGGGCTAAGTTCAGGGGATGAAAGGGGCCTGGGGAAAAACTGGACCCAATAGGAAACTGAGGTCTGGTATCTTTCCAGTCACTGAATGTAAACATATGCTTCACTGCATCAGAAACTCTAGAAGAGACAATAATTTCTCAACTGTTTGTTGTGTACAATATGCTGAGTCAGAGGGTGAGTCAGTCCCATTTTCTGAGAGGGAGGCGCCTGCAAGGGAAAAGGAAGGGCCTGGTCCTGGGAAGCAGGGTCCATTTGGAAAATTCCTTGCCCGGTTTCCTAATCAACATCTTGGTGTCTGGAGAAGTGATGGGTTCTCCCCAGGGCTGAGCAGTTGACTCGCTCTACTCTGTCTTGAGGACAAGCATCACAATTTCAGTTAATATCAGATTGTTCAAATTTACAAGCACCTTGGGTTCTGCTCGGGAATAAAATGGGGTAGGCACAGTGCTGGCCTAGTAGCCTTAATTATAAAGCTGGTAAGGATATAGGTTGCTGCAATAGAAGCACAGAAGCTAGTAATAATCTCTTTGGTGGTTCACCTAGCAGAAAGTTTCCTGCCCACTTCAAGGGTATTTTTTTTATTTTCCTCCTGAAAATTGCTTTTTTTTTGCACATGGATTTATTGAATTAAACCACAAAGCATGAGTAGAAGAACCGATTTCAATAAAAAATAGATCACAGTACAATAAAATGTGACTCTCAGACACAAATACAGCATAAAAATGATTAGGTACCTCTTTTGTGGCATTAATAAATTTATAAAAGTTACTATATTCCCCTAAAACTATCCCCTCACAAGGTATTTGTCCTAAATTCCAGGTTTGAATAAGAACTTTTTATCTGGTGAATTTACCAAAGGACAGTGTGCTTTGTATACACTGTCACAATGAAGGAAATGTGCACTCAATGAGGGAAACTTTGACTAGAGAGGTATCAATTTTTGTAATACGTGAGATGACAGTGACAGACTTGAAACTGTAGAAAGTGCACCTTCACATATGACCAGGAATGATGTGAGAAGAAAACATTAGAGGTAGTTCACTAGAGACCCAGGGAGCGGAAAAGCTCTTCCCATCTCTCTCCTTTTTAAAGATTTATTTTTATTCATTTATTTATGCATACAAGAGCTGGTGTGGGCCAGAAGTGCGGGGTTGGGGCTGGGGGCAACCAGGGGGTGGTGGTAAGTTTCACCAGAGACAGAGCGGGGAGCAGAACAGGCAGGTTCATTGTAATCCACTGCGCAGAGGAGCAGCAGGTGACACAGGAGAGGTCTGTAGGGCCCTGTGGGTCAGCTCTCAGGCTAGGGATGGTGGAACTCAAGCTGCAGCGCTGACAATAGCTTACTAGCACTGAGACTTAACCCCTTGTGCTACCAGGGAGGCCCCTTCTACGGGACAAAAAGTTTGAAGACAGATAGACACCCACATCTGGCCAGGAAAGCAATCAAGGACAAACAAGGAAAGGGCTGTGTTCACAGCGTGAGGACCCACAAGGGAGTTGCTGAGGAGTGAATCCAGTTTCCGCAGGGAATGCTGCTGCCAAGGGAAACACCACAGCTTCTCCCAGAGTCCCTCAGGGCTTGCGTGTGCAAAACAAGTACCATCCCATGAAGGAGTGTGACTATTTAGTTCTTGCTACTTACTAACCAAACAATGAATTTCCACATAATACTTTTTTTAAAAGATATATTTATTTATGCATACAGTACTGAGGTACAGGCCAGAGGCTCAGGGGCTGTGAGAGGCTTCACCAGAGACAGAGTGGGGAGCAGAACAGGCAGGTCAACTGAAATACACTGCTGCAAGGAACAGGGGGCGAGACAGGAGAGGTCTGCCATGCCATGCGGGTCACCTCCCTGGCCCGGGATCAAACTCGAGCTGAAGTGACTACAGCTAGCTTCGTATTGCTGTGCTTTACCCGTTGCACCACCAGAGAGGGCCCTCCAATTAATACTTTATGGGAACTGTAGTTTGGGAGCTACTGGAAGTCATATGTTCTATTATTATTTAACTTTATTTATGTATGTCACATACATCTCATTTATAGACCAGGTTGCTTCCAGTCTATTTTAAGATTTATTTATTTATGTATATAGAACTGGGGTACAGGCCAGAGGTGCAGAGGGTGAGAGGATTCACCAGAGACAGAGTGAGGAGCAGCACAGGCAGATTGACTGAAATACACCGCTGAGGGGAGCAGCAGGTGGATCAGGAGAGGTCTGCCACACCATGTGGGTCACCTTTCCGGCTGGGGACCAAACTCCTGCTGCAGTGGCTGTGGATCGCTTCAGAGCTGTGCTTTAACCTGTTGCACCATCAGGGATAATCCCCTGCATCACCAGGGAGGACCCCCTGCTTCCAGTCTTAAAAAAATAAACAATATAGGCCAAAAAAAAAAAAAAGTGGTCTTTATTCCTCTTGGCAGGGACAATCAATATTAATGAAATTAAGTCATGCTTTCCTGATCCTTTATCCCAGCAAGTAGATGTTTCTATTCTAGAATAACTGGCAAGGTCACTCTACCTCTGGCACATGAAGAAAATTCAACAGTCTTGCACGAGTTGAAAGATCTCAGTAGAGTTAGTTCCTGTCCTAGTTTGCCCTTGCGACGTGACACTTTTTTAAAATACAGAATATCATTTATATTAATAACGTACAGTGCATTGCCTTCAGGAGGTTACTTAACTTGCTGAAGAATACTGTGTTGATGTTAAACAGACAAAAACCTGTCCGTTATTTCACAAACAAAATGGTATTTTTCAGGAACAACAAAACGACAGTTTGGAAAGAGTATTGCAAAGGATGAGAAAAAGGATCCTGCTTCGTTGTGGAAGGAGCATTCATAATGGAAACAGCATGGATTAATCTTGAAATACTAAAAACAGAATTATGGTATGACTAACAATTCCACTCCTGGGCATTTGTCCCAAGAATATGAAACTGGGCCTCCCTGGTGGCACAGGGGTTAAGTCTTGGCACTTTCAAGCTGTTGTCAGCCACTGTAGCATGAGTTCAATCCCTGGCCACAGAGCTGATGCACATGGCGCAGCAGACCTCTCCTGTCCTACTCGCTGCTCTCCTTAGCAGTATATTTCAGTAGATCTGCTTGTTCTGCTCCCCCACTCTGTCTCTGGTGAATCCTCTCACCCCCTGCACCTCTGGCCTATGCCCTAGTTCTTGTATGCATAAAAAACTTCCCATGTTTCACAATGTTCACAGCAGGATTTTTAAGTTTATTTATTTATGCATACAAGAACTGGGGTATAGGCCAGAAGTCCAGGTGGTGAGAGGGTTCACTAGAGACAGAGTGGGGAGCAGAACAGGCGAATCTACTGAAATACACTGCTGAGGGGAACAGGGGGTGGGACAAGAGAGGTCTGCTGTGCCATGTGGGTTCAGCTCCCCAGCCAGAGATTGAACTTAAATGAAGTGGCTGTTGGTTAGCTTCATAGTGCTGAGACTTAACCCCTGTGCCACCAAGAAGCACTCCCTCCCCCCAGGATGTTTTTTTTTTTTTTTTACCATATGTAGGACTTGGAAGCAGCCTAAATGTCTGCTGATGGACAACTAGGTCAGGAAAAAATGCTATAATCCATACTATGCAGTATGATGTAGAAAGGTTGAGATGCAGCTATTTTTTAACAAAAATGAAGAGAATATAAGGGAATAATGTGTCCTAAAGCAAGACAGAACAATAAAAATAAATATTGGACATTTACATAGCAGACAGTTCAATAACATAAAGCATTTTTAAAACCAGTGGAAATCAATAAACAGGAAGCAATAACTCAATAAATACTGGAGGGCTCTGAGGTTAAGAGGGAGGGGAGGAGAAACAGGGAATGTAAGGGATAGTGGTGGGGACAAAACCAAAACAAAATGAGGTATGAGGTTGGCGATGTGGCAAATGTGAGCAGAAGCAGAGACTATTCTTTACTAATGGAAAACATTCTGAGCACAATATGGAGAACAAACTGAATAAAGCCTGAGGGAGGGAGAGAAGGAAGCAGAGAAAAGCAGGGAGGGAAAGAAATATTTAAAATAACCACCACATGGGCCTCCCTGGTGGTACAAGAGGTTAAGTCCAGCACTATCAAGCTCTCTGAAGCCACTGAAGCCTGAGTTTCATCCCCCACTAGGGAGCTGACCCACAAAGCTGCAGACCTCTCCTGTCTCACCTGCTGCTCCCCTCAGCAGTGTTATTTCAGTACCTCTGCCTGTTGTGCTCCTCAGTCTGTCTGGTGAATCCTCTCACCTCCCCCAATATACGTCTAGCCTATACCCCAGTTCTCGTATCCATAAATAAGTAAATATTTTTTAAAAAGAAAGGTAAGTTGAGGGCCCTCCCTGGTGGCACAGTGGGTTAAAGCACAGCACTAAGAAGCTTAAGCCACTTCCGCATGAGTTCAATTCCTGCCTGCTCCGGAGATCCACATGGCGAGGCAGACCTCTTCTGACCCCCGCCCGCTGCTCCCCTCAGCAGTGTGCTTCGTCGATCTGCCTGTTCTGCTTCCCACTCTGTCTCTGATGAATCCTCTCACCCTTCACATCTCTGGCTGTACCCCAGTTCTATATGAATAAATAAATAAATCTTAAAAAAAAAAAAAGAAAGGTAAGTAGAACAACTCTATAATCTCTGTGGCTGTAAATGTTACCTAAGTATGTGAGTGAAAGTGATTCATTTTCCAAGTCATTGTCTTACACTTCCTCTTCTTCATCTGCTTCCTGATAAGAGCCGGTTTGAACAGGCCCAGCTACCCAGGAGTCAATGATGTTAGCACTGACTATCAAAGATTCAATCTGGGGCCTCCCTGGTGGTGCAAGGGGTTAAGTCTCAGCACTATCAAGCTTCCCTAACCATTGTAGCATGAGTTCAGTCCCCAGTCAGGGAGCTGACAGCAGATCTCACCTGTCTGCCTCCAGCTCCCCCAGCAGTGTTTTTCAGTGGATCTGCATGTTCTGCTCCCTGCTCTGTCTCTTGAATCCCACAGTCCCCACAGCTCTCACCTGCACCCCAGCTCTTGCCTGCATAAATAAATAAATCTTAAATTGAATCCCAAGTTAGCTTATTTTGAAGAAAATTTAGTGTGTGGGCTATTTATTAAGTAGTTCCCTGGGGGCAAACATCCATGTTAAAGGAGATGTATTTAAAAACCCGTCAAAAAAAACACTGGCAAGAATGTAGCAAAAAAAGGAACCCTCTTACATTGCTGGTGGGAATACAAACAGTACAGCCACTATGGAAAGCTGGGTGGAGGTTCCTCAAAATGATAAAAATGATGTAACATGTGATCCAGCTATTCCTCTCCTAGTAATCTACCCCAAAGACACAGAAACACTAATTTGAAGGCAACCTGCACCTCTATGTTTATTGCAATACTATTTACAATATTAAGATATGGAAACAACACAAACGCCCAAAAACAGATGAATTGGTCAAGATGTCACATGTACACACAATGGACTACTACTCAAGAATCAAAAGAAAATCTGTCATTTGCAAACATGGGCGGAACTGGAAGGGCTTATGCTAAGTAAAATGTGAGAAGGAAATAAAATCAGATGGTTTCACGGTGGAATATAGGGAAACCAAGTAGAATATAGGGAAACCAAGTAAGGGGCAGGAAAAAGATGAAACTTGGCAAGCTGACCTTAGATCTGAGGCATACTGCAAGGCGGGGGAGGGAAAGGGTCAAAATTGGACGGAGGAGCACAAGGAACTATGAAACTGAGGAGGGTTTATGCGGGCCATGGTGGTGGTGGAAGAACTACGGGGCCCACACCTGAGGGGAGAAATCAGATACTATAGAAAGGTGAATGATGTAAGAAAATAAATTCAATATAAAGAAGGGGGAAAAGCAGGAGTGGGCAGAGGGAAAACCTGAGCTGCGGTGCAAGGTCCAATGACAGCCTCGGCAACCCACTGAGCACTCAGGGGCAGAAAGTCTTCAGAACTTCCCCCATGTGGGAGTGATTGCCAGACCTTTTACCCACACATCATGCATACAGATCACTCTGGCATGCTTTTGCTGAATTCTAATAATAGTATATGTCAGTTATCTTATCATTGCAAAAAAGAAAACCTCAAATCTGAGTAATAACAAATAGGGCCCTCGCTGGTGGTGCAGTGGGGTAAAGCACAGCACTGAGAAGCTAAAGCCACTTCTGCATGAGCTTGATCCCTGTCCCAGAGGTGACACATGGCGCGGCAGACCTCTCCTGACCCACCAGCTGGGATTCACCTATTCTGCTCCCCACTCTATTTAGTGAATCCTATCACTGCCCCTGCAACTCTGGCCTGTACCCTAGTTCTGTATGCATAAATACATCTTAAACAACAACAACAACAACAACAAATCTTTGGCCTTGCTGGTAGCACAGAGGTTAAAGACAGTGCTATCACGCTATCCCTAGCCACTACAGCACAAGTTCCATCCTGGCTGGCCAGGGAGCTGGCCCACACGGTGCAGCAGACCTCTCCTGTCTGGCCCACTATTCTCCTCACAGTGTATTTTAGCTTGTTCTACACCCTATTCTGTTGCTGGTGAATCCTCTCACCACTGCATCTTTGACTTACACCCCAGTTCTTGGATGCATAAGTAAATCTTAAAAAAAAAAAAAAACAAACCTAAATAAGTATTAATAATCTCACAGTTCATGTGTATTTGGAATCCAGCAATATATGGTTGCAGTGAAGGTGGAGTTGGAGTTGTGATTCTAATGCACCCAGTTTGTAGCTCTCTCATGTGCTAGCAGCTCCTTGTGGGGCCTTTCTCCATAGTGTCCTCACAACATTGCAGGTGGTGATCTGAGAGAGAACTGCAGCAAGTCCAAGGAAAAAAGCAGTCTTGGGAGGCCCTCCTTGGTGGTGCAACCAGTTAATGCACAGCACTGCAATAGTTGTTCAATCCCCCGGCAGGGAGCTGACCCACATGGTGCAGCGGACCTCTCCCAGCCCACCTACTGCTCTCTCAGCAATGTGTTTTGGTACACCTGCCTGTTCTGCTCCCCACTCTTGTCTCTCATGAATCCTTTCACCCCCTGTACCTCTGACCCATACCCCAGTTCTGTATGCATAAGTAAATCTTTAGAAAGATAAAAGGCAGTCTTTAAAAAAATCTAATCTCTACAGTGACATCACTATTCAATAAAAGTGAATTAGTAATCCACTCAAAGAAAGATTACATAAACGTAATCTGGGTAGGCAGGGATTATTGGAGCCAGTTAGAGACTGTTTACCTTAATATATAATGTGCCGTTGCATGCAGTAACACAATTTTATACATTAAAATTTTTTTCATCAATTTAAATACTGACATAGCTTCATTTAAATGTTTTAAAAAATGTAAAATCAGTATATCACTGTAAACACTTTCAAATGTCCAGATGGATGTGCAAAGTCCTTTTCCTTATGCTAGCGGAACTACTCACAATTGTTCTCTTGACATGTGCTCAGATACTTTGCACATATACATAAACTAACCTAAGGACACGGATACACATTTATTGTATACTTACTTTATATCCTTAATGTAGCTTGCAGTTCTTTACATATCAGCAAGGTGAAAACTTGACCATTCTTTTAAACATCCTCATAATGCTTCATTTTCTGATTATACCCATTTGAAAAGCAGTCCCTTATTGATAGATTTTAACTTTTTGTTTTATCTCACTAACAATGGAAATGTACACCCTACCCATATGTTCTTGCAAATGCATGCTGGTATATATTTAGGAAAAATTCTCTGAAGTGGATTTGCTGCATCTAAAAGATGTGGATTAAAATTCTGACATGGCGGGCCCTCCCTGGTGGCGCAGCGGGTTAAAGCCAGCACTGAGAATCTAAAGCCGCTTCCGCATGAGTTCGATTCCTACCTGCCCCGGAGGTGACCACATGGCGTGGCAGACCTCTCCTGACCCGCCCGCTGCTCCCCTCAGCAGTGTACTTCGTCGATCTGCCTGTTCTGTTCCCCACTCTGTCTCTGGTGAAGCTCTCGCCGCCCCTGAGCCTCTGGCCTGTACCCCAGTTCTGTATGCACAAATAAATAAATCTCAAAAAAAAAAAAAATTCTGACATGGCGCAAGTGAGCCCATCTCCTTAGATTCTGGCTCACACTTGGTATTGAGAAAGTTGGTGAGGTCTGGGCACAGACACCACTGCTTTATGGACATGCCTCTACTGGAATATATCGTGACATTACTGTAACTGATCTGTTCTCTCTTTACTGCACTGTTTCTTGAGGACACAAGCTGAATTGTAGTGCGTAGTAGTCCCAGGCACATGTAGAAACTATCTAAATGTTTATTAAACACCAGAGTTAAATTGAAGGTTTTGAGGTGTCACTGAAACAGGAATCAAAAGAGCTGGGTCAAACCACAAGAACTGCTCCTAAATTGCCCTTTATTTTCTCTGTTCTCCATTCCCACACAATTACAAAATGCATGTATAATACTAGATTTTCTTCTGCAGTCTTTTTTTGGATCTACAATTACATTCTTCTAAAAAGCATAGTAATAAATAATTCATCTTATAATCTTTTTAAGTACCAATTCAAATTAAATATTGCAAAGTAATCTCAAACCCTAGACCATGAATTTGCCATATATTTCAAAACCAATTTTGTAGTGTAAGTTACCTTAAAAATATTAAATGTCAAAGATTGATTCTCAATCATATTTAAGTCAATTTTTAATCCTTAAGCATTTGCAACAGTAAAAGCTACAAAGAAACACTTCAAGCAGAGTATTTGAAGTTGATATCCTTGTTCACTTAAAATCTAGACCTGATATTGTTCAATTGTATCAGTAAGATAATCTTATCTCTTGGGCTAGATTAAGTACACAAAGTACTATGCAATTACTAAGACATTTTAAGATGTCGATTATTAAAAATTATTAGGGAATTATTAGCTTATTTTCATCTTTTTATAAAAGATGGTTATGCACGTTTAACATATTTTTTGCTCTAATAGATCTTCATCAGATTTTTTGTCTACTTGTTTCCGTAAGTTGAACCAATCACAGACATAAGGTGTCTAGCAACGTTACAATGGAATTAGTCTCAAGTGTTGTAAGGGGCTTAGGGTTAAAGACAACTCTGTCAAGTTACCGCCTGCCACTGCAGCACAAGTTCCCTCCCTGGCTAGGGTGGTGACTCACATGGCTCAGCAGACTTCTGTCTCACCCATTGTCCTCCCTCAAGCAGTATACTTCAGTTCTGCTCCCCATTCTGTCCCTGGTGAATCCTCTCACCCCCTGCACCTCTGGCCTAACACCCCAGTTCTTATTTGTATATATTTTTAAATGTCCTAAAAATTTTGTTATACTAGTATACTCATGAATTTCTGCCTGAATAATGATTTCTGCATAAAGTAGGATTTTGTTAACAGGATTTGTAATGACAATGCTAGTGACATTTTAACAACAATCACAAATGACAATGTTAACATTAAAACAAAACATACTTATTGTCACCATTTTGGTTACTAGCTGCTTAAGTCTCCTCTCCTTGGTAGCTTGAGTAGTAGTGGGGTGATTTGTTTGGCAACAGTAAGACTAACAATCTATATTAATTAAGCAAAGGTATATATGGCAAAGGTTTATGTTGGCTGTCTCTTTATACACATTAATGGCTCTAGCCCTCTTTCTGTACCCTTTACAAGTAACCATTGTTTTTTCTCTTAGCAGTAATCTATGGGTTAAAATAGAATCACTAGGGGCCTCCTTGATGACTCAGGTGTTGAGGTCTCAGTGCTATCAAGCTATGTGCAGCCACTGTAGCATGAGTTCCATCCCTGACCAGGGAGCTGCCCAGGTGCACAGACCTCTCCTGTTTTACCCTTTGCTCCCTCAGCAGTGTATTTCAGTAGATCAACCTGTTTTGCTCTCCACTGTGTCTCTGGAGAATCCTCTCCCCTTGCACCTTTGGTCTACACCCCAATTCTCATATGCAAAAATAAACTAATTTGAAAAAAAAAAAAAAACCCAAAACAGAATCACTAAATCTTAATAACAGAGTCCTGCATAATAAATTTTCACAGCCCTGGTGAATTGCCTATAGCAACGGGTAAAACATGGTGACTGACTGGACCATGATTAAGTCTTATTTCTGAGCTTTAAGACTGCACCTTTTAAAAAGTACATAAGCTGGAGATTTATTATGCTAGGTATGACTTTTCTTCACAATAGAAAGAAATGAATTTTTCATTTGACTCACTTAGAGTTGGGGCTTTTAATTTTAGGATCAAGGATTCCCATGATGCACCCTCCTGTCCTGAAACTATTAGCAATATTTCTAGCAGGCATTTTCCTATCATGATGGTCCTCAGGTAAACCTTCAGTATTAATTTACACACACTGAGTAGTTGCATGAAACAGGCTGAGTTTTACAGGTTTTGCTTTAATTCTCATAAACCCTACAAGGTTGAAAATATAAATTTAGGTTTATTTATTCGTACAAGAACTGGGGTGGAGGCCACAGGTGTGGGGAATGAGGGTTCACCGGAGACAGAGTGGGGAGCAGAGCTGAAATACACTGCTGAGGGAGCAGCAGGTGAGACAGGAGAGGTCTGCTAAGCCATAACCCCTATGCCACCAGGGAGGCCCAAAAATAAGTATAATTTTAAAATTAATTTTACAGGTGAAGAAATTTTTTTACGTAACTTTCCCAAAGTTGAACAAGAATGAAGTATTTAAATAATTCTGCAGTAATATTACTCGTATACTGAGTATCACTAGGGAGATGTAAAGCTCTTTAGTAATCTATTCATGATACCATTCACAATACATTTGGGCATCATTCCATAGGGGGTTTAGGTTTTAAGATGTTTTGTGTATATATTCTATATATTCAATTTTTATAATTGTCCAAAATTTTTACTTGAAGCAACAGGGTACAGTAAAAAATACATGTCTCTTACCTTTTAGTTTCTATATCGCAGTCTCAATACCTATAGTTAACAGAGTATTTCAGACTCTTCTAAGGGGACTTGGATTTGACTCTGTAAATGTTCTTGTTAACTCACTGTTTAGAGCATCATAATTCCTAGGAATATAAATTGATGAAGTTACTATGGAAGAGGGTATGGAGTTCTTCAAAAAGAACTACCTTATGTGATTTAGGGTCCTTCCCTGATGGCACAACAGGTTAAAGCACAGCACTATGAAGCTAGCCACAGCTACTTCAGCATGAGTTTGATCCCAGGTCGGGAAGGTAACCCACGTGGCGCACAGACCTCTCCTGTCTTCCTGCTGCTCCCCTCAGCAGTGTACTTCATCAGTCGGCCTGTTCGGCTCCCCGCTCTGTATCTGGTGTGTCCTCTCACCCCCTTCACCTCTGGTCTGTACCCCAGTTCTGTATGCATAAATAAGTCTTTAAAAAAAAGAAAACAGGCCCTCCCTGGTGGCGCAGCGGGTTAAAGCACAGCACTGAGAATCTAAAAGCCACTTCCGCATGACTTCGATTCCCGCCTGCCCCAGAGGTGACCACATGGCGTGGCAGACCTCTCCTGTCTTGCCCACTGCTCCCCTCATCAGTGTACTTCATCAATCTGCCTGTTCTGCTCCCCACTCTGTCTCTGGTGAATCCTCTTACCACCCCTGCACCTCTGGCCTGTACCTCAGTTCTGTATGTATAAATAAATCAATTCTAAAAAAAAAAAGTCACAAGAAAATGTTACTATGCAGGATAATAGATATTAATTAGAGTTATGTCAAGCATTTCACAGTATATACAAATATGTTGTACACCTGAAACTAATAGAAGTCCATTTATGTCAGGGGGAAAAATACCACAATTCTACCAGCAGGTTATTATTCTCACTTGTATGTATTTTTCTTCAATCTTGAAGCTCTTCTTCAGGGTCTTCTTTCTCCCAGCAATCATTAAATGTTTGTGTTTATCATAAACTGAATATTGAGCATCACATGATTCATAGGTGCCCATAAATTTTCATGTTTATATAAAAACCAACACGTTTATTGAATATTACTAACCTCAAACATGGTATTTACAGTTCATACATGCTGCTCAAGGACCCAGGGCCAGTTCAGGCATGTTTCTCTTTCTATCCATTTGAGTGCAATATCCTCATGCAAACAATCCTATGAAGTCTGCACACATTTGGTGTAGAGTTCTGCATAAAATACAAAACTGGGCGGGTATGTGCCTTTGAGGACAGCCAACAGTGCTAAGGGGTGAAGAAAACAGAGAGCTAGGAAGTTTGTACTGAATTCAAATACTTTCAGGAAGTTTGTATTTTAGGTAACTGAGAATTTAAGCAATGTATACAACTTTAAGACAGAGCACTAACGTGGATAAACTAAACAGTTCCGAGAAGGCTGTTATAGGTGACAAATTATGTACAACTTTTAGATACTGATGACATAGTATTTTAAAAGCCTTATTCTCTACTATATAAGGAAACTTGTATGCTATAGTTAAGTCTGTAGTGAAAGCAGAATTATATAAAAGGATTCAAAAAACAGGTTTTGATAAAAAATTAATACCTTTAGAATAAAGCTGAAAAAAATCTTTACTTCCCTGTCTTAATTGAAAATTACAAAAGCTGTTAGATTTATCTTGTATTATTGGAACAATTTCGTTAATTTAATTCTAGAGTTGGTGTTAACATAATGAATATGAAACAGTGAGACAAATTATCTCTTGAAACTGCCCTCATTCCAAGGGTGTGTCTGTAATCTATGACACAAAGAAAAATGTCATATAAATCACAATGACATTATGTAAACATTAAAAAAAAATAGAAAATGTGTTACCTATTAAGCTTCTCAATATTATTTCTTAGATGTAACACCTACTGAATCAATATTAATGGGTAATGGAGTAAATTATATATATCATTTAAAAAGAATGGGCTGCGGAGACTGAGAAAATTAGGTTTGAGTCTGACTTTTTTGCTGTGTGGTCTTGGGCAAGCTGCCTAATAAACTGGGCTTCAGTTTATTTGTGCAATGAAATAGCACTAGGGATGTAGCAAGGATAAAACAAGTTGATACATGCAAGACCTCAGTGCTTAGCATACAGAAAACGCTCAATAACCATTAGCTCTCATTACTATGATTACTCAGTGTCCAACACATATCTGACATATCACTATATTTCCCTATTCAGCTTGACAAAAATATTTAAATCTTTTCTTCAGTACTAGAAACAAAATTCTAATGGTCTAATGGAAGCTCTTCTTATTTCGCCATTTCAAAACCATAGTGATCTTAGAAGAAATCATTATTTTAAGTGTTTGTATTTGCCGCAACATCAATGCTTTTACATGAGTGAGCATGAGTACAGATGTTTATTAAACCACTTAACAATGTTGCACAGAATACATATGTGTGTGTTTGAAACCTCAAAGTTCTCTGCTAATTACAGTATAGTTTTCAAAGAAACACCGTAGAACCTTAAATATTACATCATTAGGACTAATTTTTAAAGAGATAAACCTCTGAGATTATTCTAATATAAGTGTCCATTATTTGTAGTAAAACTGGGTTCCTACTAGATGTTTCAGCATATGGATGTCTCCTCTACTGCCTGGGCACCCTCTGTAACAGCTTTGACACACTTGGCCATGGTCTGTGAGGCTCTGCTAATTGCATCTGAAAGATAAGAAAATGTGTGTTTTGAAAATATAACTTTATAAATATATATGGTAAAACTTTCTTGTTGGCATATATTCAGGAACAGGAAAAACACTATAAAACTATATGCAAATTCTGTGTAATTAATCAATAAATTGTCTCTTATTAGCTAAATAACTTTAATAAATACCCCGAGAATGATTTAATAGCTATACACAACCAGATGATGTGCTAGTGCGCAGCCATTATAAATACTCAGGAAAGTACAGAAGGCATAGAAAAGAAATCTGCACACACAGTTACTGAAAAAAGGTCACAAAACAGTATGTGTACTAAAATCTAAAATCCATTGAAATGTGTACCACATACGGTGAATTTTATAGTACATGAATTAGATTTCAAAAAAGCTGTCCAAAAATATGCAGAGTAAATTCATATCCTCAATTTTTGTTGAAATAAATAACATATGTGTATATCACTAGAATATTGACCAAAATGTTAAAAAATAAAGGTAGTTATTTACAGATATAGTGGGGGTTTTTTCTTGTTTTGACTTTAGGGATGTTTCTATTCCAAGAGTAACTTTCTTAACATAACTAAAAACACCAATTACAGTCATAGATAAAAACCACCCAAAAATTCAAAACATACTACCTGCTTTTAGATAGAAAATTACTTAGTATCATGTATCAACTACCATAACCTAGATACTATATCAAGACCTATAACAAACAAGCTTAAGTTAGTCTGCATTCCTTAAAAACATTCCTAACAATTTGCATCAGTACTGTTTAGCATGTTTCACAACTAAGTGAATTTAGTTCTATTATAATTCCCAGAAAAACCTTAAGAGTTGCTTGCCACTCAAAAAATTTTCTCTGAACTGCTAAACAAAGGGATATCTTATATACAATAAAAAAATTTTCTATCTAAAATTCTGTTAATTCTGCTTAGATTTTTGAAGGTCTGCTTGCATTTCAGAAAAAAAAAGAAATCAGAACAAAAATCGGGAAAAATAATCTTTAAAATTCCAATTTGATTCCTTGCCATCTTTCACATTTGGCATTCATGTTGACAATCACATACCTGTCATGTAGAAGTCTTTTATTGTTAGCTGAGGTGGAACAAGAGGGTCAGCAAGAAGTTGCTGGTTCACTAACTGCAAAAAAAGGAGGAAGAGATAATAGTACAAAAAATTGTTTCATCAGAAGCTACACAATTATAAAAACTGCAATAGACAAATTTTACCTTGGAGAGCTCAATTGCTTGCTGGAAATAATTAGCTCCTTCAACATCATCATATCGAACAAGATTAGGAGAGACTTCTTCCAATCTATTCCTTACTTGATCCAGAGTATCATATGGAAGAGTGATACCTGCAATCTATAACACATCAGGTCCCATATATTGACATAAATTTTCAGTACTTAAAAAAAAATTATTCAAATCATCTCTGCATTTCAGTTTCATTTTATCTTCAAAGTCACTCTAACATATAACTAACATATCAAGCATCTCATTAGTACAATCACTAAGAACAAATACCTCAGAGAGGGCTCTTATAATTTTCCAGTCTTCTCTTGCCAAGCCAGGAGGTGTGACTGCTACTTTAGTCTGCTGAGCCCTTCCCTCAGTGTTGACATAAGTAGCAGACTTCTCTGTATAAGCAGCTCCTGGGAGAATAACATCAGCCATCGGTGCTCCAACATCACCATGATGTCCTGTAAAGAAGATGGCAAATGGCAACCCACATTTTATAAAAACTGGACATAGTATACATATTTTTTAAACCTCATTTTTAAAATTAAAAATATTTTTAAATTGAGGGCCCTCCTGGTGGCACAACAGATTAAGATGCAGCACTACAAGCTAGCACAGCCACTTCGGTGCGAGTTTTATCCCCGGCCCAGGAGATCTTGCATTTCAGAAACAAAAGAAATCAGAACGAAAATTGGGAAAAATGATTTTCAAAATTCCAATTGACATCTGAAAATCTTCAAAGATTAAAATGATCAAATATTATCACTAACAGGTGGGAATCATGGCGTAGCAGACCTCTCCTGACCCGCCCGCTGCTCCTCTCAGCAGTGTACTTCGTTGATCTGCCTGTTCTGCTCCCCGCTCTGTCTCTGGTGAATCCTCTCATAGCCCCTGCACCTCTGGCTTGCATCCCAGTTCTGTATGCATAAATAAATCTTA
>NW_004567103.1:21539690-21589289 GCF_000260355.1 Condylura cristata | reverse complement strand
AGAGTGGGGAGCAGAACAGGCAGATTGACGAAGTATACTGCTGAGGGGAGCAGCGGGCGGGTCAGGAGAGGTCTGCCTCACCATGTGGATCTCCTCCAGGGCAGGCGGGGATCGAACTCATGCAGCAGTGGCACAAGCTTCTTAATGCAGTGCTTTAACCTACTGCGCCGCCAGGAAGGGCCAGCCAGGTTATTTTTATAAAAAGATAGTATGTATAACATTATCTTCTCACAACAGCTAACTGTAGATATATACACTATATGCTCATGTATCATCTTCACAATCAAGAGAAACTTCCTTTTAATTATGAAGAGGAAAAACAAACACGTCTGTCAGTGAAATTTAGTAAAGTAGACTGAAACAGAGGAAAGAAAAGTACAGAATAGGAATATGACAGTAATAATGACAGGGTATAAGTGGAAAAATCACAGAAAAATAGTATTCTAAAACAACATCACTCATTGATAACTGAAGAAAACTGATAGAAGAAAAAAGAAATGAGTTATATGAATTCGTACAACATTCCTTCCACTAAATATACTGCCACACAGCTTCTACTATGCACATTCTATTCGCCTATTTCTGATGTCACAGGTGCTACATACCTTGATAAATGATGAAACAATCCTTTGGCAAATCCTGTCGAGTGATACAACCTCCATCTGCTCCCATGAGAAACAGTACTTTAGGAGGATTCTTCCGAATTGCTTCCACCCCAGGTTTATATCCAATATCCAAAGCAGCTACCTGGCTTGCGATCCTGTAAAACAATGATGGACTTGTAGTATACTTTGTGTTTTTATTATATAAAATTAAATGTATTCCTGGAATGATACCCACTTTCTTTTCCATTCAATATAGTCAAAAACCTTCCCTCATGTTTTTTTTTTTTAACCCATTTAAAATGGATGTCACGTTAAGAAACAGTCACTGGCTATATTAAAAATGAAAAGGGAAGGGCCCTCCCTGGTGGCGCAGGGGGTTAAAGCACTGCACTGAGAAGCTAAAGCCACTTCCGCATGAGTTCGATTCCCGCCTGCCCTGGAGGTGACCACATGGTGCAGCAGACCTCTCCTGACCCGCCCGCTGCTCCCCTCAGCCGTGTACTTCGTGATCTGCCTGTTCTTTTTCCCATTCTGTCTCTGGTGAAGCCTCTCGATGCCCCTGAGCCTCTGCCTGTACCCCAGTTCTGTATGCACAAATAAATAAATCTTAAAAAAAATATATATATGACAAAGGAAGAAGATTCTTAGGAAACTGTCTCCTATCGTGAGATAATAATGGGTTAAGTTAGGAAACTTAGATGAAAGCAAATGCCTTACATTGATTCTTTTATTTATTTATTTATTTTATTTTATTTGTGTGTGTGTGTGTGTGTGTGTATTTAACCCAGGACTAGTATTTGCTCATACAATTACATTGATTCTTATTAAATACAGTAAGATTAAAAATACATGATAAGTCAAATATAATCATTAGAGAACATCAGACGATTTTGGAAACCAAAAGTGAGAAATGTAAACACCACTCATAAAACTCTAATTCAGAAAAAAGTATAATTAGTATATTACATTGTTGTATGCTCCTGTGAATTTTTTTCTATGTACACATGCTACTCATGTAAGTAGAAATCTTTTAAAGACAAGGTCTGGAATAACTAACACTTTCAACAACTAAAAGCCTGGTCTATTTGTATAAATTAGCTTGTCTTCTACCTACTTGTTAAGAAAGATGGGCAGCTTAAAACATCTCCCACTAAATACTACTGCTCTGTCAACCCCTACTGGACAACATCAAAAGTATGAAATATTTAGAAAGAATTTAACAAAAGAAGTGAAAAATTTGAAAAACAAACAAAAAAACCCACTAAAGTTCACTGGTATCTTGTATACTATTGTATTATATACAATTAATGACTACCATCAAGTTGCATGTAAACAAGAAGGAAACAGCTTAAAAAGTAAGTGTATTAAAGACATAAAGTAGCATTAAAAATTTATATTGATGAAGACTTTCTAGTCACAAGAGGAAAATTCTTATTTGGAAGGAGAACTAACCAAAATAAGGACACAAAAGCATAAACAGTATGATTTTAACTACAAAACGAAAAAATAATTTACATAGGGAAAAGACCAGAAGAAAACATTAAAATAGCACTTGTAAGTATCTATAGTTGGTAGAATACAACTAGTTTCCATTTTCATATTATTTCTCCTTTTCCACTTTCATAACATAAACCTACATTATTTATGCAGTCAAGAAAAAACTTTACTTCAGATGAATTTTCATTGACTTTCATTTTTATCATTTAATTAAAGTCAGAGGATTTGTTGCAATCTTTGAAATAAGATATAGTCATATTATACAGATTTTCAGGGCTTTTCAACACTTACTGCCATTTGGGATTATTTATCATCTTGGCTTCTTCTCACAAAGAAAATAAGGGTTTTTATTTTACATCTGCTTGAAACAATGTTGCTAAAATTGTTGGTAAATCTAATGTGAGAGTGTAATAGAACACAACATTATAGTAACATAAAATAATTACTCAACACACCTATGAAGGATATTCATAACTTTCCAATCACCAGTAACACCACTACTCATCCGAACCTTGTAAGCAATGTTGGAAACGGCTGCAAGAATTGCTGCCCCATCATTTCTTTGGAGTGCAGAACTGCCTAAAACCACCATTGGTTTTTTAGCTTCCTTTAGGACCTATTTAAAAAAAAAAAACAAAAAAACTCTGATTAAAAGTACATTATGGGGCCCTCCCTGGTGGCACAGTGGGTTAAAACACAGCACTAAGAAGCTATAGCCACTTCCGCATGAATTCGATCCCCACCTGCCCCGGAGGTGACCACATGGCGCAGCAGACCTCTCCTGACCCACCCGCTGCTCCCCTCAGCAGTGTACTTCATAGATCTGCCTGTTCTGGTCCCCACTCCGTCTGTGGTGAATCCTCTCACTGCCCCTGCTTCTCTGGCCTGTACCCCAGTTCTGGATGCATAAATAAATAAATATGTATATTTTTTAAAGTGCTTTATAAATAACATAACCTAAACCACTCTGCATCTATGATTCATTGTCCCAAGTGTCAGTTCTAATCTGAACAAACTTTTTCATTTTCAAGTCAGCACATGGACATCTAACCAGATTTAATGCAAAACATCTTACCAATGAGCACTGGTTCACAGCATCATATAAAACAGATTTTTTAAAAGTAAGCAATGGGAATGAAAGCCCAAGCCAAAAAGTCTTTGGTGAAAATGGCTATAGGCATATCCCAGAAAAATCTGGGCAATGTAGGGTATAACAGGAGAAATCATGCCAAAGTATCATGTCTACAGTCTCCTCTCCACTCACCATGTCTGAGACAGGGAGGAGGAAGTAGGGAAAGCAATGGTCATTAGGTCATAATACAGAATATCTGAAACTATCAGATCTTCTCTTTAAAGTAAGGGGTAGTACATCTTAGGAGCAAAAAAAACTGAAGATTTGGTAAGCAGAAAAATAAGAAATAAAGCTACAGACTCACTCTCATCTCTGTATCATTCACCAAAAAATGGCCCTAATCAGTAGAATTAAGATTAGAGACTATAAAAAGAGAACATTCAGCAGATGATGAATTTCCTGAGGGAATGTGAGTTCAGAGAAATGTTTCTTAATAGTGTCAAATAAAAATCAACGCTCACTTTTCTCATACACAACAGTGTATTTTACAAAAGGATGCTTTTGTCAAAGAATTCTAGAGAGAACTATAAGAAAAACAAGTTAGAGATGAACACCATGCCCAAAACAACAAAGACAAAGTAAAACATGATTACAACTACAGGAAAAAGAAAGATAGACCACAGAAAATTATATAAAGGAAGTTTGAAAAAAGAAACCAAAGAAAAATGATAGAAAGGGGAGCCAGTAAGGGCACTGTTAAGCATTCATAATGAACAGAGTCATAACGAAAAGATAAACATTGAATTCTACAATAGAAAACTTTCCTAAGTATACTCGTCATCCTGGAGTCATGTAATGATTTTACTTGTCACCCTGGACGTCTGTGGGCCTAGGGTAGGCATTACAGTGAAAATATACTGCTTGTAGAGTTCAGAGCGAAAAAGAAAGTGACTCTAGAACTAAGTCCTAACAATGCTCTTAGGAATAAACACATTTTCAAAAGAGCAAAATCTCAAGGATGGTGCAACTACAAGTGCCTGCTGAAACAACAGAACAAAACACTGTGTACTCCAGACAACAATGACATGAGTACCGAGAAAGAACTCAGTAATGAAAAACTCATGTAAAATGACTGGTGAAATCTTGCAGTAAAGAAAGATTTCATTAAAGCTTGAACTTTAATTCTTTTTTTTTAAAAGATTTATTTATTTATGCATACAAGAACTGGGATACAGGCCAGATGTGCGGGATGTGTGAGTGTGTATGTGTATGCGTGTGAGAAGATTCATTAGAGACAGAGTGGGAACATTACAGGTAGATGTACTAAAATACACTGCTGAGGGGAGCAGCGGGTGAGGAGAGGTCTGCTGTGCTATGAGGGTCAGCTCCTTGGCCAGGACTCGGCATGCTACAGTGGCTATGATAGCTTCACAGTGCTGTGTTTTAACCTGCTGTACCACCAGGGAGGGCCCTTGAAGTTTAATTCTTTCATTCAATTTCTTTTCTGATAATGACAAGTACAATGTAACTGGTAAATAAAAATAGGTATGGTATGATCTCATTTTTGTTTGCTATCTAATTCATTCATTTTGCTGTGTGAATAAAGATGATTCAGTGAAGTCTCATCAATATTTATTTGGGGTGATGGGATTCTGGATAATGGTTTACTTCCTTCCATGACATTTCTATATTGCTATATAGATAGTAATCACATGTCATTATTACAAAAACAATAAAGAAAACAAAATACTTAAAAATCAACAAGAGAGCACCTGGCTGAATGGATGGCTACCCGAAGCAATGTCCTGAAGAATTTTTGGGGAGTCTCCCAGGTGGTCGTATCTGTAAGTGAGGTCCACTGGGCTTCCTATAAGGGCCACTTTTAAGTCATTATGAAGCCAGCTGAAACAAATCAAAGAAGTTTTTAGAGCTAAATTACTAAGAAAGTTATTGGTCTCAAAGTAACTACTACATCTATTTATATCACAAAATGTTATAAACAGAATAGCAGTCACAGAACACTTAACCTTAACAGATACAATTTATTGTATATCTTTCAAAATAAAGTATTACAAAAATACACAATAAGGCAATACAATAAATTCACTGTAAATAATGTTAACTGTAACTCAACTACAAAGTAATACTTTTAGACTAACTGATGTTTATAATTGATGTTTAGTTTTTATTTCACCATATTTATAAAGTATTCCCCAGCTATTCATTAAGCCCACTTAAGGATAGTTTAAGAAATTAACTGAATCATTCATATTTATCCTCTGTGACAGGAAAGTATGGATCTGTTCTTTCAAATATAATTATAAATGCAGAGACCTTGTATTCTGGTTTGTCTGAGACAGTGCTGGTTTTTACTTGTCATCCTAGAGTGATTAATAATTCCTTTTTCACTTTCAATCATGTGCCAGTTAAGACAATAAATTCCATGGTTAACCTATTCACAAATTTCTAAGATCTAAATATAAAAAAATGGGGAGGCACTCTACATAAGAGCTGGTCTGTGCTCTTCAAGTAAATGTCAGTAAAGAGGACTGAAGAGTTATGGCACTAACTACACCATGTAACTCCTGACTGAATGCTGAGCAAGAAAACATTCTTTTAGAAAAGGAAATATAGGAAAATTGATGGCATTCTGAATATAATCTAACCGTTATAAGTAGTACTCATATAAGTAGCACTAGTCCTGTTAAGTACTAAATTCTTGAATTGCTGAAAAGAATGTTCCATGTTCTTAGGAAATCCATGCAGAAATATTTAGGAATAAAACAAAAATCATATCTATAACTTACTTCCAAATGGTTAAAAAAATTATATCCATACATATATAAAAGTACAGAAATAATAAAACAAATATAGAAAATGATTGAATGTTTAATTTGAGTAAACAGAATACAAAGGCCATTTCAAATATATTGAATTATGTAAAAATAAAACATAAAGATCTGCAAGTGGGTAAGAAGTAAAGCAGATCTGTAAGCAACTGCTCTTCAATTATCTTTTGGATAACTATTATTACCAACCTCTTCCGAATTCTAGCATTAAATAGTGGTGCCTCAAAACGGGGATTTGTACCAACCAGGAGGACGACATCTGCCTCTTCTACACCAGCAATTGTAGTATTTAGAAGATAATTGGAGCGTAAATCTGTGCTAGAAAAGACAAAATTAAAAAAAAAAAAACCATAAACGTACTTTATTTTTATTCAAGTAACACAGTATTATAAGATACAAGCTTTAGGTACCCACTGTAGAAAGGAATATATGCTACATTCACTAAGTTCACTGCTAAAAGTCCCAATCAACCCTTCACCATACTATTTGTCACCCTTTTTCGATTTATGCACTTCCTTCTCCTTTCTTTTCTGGTAACCACTTTATAAAACTGGTTTTAAGAGTGCACCAGTTTATTTTGGTCATCTTTTTGTTTTTCCCTATGAAGTACACACTAGTGAAATCATATAATGTTTTCTCATTCTCTTTCTGGCTTATTTCACTAAAAATAATTCCCTCTATATCCATCCATGCTGTTGCAAGTGGCAGGAATTCATTTTTTTTTTATACTTGAATAGTAATCCATTAGAACTAGAACCCCTCTTTGCCAACATGACCACAGGCCCGTTCACACTAGGAGAATCAGCAAGAGAGAATAAGGGGATGCACAGGGTTCAGAGGACGGGGCAAGATGCATACCCATCTCCACCAATCTAACATGCTTCACTTCCTCCCCACTCACAGCCAGAATTAGAGAGGCAGGGAAGGAGGGGGGTATCCGAGAAGGTGAAGAGAAGAGAAAGTGGGGTGAAAAGAAGGTAGGGGACACCATGGCAAGTTCACTTTTAAACCCAAGGAATATTACATTAAACCCAAGGAATATT
Source organism: Condylura cristata (assembly GCF_000260355.1). Classification (NCBI taxonomy): domain Eukaryota; kingdom Metazoa; phylum Chordata; class Mammalia; order Eulipotyphla; family Talpidae; genus Condylura; species Condylura cristata. Next base: position 21,582,223 of record NW_004567103.1, on the reverse strand, counting down.
CTTTTATCATCAAACCTATAGCTCTCTCAGAAGAAAAAAAAAATTCATGAAGTATTCTTAAATGACATAAAAGTTTCAGACACTTATAAATAATCGGATTCGCCAATACTTTTTGGTTTGACACTGGAGATGTAAATGTTGCAAGTTGGAGAATCCAAGTTGTCACATATAAGGTACTGATGGCCCGGTGTGAATGATGTATATACAACTTGTACATGTAGGGAAAAGAAGGCCTAGACCTCAGCTTCAGAGTTCTCACCCTGCTCCTGCGGTGGGGAAGACCTCTTCAGTGCACAGAGTGTCGGAGTCTACTCTGTTCAGTAAGTCCTTGAGAGCTACTAGAGCTTCAGCATCCACTAAGCCACCTGCAATTGCTGCCACATCTTTACCTTTAAAACTCTGCAACTGGAAATGGATGAAAAGGAAATCATCAAGAAATCCTGATTCAGCAAGAAACAATATGAACTATTCAGAACAACAAAGATATACTAAGAAGTTTTGAAACCAGTTATTAATTAACCTTAAAGTGAAAATAGAGGCATATATAGGGTAATGCTAATAACAGCAGCTGGGAAAGGTGTTGTTTTAAATTAGTCCTCAAAATATGGCCTGAGAATAAAGGCTGTGCAGTTATAGTTAAGTCAAATTTCTTCTGAAGTATCTTCTGTCATTTTGTCTGACCTTTCTATATGTTGTCTCCTTTGCTTTTGCTTTGACAAAATATTCGTCCTAGACTTTGTTTAAAGAGTGACAGTATATAAGAAGGCATCCTTGACCTGATACCAGCCCCACAGCACTCCTATGTTAGCGCTCTGTCATTTCCTACACTACTACCCATAGCAACATATAATCACCTTAGTAAAGCATCCTTCCTACTACAAGACTGTGGGAGGTAGGATCATGCGTGAGTAGTCTTTAATCCCCCTCTAACATAAATTGACATATGGTTCTCAATAAACATTTATTACATAAAGGTAATCTTGGAAAAAAGGAAAAAGAGTGAAACATAGATCTATACTTCACTACAAAATGTCCCTTGAAAATCACAAAAAAGTTATTCTATATTTTCATTTTTACCATTCCAGCTACACGAGAAAGTGCATCCTCCCAGGAGGTGAAGGTTAAAAGCCCCTTTTCGTTTCTGATCATCGGCTCAGTAAGTCTCTGACGTTTTAGCCCATCATAGGCAAACCTAGATAATAGAAATTACACCATTTGTGGAATTTTGCTAAAGAGGCAATTATAGTTTAAAACCTAAAAAAGAAAAAATTAAATATACTACTGGCTAAAGTGTTAAGTAGAACAGTAGACCTTGATACAAATAATTATTCCAAGTCCTTTTTTGGGGGATGAACTATTTTATGACATCATCTCAAACTAAAAGATCAAAAAGTATGACTTCTTATAATTGATTTTCAGCTACCTCAATGACCTTAAAATTAACAATACAAAAATAATCTGATAGCCAAGAAAAACGAATCATTTTTATTTATGAAACCTGAGTGCCTCTCTATAATTATTAAAATCATGCTGTGCAAATTCTAATTTATATTAAGCTTCTTCAATGAATGACGAGATATTAAGTACCTTATTCAATTTCTCCATTTGTAAGGAAAAAGATATTTCTCAAAGTTAATGTAAATATCAGGAATATACTTAGACTATTAATGTTAATTTTATCCAATTTTCTATATAGTTTTCAATAGTCTATATTCACTACTTTGCAATGTAAAAGATAGTTCTTTAAAATTAAAATTAACATAAAATTTCCTTTAAATCAATTGTAAATTTAAGTAAAACAAACAAAATAGCATATACCTGGTTTTATCAGAGATCCATTCTTCATTGATGTCTTCGTGCATCCTTGGCAAAATCCTCATCACCTCTCCAGTTCTTGTGCTTACCACAATATTACTTCCAACTGCATCCATCACATCAATGGATTCTGTCTTTCTGAGAAAATAAATACAAAGAAACTCTTAAGAGTTTAGAAATAAAAATAAGAATATTAATATATGTCCAAAGAGCTTAAAAAATCATGTTAAAAGAATTAAAAGGAAAACAACAAAAAAATATATCAACAAGATTGTAAGGATGAAGAAATTATGAAAAAAGAACCAAACAGAAATTTTGGAGTTGAAGTATTATAATTCATTAAAGAAACTCAACAGCAGATTTGAAATAACAAAAGGAAAAATGAGTTTGATGATAAATCAATAAAAATTATTTAATATGAAGAACAAAGAAAACAGATTTAAGAAAAAGTGCCTAAGACCTATGGGAAATCAAGTGTGGCAATATATGTTTTATAGGATTCTCAGGGTAGCCTTTGTACTAAAACATCTCAATTATACCATACCTTATGGTTCCACAGTGGTATCACACAATTTCCCTCTTTTCCAAAATGCTTTTGTGTATATAAATACATTGCTTAAAACATGGAAAGTTTAAGAAGCCCCCAATATGTTCAGGTGTGATTAAAAATGTAATTTGATTTCTCTAGAACTTAATATTCAAGCTTGTTGAAACTACCCATTCCATGTGTTGGATTAATTAGAAGAATCAGAAATATACCAAAAAGTTTATGTCTGTTTTTATCACAGACTTGTACTAAATGCAAGAAACGAACTAAAATCTAATAATAGAACTCAATAAAGCATGATACAGACACATGACTGAAAACCTAACATGTATTGAGAAAAGGCAACAAGTTTTAAAAGAACCAAGATAGTATTACTCCTTGGGAGACATGAATAAACTAATCTGATGATTAAATAGTTTAGAATTAATATCCAAGAAAAATCACTCTGCACAGGTTCACCCTAACCTTCAACCTAACTATGTATCTTAAAAGGGTTTTATTTAAAGCAAATAAAAAGATGAAAAGAAAACCCAGGTAGAAAATAACTTAAAATTTTTTTGAAAAGTAGGGAATCGAAAGACAAACCCAAACTGCAGAGGTGAATACCTTGTTTCCCAAGGCCGGGCGGTAAAGGCGTAGGGTTTGGAGGTCAGGGCACCTACAGGGCAGATATCAATGATATTCCCAGAGAGTTCAGACATGAACATCTTCTCAATATATGTACCAACTTGCATATCATTTCCTCTCCCTGTTGTTCCTAAATCATCTACTCCTGCAATCTCACTTGCAAACCTGCAAGGTAAAAATGCAGTTAGTGAAATCCAGCAAATTACCTTCTTCCCTAAGATCACAAAGAATATAACAATCATTAAATGAATGTTTGCATTTAATTATATAACCCACATACAGATGACACAAATCATGTCATCACAGTAAATTTTAGTGTTTTGTGAATTTTGATTTTTTAAAAAGATTATCTTATTTATGCATACAAAAGCTGGAATATAGGCCAGAGGTGCAGGGAGTGTGAGGATTCACTAGAGACAAAGTGGGGAGCAGAACAGGCAGACTGCTGAAATCTACTGCAGAGAAGTGCAGTGAGCAAGACAGCAGAGGTCTGCTGCACCGTGTGGGTCAGCTCCCCGGCTGGAGTAGCTGCAGACAGCTTCATAGTACTGAGACTTAATACCGTCCACCACCAGGAGGCTCCAAATTTTGAGACTTAAATCCAAGTGAAGTTGATATTAACTTATCACATTCACTGCGTTAATTTAGTAACATCATTAAAAGCAACTTCCTTCCCCCCCCCACCAAATACAAATTATCTTTTCCAAGTAATGTTATTCCATGAAATTCTCTGGATAGTAAGCATAAAATGGCATTCCAGCAGGAGGGGGAAATTACCTGATACAGCGAGTACACTGTATGCATCTCGTCATGATGGTCTTTACCAACGGTCCAATGTTCTTGTCTTCCACAGCACGTTTTCCCTCTAAAAATCGGCTCCTATCGCTTCCAAACATCATGGACTGGTCCTTAAGAAAGTTACAAGAGTTAATCTAATGCTGCTAATGCAATTAATACTTGAGACAACAAAAATGATTCACAAAGTTCTATTATATACCTGCAGGTCACATTCACCTCCTTGATCACAAATAGGACAGTCCAGTGGGTGATTTGCTAGTAAGAACTCCATCACTCCTTCTCTGTATGGAAAATTATGTGAAATGACACAAACTGTTGGCATTCAAAATGGTTTACATACAGACTATTTAAATAGCTTTCACACACGTATGCTCTCTTATGTAACAAGCATTAATTAGCTTGACATTAATTAGTTTTCAGAAATGCCAACATAAACAAAGTTCTGGTAGTATTAAAAACACAACCTTAAAAAGACTTACAAAAGTCTATAATAAAATATCACTGAAGAACTTAGAATGCTTAGATTTCTTTTAACCCCCATTCCAGGATACTATGACATTTGCCAATACATAGTTCCCCAAAGTTGTTGAATGGTCCTTAGAAAATGTCTATATTAATTCAACAACATAACAAACACATGCAGAGTAAAACAATCAGTGCCAATACAGTCTAGCAATATAACACTGCAATACTTTAGGTTCATAAGTTCCAACCTCACTGTTCATCAAAATTGAATATGTTACCAATTATGGGCTTTTAATATTGATTTCAAAGGCTCAATACCATAAACACTGGCCTTCACTTCCACTATATAACTCATTTTCACTGTTCCCTGAAGCCAAGCACATCAACTTACTCAGTCTGATACTGAATTTCTAATCTGTGCGAAAGTCTAAATACTGAAAGGTACAGTTTTTGGCTCTAACAAGTTACTACAACAAGCGGCAATCAAGTACCTGGCTTTCTTAGACTTCTCAGAATTTGTCAGGATATTCCAACCTTTCATTACTGGCATGGCACAAGCAGCTACAACCTAGAATTTCAATGGACAAATCTGTAAGTTTTTTTTTTTTAAGATTTTTATTTATTTATGCATATAGAAATGGGGTACAAGCCAGAGGTACAGGGGTGGTGAGAAGATTCACCAGAGACAGAGTGGGGGCAGAACAGGCCAACTGACGAAGTACACTGCTGAGAGGAGCAGCGGGGGTCAGGAGAGGTCTGCAGCGCCACGTGGTCACCTCTGGAGCTGGGGTTCGAACTCGCACTGAAGCAGCTGCAGCTAGCTTGCAGTGCTGCGTCCTTACCCGTTGTGCCACCAGGGAGGGCCCAAATCTGTAAGTATTTTTATTTATTTGTAATAATAAGCAACCTAATATAGAAAAACATTAAATTACACATTTGAAAACAAGCAGACAGTATTTTTTTAGTAAAATTTTTAATTTTCATATGTGTAACAGGATAATCTAGTACTTTGTTTCTCTCAGAAACAAAATACCTTCTTAACTTATTCTAAAAGTCAATGTAATTTTTTATAAAGGGCTCTGAAATAAGACATCAAGTACTGTGATTAGCAGGCACTAGTGAATTAAAATTGCCTAAGACAAATGATACTGAAAGTGAATCTCTTCTCTACTACCCTTTCTCTAGTTAAATGTGGCATAGTTACATATCCCTAGAGAGTGCTGGGCAACTCCACCTCCTAGTTGTGTGACACAAAGTTATCTGAAAACATTGACAACCACAAAAAGTCACTTTTAATTTCTAAATCTAAATTTTATGGCACTCGTGTTTACAAAGCACTTTGTAATCACAAATCAGTGTGTTTCCAATTTCAAAATGAAAAGAATCAATCACAGGAAAAATATAAATTTACTACATGGAGGTAAACAGGGTCAGGTTCTTCTCTTAAACATAATGATTCTCAATAAAATTTGCTGCAAATTTAAAGTTTTCTACCTTCTACAGCATGGTGTGGAATTTTAGTTATCAAGTACCTTAGGAGCTTTCTCAATTTCAACAAGGCACATTCTGCAGTTTCCAGCAACAGACAATCTTTCATGATAACAGAACCTAGGGATCTGCATGCCAACCTTCTCACAAGCCTAAACAAAGCAAAAAATATTGTATTAGAATAACTTTACATCATTCTTGTCTTGTAAAACAAAGGAAACCATCCTCTCTTTACCTAATTCTACCTATCTATTAATCATCTACATTTTCACTCACTCTTATTTCATTCCTGTCAAGATTTTCCCCATTGCCCTTGCTCTCCGTGTCTAGCTACCTCTTACGGATCCGCAGAATGTCTATACCTCACGTGGAAGAAACTGAGTGAAGTATCCCCAGATTGTGCTGAACGCTTGCATTCCCATCACCACTCTGAATAAATGTCCAAAAAGATTTTCCCCTTTCACATGGACTTTCTCTTTTCCTAGCTCTCCTCCTTTGTATTAGGAATTCCCTTTCATACAGTTTACCTGTCTCTTATCTTTAGACTTATATACCTTCCCAAGGATTCATACACCCACATGGCTGAAGTTCTTCCAGTTCCTGTATATGTATTCAAGGGATTAATTCCTCCTTTTTGAGCCAATAAATGTATTTACATTTCCTCTAGAGTTACTTCATCAGTTTTTCACTTATTCAGCAAAAATGTAATAAGTCTTCCTGTGTGCTAGATATTGCTATAATAGTGAGCAATACAGACACTGTTCCAGCCTTCATATATCTTATTCCATTATTACATCCAAACCTTCACCTGCAGCCCTGATAATCCTCCCCTAGGTTTCTAGCCTCAGACTTCAATGGCATTTGCACGTGTATGCTCCACAGGTGGTTAAAATTCAGTCTACTTCTGACCCTACTACACAGACCCAAGTATGTGAACAAAGCCAGAAACGATAAAAATTCCTTAGCTCATCATCATTCCTAAAGGTCTAGCTATGTCTTATTCTTCCTTACATCTGATTTTCATTCCTGTTACCACTATTTTAGTTTAGGTCTTTCATTTCCTACTTTTCTAACATTAAGATAGACTTTGTTTATCTCTCACTCCAGTCTTACTACTCTCCAAACCATCACTCTCTATGTCTTTGTCATACAGCTTTATAGTCACCAAACTCTTTGATGGGTCAAGCTATAACTTCTTTAATAGGGCATATACTATCTTTTATGACTGGATCTTCTCTACCAGAGTATCTTAATTTCCTGCTCTCTCATTTTTACATGTACCTTATAGTCCACCAATACCAAACTCTTTGAAGTTTTTTTGTCCACATATTAACACCTATTTGTCCCTTAAAATCATTTCAGGGATCATCTACTATGCCTCTGACATCTCTTTATACCACTTCCCCTATCTGCCAAAATATTCTTCACTATACTGTGAATGTACTTTTGTTCTACATACATAAATGTCAATAAAGTATTGACATTTAAACAACAGTCACATATAGTGACTGCTAAAATGAGTAAAACACACCGAGTTCTATGGTAACTATTGTAGATGGAATGGAGCAACACTGTTTCATGACCAATTTTGTTATTGCTGGATGAATATGAAGAAATGAAATATTTAGGGCATGAATTCAAGAATGTACTTCCTTCCATTTACCTGCTTTGAAGTTACTCTTAGGAATATTACTGAAAACAGACAGGCTAAATGAGAAATCAAGCAGGTGCATCAAAAAAGCCATCTTTCCCTCAAACTTACATATACTAATACTTCATTTAGGCAACTTCAGATTGTAAGCTTTATTTATATTTACTTATGCCTATAAGAACAGTGGTATAGGTCAGAAGTACACAGGGTGATAGGATTCATCAGAAACGGGGGAACAGAAAGGTGAATCTACTGAAATACACTGCGGAGGGGAGCACAGGTGAAACAGGAAAAGTCTGCACCGTGTGGATTATAGCTTACAGCACTGAGGCTTAACCATTGTGCCACTGGGCAGGCTCCTCTTTAATGAACATTTAAAAGGATATATGCTTACTTGGAGGACAGTAGTTCCTGGTTCCACCATGACAGACTGACCATCAACAAATACTTCAATCAAGTTGCTTGCTGCTGTAGCAGTTGTTCTAACTAACCATGAAAAATAATGACATGAATTTATTACAGCAGAGGTAATGGATAAAACAATCTAATGAACAAGACATTTTCCCTCATTTTAACTATTCTCTTCTATTTCTCTAAATACAAACTTTCAAAATACTGAACTAGAAAGGTTTTCTATATACAAAATATTAAAGATTATGAAGATCTCCTTTTAATAACAGTTTAAGTTGAATGTTTTAATTCCACTAGAAATTTATCTGTGGAAAAGACCACTTTTCAAAAGCTGACTGTTGCTTTTTGTAATAGTTTGCAAAATATTGCAGATGGGCAATTCCCACTAGTTTGTATTTCAAGGTAACTTCCTATAAACTATTTAGTGTAATTTTACATTTTAAAAATCAGTCTGCTCAACTTACAACATTTGCTTCTATTTTTATTTTAATATAAATTATGTATTTAGGGTCTTCCAGAAAAAATTTCATATGGAATTAACAAAGATAGAAAATCCAGTACACAGAAATACAAAATTTTTTAAAAAAAGAAAAAACTCACCACATCCTTGTGAAGATTTAGAAAGGCCTAGTAAGGCCCTTCTTACAGGTATTCTTAACATATTCCTAGAAGTAAAACAAAGAAGAATTATATTACTATAGGAGAGGGGAAAAAAACCTGATCACAATGTCCTGGGTAATATTTTAGGGTTTTAACGCTTCACATAAACAATTTCATTGAATATTCATAAGTCCTGATCTGTCTCCTTAAATTCCAGGTTTCTTTCTCCTTTTCCTAATAAGCCTGTCCTTTTAAAATGTCAAAAAAAAAAAAAAAAAAAAAACCACCGTTTGAGGGAGATTAACTGACTCGTGCAATGTCAAGGAGCTAAGAAGGAATGCCTAGTATTTACATGTGGGCCTTCTAACTGGAAGTTAAAAAGTAATTTTGTTGTTATGTTCAACAACCAACTAATAATCAAATACTACTACCTATTAAAGTGAATGTCAAGAATAAGAGCAAGTTTGTCATCAACAGCTATGTAAAATAAAGCCCAACTTTCTGCTTTAATTTTGATATGGGTTTTAACATTCTGTATTCTGAGCAGTTATCTACCAAATGCTTTTGACATGCCTTGCATTATCTGTAGGAGCTCAGTGTCAGTTAATGCTAAATTCAATTTAGACAGTACTTGCCACTGAAAAAATATTCAAGTATACCTGTGTCACCTTTACTATGAGCACACTCAGTACATTTATCATCTTCATTATCCTACTTAAGTTTCAGGCTAATAATATGTCAGTACCTACAGAGCTGTAAATGAATAGGTAAATGAATGATAATGAATATTGTCATTTGACTTTTCTGAAGACCTAGCATAGTGCCATTGGGTAAGTAATCATCTAATACTCTTATTGCCAAGTTCCAGAATGAGTAGCACCTGTCCTATTAAAAGCTAGATAAACCTGAATTTGCTGAAGTGGAGTCATGTCAGATTCAGAACAAAGAATATTTCATAAATGATGTCTTTAATACTATTATTTTGTTTGTCTCCAATATAAAAGCAGCGGCCACTTCAGGAAATCGACCAGAACTAGTGGGGTGTTGAATATATATCTAATAGAATACTGCATAGTCCAAGCTAAGAAATACAGATTTGCAAACCTTTGAGGTATAATTTACATATTAATGTGTCAAGTAGAAATAGAAACAGTCATCTCAAAGATGGGAAAATGTTATTAACAATCATTTCTAAAGTTAGACTGGAAACTTTTTTTTTTTTTTAAATATTTATTTATTTATTCATACAGAACTGGGGTACAGGCCAGAGATGCGGAGGGTGAGAGGATTCACCAGAGACAGAGTGGGGAGCAGAACAGGCAGATTGACAAAGTACACTGCTGAGGGGAGCAGTGGGCGGGCCAGGAGAGGTCTGCCACGCCATGTGGTCACCTCCGGGGCAGGCGGGAATCGAACTCACGCGGAAGCGGCTTTAGATTCTCAGTGCTGTGCTTTAACCCGCTGCGCCATAGACTGGAAACTTTTATACTACCCCACATTTCCCACGTATCCTGCATTCCTCCTCTTCTCTTTCTGAGGTATCATCTTCGAGAAGCCATCATCACCTCTGGCCTTGTTTACATAGCCTGGCTTCTGCAGTTCCCACAATAACTTTCCTCCTTCCCACCAGCTGTGTCCTTAGTTTTTTCCTTCAGGTAGTTCTAGTTACATCTCCTCCATCAAAGTTTGATTAAAAGCCATTCCTCGGGGAGACTTTCTTCGACCAAGTTATCTAACATTTCCTAACTACTCCCTGGTCATTTTATTAGAATGGATTAATTTCTAGCTTATAACAGAAGTTCCATAACTATTCACAAAGTGAACTGTCTCCAACCTGTTCTTAACTTCCGCTTTCAGGGAAAGCAGAAGCAGTTGCTTCAGGCTTATAACACCTTAACAACACACATAAAATTCGGGAGCGATATGTGTGACCATTCCGCAAAAGCAAAACCAAAAACCCTGGTGTTGATTCATCAGAAATAATTCAAATTACATTTTCATTGTTATTTCATCCTTGGACAGAACTTCGTCTCACCCAAGATCTTGCAGAATAAGCTATTGATTCTAAGTTCTTTAAAACAACTAGTTGTCATCTGTAAGTGCAACCTTGGGCTAGTTTTTGAAATGTCCTTTCCTCAGTTTCCCCATTAGTGAAGGAAGTGACAAGTGCTACCCAACGCAGTCATGACTCAAAAAACCAATCCGATGCCTGGACTGTTGCTAGGGCAATAGCAGACAATGATCTACAGTAACAAGAATATGTTCATTTGGGGGAAATTACTCGGTCTCTACCACATGACTCGGGTTCTCTCCAGGGAACAAAACGGCCTCCTCAGACAGGAGAATGTCCTGCACCTTGCAGAGGGAAGGTCATTCACAAGCCTGCATTCGGGTCACCACTTCTCAGAGCCTCCTGCTCCTCCTCCTCCTTTCGGCTCCATCACCCCAAGACCACAGCTAACAGTCCTCCCTTGCTGGTTCTCCAAGGTTCCCGGGATAGCCGGGTGGGACGCGGCGCCAGTCAAGGACAAGAGGAGAATGAGTTGCCGGGGCCAAAGGAGACGAGCTCTTCACGAAATAAACTCCTGTGGTCTAGGCATCTCAGTCTTCTCACCCAAACACAACCTCACCTTTTCTCCGGAGCCGCCGAAGCTGCTCTGCAGAACTGTTTGCACCTCACTGACCCCTTCAGAGGCCTGGCCGCTTACTCAATATGGCGGCCCAGGGCAACTCCGTCAACCCGACCTGGAGAACGGAAAGCCAGGAGGGACCAGAAATACCAGATTCGACAGTTTCCCTCTTCGATTGAGTTCGGTACTTTCCGTCAACATGACAAGGCGGAACGAAAGGCGTGGTGGTGAGAGGAGGCAGGGGAGAGGAGATCATGACGGCTCGAATCCGCAGTTCCGCCGGAAGTGGCGGGGCGGCCCTGAAGCCGAGAGTGTTCGGTTTTCTCCGGCGCTTGGAGGGGCGGGTCTCTTAATCTTCGAGCGCCGTAAAACTGCTAATTTAAGAAATGCCGCCTTTACTAAAGTATTTTCAAAGGCAAAGGAAGGTCCGTTTGTAATCTGTGGGCTATTTCATTCAGGTTTACCGGATTTACGTTGAGGAATGAAAATTTTGACGTCCTTTGACCTTTAGCCTTTGGCCGGGCGCGGCGAAGGGAACCGCCCCCCCCCGCTCTATATAAGGAATTTTCCGGCCTTTGGCGGCCCTTTTTCCCTCTCAGCGCTGTGCGCTTACCGCCAGCGCTTAGCTTCGTCTCCGCTGCGGAATAGCTTGGATATCGACCCACACCATGGGTTTTGGAGACTTGAAAAGCCCAGCAGGCCTCCAAGTGCTTAACGATTACCTAGCGGACAAAAGTTACATCGAGGGGTGAGTGGACGGACTCGGTCTGGATGCCGTCCGGGGCCACGTGGCAGGCTGCTGCTGGAGGGAAGGAGGTCGGCCCCAGCCCCCCCGGAGGGGAGGGCTGCGAGGGGGAAAAGCCCAAAATGTGCTTTCTTCCCATCTCATTGACTCAACTAGGCTTTCCCTGTCCAAACGTGGTCCTGTAGAGTCACGTTTGCTTGCAATCTGTGCACTGGCGAACATTCCCGGAGAAAGCAGATGGTTCCTGGTTTCGAGTTTGTTACAGGGAAAAGCAAAAACAAAAACAAAAAAAAACCCGCACAGCAGTTTAGCCTGGTAACTGCAGTTTATTTGCTGGAGTCTGGTTTTTCTTTCAAGGGCGTGTGTAGTTATTTCTGTGTCATCGGCAGGTATGTGCCCTCGCAAGCAGACGTGGCAGTATTTGAAGCAGTTTCCGGCCCACCACCTGCCGACCTGTACCATGCCCTGCGTTGGTATAACCACATCAAGTCTTTCGAAAAGGAAAAAGCAAGGTAAATTGTCTTTGTGTGCAATACTAAGAATAGGATATCTTCTCAACAGTCAGGAAGTAACATGACAAAGTTGGACCCAGCCTCTTGATGGTCTTGTTAGGACATTGTAAGCTAAAATTCTTTGTTACTTTAGAAGGCCAAGAGACTGAAGTCCTCCATTTTTTCACGGAACAGGTAGAACATGGACAGCACCAATTCAACTTTTCCCCACACTGCCCTGCCAATGTGCCTCCACCCTGACCTGGGGGCCCACCTCTGGGGTGAGAGGGTGGCTCATTCATTCAGTTCTTGGCCATTCTTCTGAAACTGCCAACAGGGTGGAAGTTTGGGGAAGTGGACTCCAGTTCACTAAGAATGGAACTGAGCATACTTAATGAGATCTCAAACAGAAACAGTCAGACTGAAAGTAAATCATAGTGAGTATTGAACATCTCACATGTTACTAATGTTTTCTGGGTGAGGAGTTAAGTAGATAAACTGGGGAGTGTTGTGGGGTAAATTCTTAGAAAAGGGGTATGTTGATAGTAATGTAAACAAATTCTGTTGTACTGTTTCAGAAGGATATCACACCAACCTAATTGTAGTTGAATTAAATTTTCTCTTTAAGTCTGCCGGGAGTGAAGAAAGCTTTGGGCAAGTATGGCCCTGCTAATGTGGAAGACACCACAGGAAGTGGCGCTACAGATAGTAAAGATGATGATGACATTGATCTCTTTGGATCTGATGATGAGGAGGTATGACATAGGTCAATGTAAGCACAGGCTTTCAAACAGAATTGTCTGGATTTTAATCCTGGCTATATTTACCTGCGTTTGAAAAACTTCCCACTGATTATGACATGATGAATAAAATCAAATCACCATCTTTCGGCTGAGCTCGTGATGGATTTGCTTTATTCTGATAAAAGTGGTCCTTATCGTGATGCTTCACCAGCTTTAAGCTGAGGAATAACCAGCTTTGTGAAATACTAAATTTTTTCTTTACAGGAAAGTGAAGAAGCTAAGAGGCTAAGAGAAGAACGTCTTGCACAGTATGAGTCAAAGAAAGCCAAAAGTAGGTTACTTCATGATTAGTTTATTCATTTCATGATGTGAGTAAAATTTTAGGAGCTTGATCCCCAAAGTATTTCCTTATTTGTTCAACAATATCAAAATCCTCTATAAAGATGGTTGATCGTAAAACTTCCACAGCAACTGGTCTGCATCTGTTCTTACTATAGCAGTTGTGGCATTCCACTGTGGGAAAGAGACTGTTATGAGATTAAATACCCCTTTCTTAGTAAAACAGAAAGTGGGCAAATCTGTGACAAACAGGCTGTTTTCTATAGCTTTGTTTGGCAAATTGTGGACATGACAATTCTTGATAAAACAAATGGTGACTTGTTAAGTATGTTGCTGTAGATAGAAAATTAAAACAGTATTTGAGTAATGGTATCTCTTCATTCTTTTTTAGAGCCTGCACTTGTTGCCAAGTCTTCCATCTTGCTAGATGTGAAACCGTGGGATGATGAGACAGATATGGCCAAACTAGAGGAGTGTGTCAGAAGCATTCAAGCAGACGGCTTGGTTTGGGGCTCTTGTAAGTTCAGTCTTTGTTTTTAGAAATTGGTGTTAGAATTCTCACATAGTTTCAACCTTTGCTAATCAATGGAACTTATTCTAAGATTTTTCTTAATGCTTATTTCAGCTAAACTAGTTCCAGTGGGGTATGGAATTAAGAAACTTCAAATACAGTGTGTGGTTGAAGACGATAAAGTTGGAACAGATATGCTGGAGGAGCAGATCACTGCTTTTGAGGACTATGTGCAGTCCATGGACGTGGCTGCTTTCAACAAGATCTAAAATCCATCATGGGTCATGACCCTTAAATAAAAATTTGAAAGACAAGCTTTGGCTCTTCACTCTTAAATGGGGCAGATAGAGGAGATGTATTTATATTCCTTCTAATTTGAGGAAAGAAATTTACTGGATAAGTAATTAATCTAAATTTGGGTCAACATTCTTTTAAAAGGGGACAGACTTTTTATTCCTTTATTGTAAGATTTTTGTGTAGAAGAACTGGGGTACAGGCCAGAAGGATTCTCCAGAGACGTAAGGGAGCATAAGAGGCAGATCCACTGAAATACACTGCTAAGGGGAGAAGTGGGAGCGACGGAAGAGGTCTGCTGCACCATGTGGTTATCTCCTATTGGCTGGGAATCAAACTCAGGCCATCAGCACCTTCAAGGCACTAGTGTTAAGACTAATCCATAGGCCACCCAGGAGGCCCAAAAGGGGACACATTTTTCAAAGTTGAGTATAGATATTTAAAGTTTTTGCATTCGCCTTGCTTTTAAGAGGAAAATCAGGGAGATAGGGCTAATTATATACAATCAAGACTAGGTTAAAAATTGTTCAGACTCCTGACTAATGGGTCACAAAGTTAATGAGCTGGTTTTCCTTAGGAAAGTGCCTTTTGGAATGAGGAGAAATGGGTCAATATACATGTAAAGTGCTCACAAGGATACTGGACACATGGTGAATAATGTCTATTTCATAAATGAAGCATTTGGAGACAAATGTTGGGATGAAACCAACATTTCTTTTCTAGTTAACAGCATCAGGTTGGTGGATAAATGACCAAAGTCATGTAATTATGGATTCCATCTGAAAATATCAAAATAACATGCATTGTGCTTTGTTGGTAAAGGACCCCTAACCAGGGGAGGGAAATTGGGTCAGGGAAGAATTCCTGTCAAGCAGAATTTGCAAATTTAAAATGTAAGCATCTCAGATACTGGTAAGGGAGAACTTGGCTTTAAGTGGAATATTGAATCTTAATGGGGAGGTGGAGGTCTTATGGGAGGTCTTACGGAACGGTTCACCTTCACAGGTAGATGAGCCAATCCCAACAGCATTAGGGTATAAGGCAGGAACCACCCCTAGCCAGGCCCACTTGTAAAGGCACGCTGCTCACATTCAGAGTAGGACAATTTCAACACCCCAGTGAACTTAATGTGTACAGCTGTAGGGGGTTTGAAGAAATAAGTACCCAGAGACAATATAGGCATGGGGAGAACTATGAGATCCTTACCTTAGCAAGTAGTACCGTTTTTAATAATCTTAGAAACATCATCACTGGGTAAAGATACTGCTAGGAAGTTAGTGTATTTTTCAAATGATACTGTAAACAGCTGCATCTTAACTAGTGTTTTATGTATTTGATTATATTTCCATAAGTAGTTTTGTAAGTTATTTTTGTAGAGAAGAATTTATAAAAGTGGGGAATTGGGAATTTATGACCTTGAGGTTTCAATTATAGTTCTGTAATCTCTAGCAGACATTATTTGAGGTCAAAATTTTCCTACTAGAAACACAAAACGCCTTTCCCTGCTCAGTCTGGTTTTATGTGAGTACTATGAATGTGGAAACTTGCTTAAAATCAAGTTTTAGTTGAACGTAAATATGTATATATGTGTGTGTGTGCACATATATGAAATCTTTAATAAGTAACATTTAGTCCAGTAACATCAGATGCCATCTAAAATCACTGAAGAGATTTTTTGATCCAGCAGAGGGCAGCATAACATCTTTAGAAAACCTAGAGATTCTGGAAATTTCCTTTGCTGTTAAGCTAGAGTTGTAGTAACTGAATAGTATTGAAAAATAATTAACAGCCAATACTATGATGAAGGGGTTGAGTACCAAATAATGAAAATGTAGAGGAAAGTATTGATGACAAAAAACTAGTAGTTTGATTAAAAGTGAAGGGAGGTCAAAAATTTAGTACCACCCCAGGTGTGTTGTAAATCTTAGAGTAATGAATGATGGAGCATGCAACTTAAATCTCAACTTCACAGATTTAAGTAAAAAATATATTTAATAGTATTTTGAAAGTGAAATAATGTGTTAATTCAGGTCACAATTCAAAAGGTTATTCAGTGAAGTCTTTTCTGTCCCTCCAATTTCCTATTATCTCCACAGAAGTAACCAGTGTCAACAGATTTGTAAGGATTTCGGAGATATTAATTGTAGCATTGACACAGACTCCAATGCACTTGTGTTTGTCCATGGAACTAAACTTGGGTTATCTTGGAGTATATCTGTATCTTGAGTATTCCATATCAATATATCAGAATCTTTTACTCATTTTTTTTTTTTTTTAGTTATATGATCCATTGCCTCATATCTGACATAACCTGCCCATTGGATTTTTGCATTGCTCTCCATTTTTTGCTTTTATAAACTGTTCATGTTTGCATGCGAACCAGTATATTGAATAAACTGTTTTTGAGCTGATGGACTCAGAAGTCATAAAGATACAGAAAAGGATTTTTTTTTTTCTGTTTCTGATTTTTGGGGTGAAAGACAAAAAATTAACGCTCACCTTTTTTTCATGCCATATAAGTGGATACAATGACAAGCTTTGCTTATTTTTCATATAAAGTACCTCTTGTATAGGACTGGGACAGTGTAGAATTCAAAACTGATTCAGCATTACTTTTAGTGCTGTAAATAGGTGAAACTAAAAAAAATGTGTAGAGATGCTTTGAAAGACTTTAAGAATTACTCCTTTATTGTAAGATTTTTGTTGGGTATAGAATTGGGGTGTAAGCCAGAGGTGGGAGGGTGAGAGGATTCACTGGAGACAGTAGGGAGTATAACAACAGGCAGATCTGATAATACAGCTGAGGGGAGCGTTGGGGGAGGTGGGAGAGATTTGCTATGCCTTGTGAGTCACCCAGACTGGGGATCAAACTCAGGCCATCTCAGTGATAGTGCTGAGACTTAACCCTAGACCACCAGGGAGACCCCACATTTGTTAAGTCATTTTGTGATTAGGCAAGTTACCCAACATTTCAGAGAAAGAAGGGTAGATTGGAGGAAAAGTTTTTAAGAAGAATTGAGACTTGAGCTGGGTAAACCTTAATTAGTAATTTGTTTTAGAAAGGGGATTCTGGAGGGTGCAAAAGGCAGAATGAGAAGACTTTCGGGAAGCAATTAAACCAGTTTGCTGGGTTTTGTGGTGCTAATTTGAGATTACTGAGGATGGAGGTTTATGATAGACTGACTCATTGTGTGAGGGCAGTGGGGAGCCTTGAAGGTTTTCGAGGCTGAGAATGTCCAAAAAAGGCAGCTCTGATCTGAAGGTGTAGATGGAAGCAGGGAATACAATGACTTAGAATATGAACATAAACAGAAGTGAGTAAATTATGATGTATCTACTCAATGAAAAATTTTATAAACAACACAATTACTTTAAAAACACATTGATTTTTTTTTTTTCAGTGGAAAGAAGTTTTGAACAGACACAAATCTAAAGAGTTGCCTCATTACCCAGATTCCAACTGCCAGGGAAAAGACTTGGAATCTACAATCCTGTCCAGAATTTATTTTTGTGTCAAAGAACTGGCATACAGGCTAGAGGTGCAGGGGATTCACCAGAGACAGTGGAGAGCAGAACAGGCAGACTGACTGAAATACACTGCTGAGGGGAGCAGGGGGTGAGACAGGAGAGGTCTGCTGTGTCATATGAGTCAGAACCCTGGCAAAGATCCGAACTCAGACTGTCAGGCTGTCATGGTTGGTGTTTGCTGTGACAGCTCTGAGATATTTAACCCCTAGGCCACCAGAGAGGTCCCCAAATTTTAAATTTTATTTGAAAGCATTTTGCTATGGAAAAGACCCCTAAGATTCATTAGATTCTCAAATGAGCTCAATTTCTTTTAAGGCCCATGTAGACTTTTAGGCATTTTTCTTTCTGGAAGCTCTAATTTATATCATAAAACACTGAAATCTACATGTTACATGATCACATAATCATTTAAGTACTATGAAGATGTATCTTAAACACATGTAATTGTTAATTTTGGTTTTCTGTGTTTCCTTTTAGTATTCTAAAAGCCAATGTGTTTAAATATTCTAAAGCAAATTGTTTAAGATTTCAAATATTTTCATAGATCCTTGGAAAACTCAAATGTCCCAGGTGTCTTGCCCATAGAGTCAAACGGGAAAAATGACTCAGGGTACCAAGCCCCCCAAGATTAAGAAATCCTGCTCTGAAATGTAACTTCTAGAACATCCCAGCTTCAATAATTCCTCTGCCAATGGGTTGCTTCAATTTCCTTGCTCCTTAAGGTCTTTCAATTTCTTCACAGCCTTGGGATTTTTTTTGTCTTTGTCTCCAAACTAAGAATGAGTTTACAGCATTCTCTTTTCTTTCTGAGATTGCCCAATTTTTCTCTGGATTCCAAGGATCTACCTCTTAAAGGCCAAGGTGAACTCCAGCTCAAGCCCTGGTGGTGGAGAGGGCAGGATCAAAGGCTGTACAATAGACTAGAAACTGGAACCTTCTCTCCCTGCCTTCCCTTAAAGCAATATTGGATATGCAAAAGCCGTGAAGCTTGGGAATCACTGGAATTTAGGGCCATATATTCTTGGTGAATAATTCACAAAATCCAATCTGTTCAACCACTGCAGCATAAATTCAATCCTTCGGCCACAGAGCCAAGTCAGTTCACCTTTTCTGCTCCCCACTCTGTCTCTGGTGAATTCTCTCAGTACCCGGGCCACCCCACTGTACCTGTGGCCTGCTACCCACCAGCTCTTGTATGCATAAATAAATACGACTAAATCTTAGGGGGGGGAATATCTGATTATCTATAGAATAACAGTTAAGAATATAATGAAGAGTGATCTGATACTAGTATTTCCAAAAGCAAAGAGATGAAATAAAGGATACTCATTTAGGAAACACGTGACTTACTACTTGAAAATAAGATCATGAAATTACAGAAAATTAAAGTTTAAAATTGTAGTAACGTTTTTTTATTCACAAAAGGCAAAGATACCAGCAGAGACAAAGGCAAGAACATAGATTTCCATTGTTAACCACCTCCACAATGGATGTGATCTCTTTGCTCTCTGAATAAACTACCTTTTCCTGGCTCTCTTACGGCACTTAATACTGTTTACCTAGTTTTAGGGTTGTTCTTGTGCAGGTTTAATCTCTAAACTGTAAGAGTCTTGGTATCCCTCACAATATCTTCCTTCTAGGTACACAACTATTTGCTAAAGGGAGAAATGAATAGAAGCCAATATATACTCTTCATCTAAAATATAACAGATTTTGCCCTGAAGAGGTGACTAATTTAAGAATACTTTTTGATCTTATACTGGTGCCTATAGAAATGTAGTTCCAGTAATAGAAAGTACAAATTATATCAATGTGTCACACATGCTCTTTTTCTGAAATAATTTGGGATTAGGCCAGTCTTATTTGGATGTTCATAGCAATCTTACACATATTTCCACATACCCAGAATTTTCACAAACCATATAAACTCATAATCTCATGGAGGATTAAAGATGGGAGCATATCCCCCATTGAAAGGTAGGGTCTGTGTCCCCTCCCGTTAAATGCCTTGACCAAAAGTGTAAGACTGTGTATGTTGGGCATAAGTAGGACTAGAAGCTTCCAACTCTTGGAGTCCTAAATTGCCATAGATGAGTCATATAATAAGTGCCATATACTCTATGGTGCTATGCTAAAATATCTGGAAAAAGAAGAGACAGGAAGAAAGAGTAGGGAAGGGAGTGGAGAGAGGAGCGATGTGCTCAGCCAACCCCAACTAGTCCAAACCTCAGCCGTTTGGATCATGCTAGCTCAGTTGAGTTTCCACATATGAGCAGGCCCTTTCCCTTTTGTGCTTTGCTTGAATTCCTGACTCTTAACTGTGAGCTGTAATAAGAATAAATTGTTTTTAACAATTTGACTTTGGGACAGTTTATTAGGCATATAGCTAAGTGGAATAGTGATTTAAAGTAAGCACTTATTACTTTAATTCATAAACATAATTACATGAATTAAAAAATTAAGTACAGGTTTCATTTTAAGAATGTTTAAAAGATTACTTGTGCAAAATTAAATTTATGCAAACATTTAACATTTTTGAAATTAGTTAATCATAGATAGATATGTAGGATTTAGAACTTTTAAAATGTTACTAGGATTAGAAAGAATTGCTGACTTTATAGTAGTGAGTAGTGATTAATTCTCTATAATACAATTAGAAAGAATGACACAGATAATTTAATAACTGGGAAAAAAAAGATCCTAAGTTTTAGGTATGCACAAATGTGTTTCCAATAAATTGAACAAAACAGCAACAAAATAGGGTTAGCTGTGTATCTTGGAATCAACCGAAAAGCATCAGTCAGGGACCCCACACTTAGGGGTTTTTGTTGTTGTTGTTGCTGTTTTTCATTTTAAAAAGATTTATGCTGACTTGTGGGAGGGTTCCAATTCACTGCGCTGTTTCCAGGAGACACAGGTTCTTGGTTTCCAAGTTCCTGAGCTGTTCGCTCATAGTGCCAGAACAGCTGACTTCCCACAGTGTGTACTTCAGTATCTCAGCAATGGAGGCCCGAAAGTGCTTCTGGAACTTCTTACTGATCAGGACATAAAGAATGGGGTTCAAGCAACTGTTGAGGAATGCCAAGCCAGTGGAGAGAGGGATTCCGGCCTGTAGTACCTGGTGAAAATAGCTATTGTGGTGAATTGTAAGCTCCCAAATGCTAAAAAGGTGATAAGGAGTCCAACAAATCAAAAAGGCCATGACCACGGCCAGGATTGTCCAGAATTGTTTACTGGAGATCAAGATGCTTCGCTTCTTCACCTTGAAGATGAGACACAAGTAGCAAATGCTCATTGTCAGCAGAGGGAAGAGGTACCCAACAGTAACTTTGACCCAGGTCAGAACATGGTGCCTCATCAAAACGAGGTCAGGATCATACTCATGGAAGTTATTATAGCAAAGAG
Organism: Condylura cristata; assembly: GCF_000260355.1. NCBI lineage: Eukaryota > Metazoa > Chordata > Mammalia > Eulipotyphla > Talpidae > Condylura > Condylura cristata. Next base: position 21,561,135 of record NW_004567103.1, on the reverse strand, counting down.
TGTGGTTATTGAACTCCAGGGTGTTCCGGAAGTATAAGGCAGGGCCACCCATTAGAGAAGCCAAAAGCCAAACAAACAAAATAACTAACAAAGAGTTCTTTAAGGTTCGGTGCCGATGGGATAACACAGGATGGATCAAGTGGATGCAGCGGTCCAGACTGATCACTGTCAGGAAGAAAACACTGGCAAACATATTCAACTGAGCAATGAAAGAATTGGCCTTGCACAACCAACGGCCAAAGGGCCAGTGGAAATCCATGGCCACGTAGGAGATGTACAGGGGCAGGAAGAGAAGAAAAATGAAATCTGCAACAGCCAGATTGAGAAACCACAGAGTGCTGACAGTTTTCTTCCACTTGAATCCCACAAACCAAATGACAGTAGCATTTCCTGGAATGCCCAGAACAAAGGCTAAGCAGCATAACACCAGGGACACCCAGTGAACAGCTCCCAGGTGAACATTCTCTGTGTCAGACTCTGGGGAATAGTATTCTAGGGCGTAGGAGTAGTTCTCAAATTCTTCAAATAATGCTTCCTCGAGGTCGTCCATGACCTTGCTAAGTGGAAAACAAAAATAAAGACGTAAATTTTTGTCAAAAGAAAACAAAAAAGAAATGTTCAGTCATTGATAAGGGATATAAGGATAATAATATTTCATCTTAGGGAGTAGAAATAATGTATTTCTTGCCGAGACTTGTGATTAAATTCTAGGTGTTCAAGTCTTGGTAGACTTCACTTTCACTCTGATTATTCTCAAAGCTCTGAGAGTTCACATTGGTAAAGTATTCAGCAAATGTTAAAATAATTCTACAGATGCAGACCCTTTTCATAATAGTTATAGAGTTGACTAAAGATAACCTAACCTTCAACAAACATTTACTTGGTTCTTACTATGCTTTATTATCTTATGAAAGATGTCGAAGAAAACAATACTTACCTCGTGATGAATCCAAAAACCTGTATGTGCACCCTAAGCTTTTACATTCTAGGTGAACAATTCCACTGTCTCTTCAACCCATCCACCTGGGTGTCAACTGGAAGTTTTGAACCATGATTTTGTGCCTACAGATAGTTGGATCTTGTATTCACGAATACATGTTCACCAGAACTATATCAAGGTGGATAGTTATTCACCAAAAAAAAAAAAAAAAAAAAGAATTACTAATGTAGACTATACTATGACTTTAATTTTTATATTAATTTCTTAGGGAGTACAATTTAAGTTTTTTTTTTAAAAGATATTTTAAAAAACAGAACTGGGGTAAGTAAAGGCCAGAGCTGCAGGGGCCGTGAGAGAATTCATCAGAGACAGAGTGGGGAGGAGACCAGGGGGATCTATTGAAGTACACTGCTGAGGGAACCAGGGGGCAGGTCAGGACAGGTCACCTCCCTGGCTGGGATTGAACTCCTGCTGAAGTGGCTGCAGCTAGCTTCATAGTGCTGTGCTCTAACCTGCTGAGCCATCAGGGAAGGCCCACAATTTAAGTTTTTTTTTTTTTAACTTCAATTTTACTTAAAGCTCTGTTTTGAATTTACTCCAGTTCTTTTCTATAACCATTTACAAAAAGATCTGACTTGTTAGTCAGTTTTGTTTATTTATGTCTATATCAAATTTTACATACTATAGTTTTGACCAAAATAAGTTTTCTCTTGTGGTTTTTTAATTTTTTTTCCTCTTCTCATATTAAAGTCAGTTTTCCTGGGCAAAGAAGAGTTAAATGTCACTTTATTAATGAAAATAAGAGTTTACTGGGTACAATTTTAGCTTCATCCATTTCATTTTGTGTGATCCAAAACAAGTAGAAAAAAGGTTAACACTTGTATTCATTTCATGGAGATACAGTCACCAATGGAGAAAATATGTAAGATGCGACATTACTGTAGGATTGGAAAGAACAGTTCAAAACACCGTGTGTTGCTCAGACATCGTAAACTCAGCTAACACTGAATTCCTAATCTTACCTAAAATCATTTGATAAATGTAAAAACAACCCATCAACATAACCTCCCAACCCAGACCTAGGCAACTTTTCCTTATTCAATTTTAGCTCAAATATAACCTTTTTGGGGGAGCATTCCCTAGTATTGCCTTCTCTCAAACAATTACAAAATTAATAGTAATGCTTCTTGTTATTACAAATAATAGTGTTATTTGGAATTTACTAGGTGCCAGGCTGTATGATCTGATTTGATCCTCACAAGATTCTTATGAAGTAAGTCAGTACTATTCTTATTCCCATTTACAAGAAGGAAAACTGAAGTTTAGAGTTGTTTAGAGACTTTTTCAGGATCACGCACTGTCTTTGGAGAGCCAGAGTCTAAACTCAGATCTCTTGTACCCAGATCCTGAGCTCTTACACACTGATGATATTCCCCCTCTCATCATGCTTCTCTTATTGTGCTTAGCACTCTATAGTCAGTTTTATCTTTAATTTCTGTCCTACCAAACTTGAGAACAGTGACATCATCTCTGTACCTACACAAGTCGTAACATCACAGGGCTTAAAAATTGCTTGATTGATAGGCTCTGCTACACATTCTGGTCAGGGCCTGCAACTTTAAAGCCTCAGATGATGTTCTGTGGTTTACTCTTAAGTCAATATCATTGCCAGACTTGCTGACCTTGACCCACAGGATCTTGCCTTGTTTCTTAACACCAAGTTCTTTCCTTTGCTGTCCTAGTCCAGCCAGGAATAATTGGCTTTTTGTCTTGCTGATTCATTCTTTAGGTCTGGGATCTTACTCTGTTCTCTGCTCCTACTGATAACTCATCCTCCTTGGTGTCAAATCCTTTCCAGGCTTCCTTGCCTTGGTTTTCTGCATATTATACTGGGATATCCTTAGCTTCATGGTGCCAATGAATGGCTTTTCCAGATTACTGATAATTCTGAAACCAAATGACCCAGGTGGTGTTTAAATCACCTTACATCACTCTAAGCAGTGAGTAAAGAAGTCCCCAAACATAGAAAACCAGTAGGAGACCCCTTTTTGCACATAATCACTATCCTCACCAGAAGTTAGGAGCTTCCACTTTGTTACATCTTTAATGACCTTTCTGGGATGGAATTATCACAGGCTTTACTGCAGGACAAGCCCCTAAATCCCCATTTCGCCATTCCCAGTTCTTGTGGGGCAGGGGTAGGTACCTTGGTAAAAAGTGATGTGTCTTAACAGAATCCCTCCAACCAGAAAGCACTCTATGCCAGAGATTCCTGATCTGCCGGAATGCAAATGAGTAGATGAGATAGATGCATGGATCAGTTCAGGCTTGGAGAAGATCTTCAGCTGAACGAATCCTTAATAGGAGACATAAACTAGGAATTTCCCTATGACTTTAAGCAGATATTTTTGTGTGGTGGTGATTACAAGGGGTGAAAAAAAGAGAAGTAAGGGAGAATTTAGCAGCTGACCTACAAGTCCTTGGGCAGACAGTTAACCCTCAAGGGCATACTGACATTTGATTAATTACTATATATTTTGCTTTACAGTTTACAGGCACTCCAATTCTAATTAAGTTTCCAAATCTCACTTTCACTTGACAAATGTCTAGATAGTAGATACTAATTGCATTATTTATCTAGGGCTGCCCTAACAAAACATCTTAAAATAACAGAAGTCATCTCGAAGTCTGTAGGCTAGAAGGCTAGAATCCAGGAGTGGGGAAGGCTACCCTCTGTGAGCTGTGAGGGAGAATCTGTCCCATGCCTCCTGTCTATATTCTGGTGTTTTGCAGACAAATGTTGGTATGTACACGCATAAGCCAATATCTGCTCTCATTTTCACATGCTGTTCTCTCTGTGTCCAAATTTCCTCTTTTATAAGGACACCAGTTATACTGGTTTAGGACGCACCATAATGACTTCATTTCAACTCAGTGAATGCTGCAAAGAAGCATTCACTTATTTCTAAATAAAACCACATTGTGAGATGGACTTGAGCACATCTTTTCAGGAACAGGGGCCATGATTCAACCCCTAACATGAACCACTGGCAACCACTAATACTGAATCTTGATCACTCATTCAGTAAATATTTATTTACTTAGTGTAATGCCTATATTTGTCAGGCGCTATTCTGAGTGGAACGCTTCCCTCAACAAGACAACTATTTCTTAGCTTCCTAGATTTTAAATTCTAGCAGAACATAGATAGTAAAAGACAAACATAATAAGAAAACAAATTACATAGTTTGTTAAAAGGTGGCAAGTGCTATAGAAAAATGAGGGGGCAGGCTAGGCGAAAGAGATGAGAGAAGTGGTTATAACTTTCAATGGGGACGGTTAGGGACGGACTCTTCCAGGTAGAGGGAACAGCCAGTGCAAAGACCCTGTGACATTCTAACATATTTCAGAAACAGGGTGCCACTATGTCTAGAATAGGGTGAACAAAGTGAGTAAGGGGAAGAGTACAGGAAAGCAGCAAGAAGGATATAAGAGGTCATGTAGACATTTGTAGGCCATAGAAAACCTGGCTTTTTCTGTAAGGGAAATGGGAGCCCACGTCATTATTCTGAACACAGGAGAAAGTAGAGAATGGTTTATATTATAGAAAAACCCCTCTTTCTTGCTATATTGAGAAAACACACCTGTGTAGTCCTCGGAGGTAAGAGAGGGGGAAGCAAATATATACATTGGGAGACCAATTAGGAAATTATTATAAATAATCTAGCCAGAGATGAGGGTGGTTGGGATGAGAGCAGTAGTAGTAACAGAGGTAAAGAGAAATCTAGAAGTGATTCTAGATCCATTTTGAAGAGCTATATATCACTTTTCTTCTATTTTCCTATATTCTCTGGATGGACTGCGGGTTCAGTGGAGTCATCTTGTACCACAGGCATGAGGCAAATATGCTTTTTCACCAGCTAGAAGCTGAGGTCCTGGATGACCTGATGGAGCAGAGCTGCTCCACTTCTCTGGTCTACCCCCTTCTGGACTGTTAAATGTGATACTTTTTTTTAAAAAAAGATTTATTTATTTATTTATTCATACAGAACTGGGGTACAGGCCAGAGATGTGTAGGGTGAGAGGATTCACCAGAGACAGAGTGGGAAGCAGAACAGGTAGATCGAAGTACACTGTTGAGGGAGCAGCGGGTGGTCACTAGAGGTCTTCCTCACCGTGTGCATCTCCTGGGGGGTGGGGGGGGCAGGAGGGGATCGATTGCACAAGTGGCTTAACCTTCTTAGTGCTGTGCTTTAACCCTTTACACCACCAGGGAGGGCCGTGAAACTTTTTTTTTTTTTAAAGATTTATTGCACTTATGCAAGCAAAAACTGAGGTGTAGGGGAGAGGTGCTGGGAGGGGAGGAGGTGAGAGGATTCACCAGAGACAGAGTAGAGAACAGAAAGGCAGATCAACTGAAATACCCTGCTGAGGGAAATAGTGGGTGAGACAGGAGAGGTCTGCTGTGCTATGAGGGTCACCTCCCTGGCTGAGGATGGAACTCATGCTGCTGTGGCTGGTGATGCCGTGATAGTGCTGAGACATTAACCTCTCTCTACCTCGGGAGGTCCTTAAATATGTGACAGTTTTCCTCACTCTTCCTTTCAGTTTGGTTAAAGCAGCAGAACCTATACCCAAACTAGTTTATCTAGACCTTGTCTTTAAGCACTGTGGTGAAAACTGGCAGTACCCACTTCCTGTGGAGAGATATTACAAGAAACCTTTGAGATAGCAGCTACTCTGAATAGTGATCATGGCTTCCAGAAGCTTACCGGAAGAGAGAGGGGATCTTCCTTTAAGGAGAACTGAAAGAGGAAGCTGGCTTTGTGAGGGAACCTCTCTTACCCCAGCCCAGGTCAGGGAGCCATGTAAGAACAATCCTTTAAATCATGAAGAGTGAGCATGAGGGGGTTTTACAGATGACTGATGGCTAGTATGACTCTTGTTTCCTATAGAGATGTGGGACAGATCTTGAGATGATACTAGAACAGTTCTGCACTCAGTAAAGCACAGTATCAGTAATACTGGGTATTGACACTCTTTTGGCAAAGTTAAATCTCCTCCGCCCTTTGCTTCATAATTGAAATGTCCCAGGAGCAGGTAGCTTTAATCCCAGATAGGGGAGATCCTGGGACATAGGTGAATTGACGAGTGGGTGGACCAGCTTTCAGTGGAAAGCAGCTGCTTTGTTCTAATCAATTGTTTCTATGTGGAAAGTGAGAGCTTAGGTTTGCCAGAATTTTTGAAGGCCGAGTGGATAGCTGTATTTTTAATGTGAACATTTAATGAAATGCTATCTTAAAACAAGGTAGCTGTGGATCACCTTCAGCCCACCTGCAAGCATGTGGCCTCTGAGACAGGACTTGCATACCTTGAGCTTGTAAACAGTCAAGGAGGAAACTACATACAGATGGAGATTGGAACTGAGTTAGCTTCTGTAAAAGCTTTGCCCCTGGCTCCCAGGGAAATAAGCCTAAGTTTTACTGCTGCTCCTCAGACATCCCACTCAACTTTCTGCCAACCATATATAGGAAACCAATGATAAGAGTGGGGACAGCTCTTTCCCAGGAAAAACAATGCCATGGATAAGTTCCCAACTTTACTGGATTTCTATTTGAATTTCCAAGGAGGATTCTAGTAAGAAAAGCAAATTAATGGAATAGCACCTAGGGCTAGAGTTATTCTTTGTAGTTGTGACAAAGCTACTGGCCCTTTGGAGGGAATGATGGTAAGACCCTAATAAATAGCCTTCCTTCTCTGGTTAGAAAAACCGATGTCCTGCCTCATCATTGGTCCAATCCCCAAGGCTTAAGTTTTTCAACTCCTGCTTGCAAGCTGTGTTCTGTCTCCATTTGAACTCAACCTCATTCCTAATTCAGAGTGTAACTTGGCAGTCATCCTGACTTAGGAAGCTTCTTCACTCTCTGACTGGGTAGCTGGGTTAATGCTTCTTCCTCGTTCTTGTCTGGGTTCCAATTTTGGATTGCTGGACCTGTGGATCTCTCCAGTCCTTGGAGAACTCTGGCTTCTGTCACCACACTTCCCTGATTCTGCTCCTTTGCTCTCTATCCAGCCCCACACTTCTTTACTCCCACCTTGGCTAGACTGACCTACCACTCCATGAGGCATTGCCTTGACACCATTTCCCATCCTTTATTTCCATCAGTCCCAATGGTTCTCAACCCAGGATAGCATATTCTCCAGTGATGTTTGGCAATGTCGAAAGACACTTGGTTGTCCCAACACGGACTGGAGAAAGGAGAGTAAGTCCCAGGAACACCTAAGAGGTTGAATCAAGGATGCTCCTGGTTTTATAGATAGACACCACAATCAAGAATTACCCTGCCCCAGAAGTCATTGATACCAAAGTTGAGATACCCTGCTCTACAGATTCTGAGCTCCGTCTGCAATCCTTACTTGTATCTTCTGCTGCTGAATCTGCCTGCTTCCCTGTGTGTTCTCATCTTGGTGTCCTGGCTTGGACTGTTCTGGTCCATTCCAGCACCAACCAGCTGTGCTTTAACAGAGTTTGTAAACTATAGTATAGATATGTTGCATTTTGATGAAAAAGTTCTTAAAATATTTGATGTAGTGCTATTATTTAAACATTAAAAAACTCACAGAACATTCCAGTCTTTCACTTCTCTGGATAATTTTTATTATCTGTTGATAAGAGGCCCACATTTCCTATAGCAGCACTTGTGTTTCTCTTTAGACAAGAAATGTACTTTCATTGCCATGATCACCACTACTTCCAAATTACTCACATCCAGGGAGCTCAGTACTTGAATTCACAATCTTGTTCAATGTTGCAGTCTCTTTTAACATTGTGCTTTGTATAATGCAAGAAATAAAATCCTTAAATTAAAACTGTATACACACGAGAGAGAGCAGATGAAGTGTGGGATCATGAAATTACAAAATAAGATTGCAACCTCCAAGTAAACATGCAACAGAGAACTTACTGCCTTGTGCAGAAAATTTCTGCATCTCTGGATCTAAATGATGTGTTTTCACCTTTAAAGAAAGTGGTACTATTCTGTATGACCAACCATGTGATGTTTATTCTTGATGGACTAAGAGAAAAGGGGGGAAGGAGAGGCAAAGAACAAAGAGATATAGAAAGAATGTGGGAAATCAGTTTAACCCTGGAGATTACACATATGCAGTCATATTTTTTGAGAGGTGATAGAACATATACTTGAAGACTCATTGGTGAAACAGGATTATCTGGAAAGTAACTACAAATGAAGATGGTTAGTAGGTACAGAGTAGGTCTTTAGCCCCAGGTTTACAGGAAACTGTCATTTATTAAAGAAGCAGAGTCAGATGGTTTTGGCTGGCCATAACTTTCCACTGAGACATCCTATAGTTTTCTACATTTGGAAGAGAGCTTAGAGAGGACAATGCCAGGAAGAGAATTTCAGACTTAGCAGAAAGAAGGAAATTGCTACTGGACTTGTCTTAAACCATATGTGCTGCTGAAAGGCAAATAAATACTTATGACTGAAATAAATCAAGTTAGGAGTTACATGATCATAGCATTTTTTTTCAGTAGCTGATTAAGTAAGTGCCAGACTGCATTGTGGATATGGATACATGCAGGTCCAACCAAGTTTTTTAGAAATGTGAAAAATCTGGGCCCTCCCCTGGTGGCACAGCAGGTTAGAGTAGCACTGCGAAGCTAGCCAGGCTGCTTCAGTGCAGGTTCGATCCCCACCCAGGAGGTGACCCATATGGCACAGCAGACCTCTCCTGTCTCACCTGCTGCTCCCCTCAGCAGTGTAATTTTTCAACCTGCCTGTTCTTCTCCCTACTCTGGTGATTCCTCTCACCACCCCTGCACCTCTGGCCTGTACCCTAGCTCTGTATGCATAAATAAATAAATCTTCAAAAAAAAAAAGTGAAAAATCTTGGTGTTGGCCACGTTCAGTAATGCATCCATGCAGCCTGTGGTTTGATTTCCCAAGAATGTGAAGAAGTATATTTGTTGCAGAGAGTCAGCTGCTATGAAGACCCAAGCTGTCACATTCCTGGATTCCTTTACCCAGATGCTCAAGTGGCAAATGTCTATTTCTGGATCATGGAACTATTTATTCAGTGAAACAAATTGATTTCTGATGTGCTTAGATTTAATAGAAGGGGAAGTCAAAACTCTCTTCTGAATAAGTAGGTTTCATTGCAAGAGTGCTGGCCGAAAGTACAGTGATAGTCTATAAAACCCAGATGACTTGTGTAGAACATCTGGTAGAAATGTGTATCACTAAGCTTTTAAATGTGACTTTAAATGAAGGTTGGCTACAGAGGAAAACTCTGTGTTTATCTACCTTGACAAAGCACAGTGATTCCTCTTGGCAGAACATTTGGTGAATGCAGAGATTTATTTTAGTTCCATGTTGATTTAGACGGATTTTCATGGGCAATTGCAAAAGCATATACGTAACAGAATCTTAGGAAAATTTTTAGATTCTAGTCTCCTTTGAATCGAGGGAAGGATTTGATGTTATTAATCTGTGAGAACTGACTGTGGAGTTCTCCATATACCCTGGCAAAAAAGAAAAGAGCTGTGTATGTCGCCCGTGAAAACCTTAGGACCCCTTCAAGGAATATGTGGTTTGCTTCTGGTTGGATGACAGCAATGAGTCGAAAGAATCAATAGGCATGAGAGAGAAAATCTCTGGTGAAAAGCACAGATCTATGACCCAGCAAACATACGCGGTCAGCAAACTTTATTTTTCAAGGACTGACTGTCTTTTTTTAGGGAAGAGATTTTTTTGAAAAGCATGTGTGCATGCATGTGTGTGAGGGTTATTTGGGGGCATTGCTCAAATGTTTTTCACTGACTATAAAATATAAACTTTATACCACACCCCAGATTGTACTCAAGATGTTTGGCACCAGTGGAATATTTTGCTGCCCTTTGGATGAACAATCTGCTTGGAAGGTGTTGCAGCACAGCGGCTTCTATAAAGACACCCGTTCACCCAAGGGAAGGGAAGGGGTTTAAATAGAAACTGAAGGGTGGGGTGCGATGATATTGACAGCTTCTGATGCTGGTTGGAGGTGCTGAATAGTGGCTGTCAGAGTCCCTCCCCCACCCCATTCACTGGCCTTCAATAAGTAACTTCTTGCCGATAGCTTTCATGCTGTCCATTGCTTAGTATCATTCAGTGAAATCAGTTACAATATTTCCTGGTATATTAGGAAGAAGAAAAGAATTTCAGCTTGACGAGTAAGAGGGAGTGTCCTGGTCATGAACGCTTTGAATGTTGTGCTTACGCATTTGAATTTTATTCCATTGCCAGTTAGGAGCGATGTTTGCTTCAGGAAGTGACATCACTGAATCTTTGTTTTTGTAACATTCATCTGGTAGCAGTTTGGGGTGGAAGCAAGGCGATCAGTTAGGAGAATATCGCCACAACTAAAGGCAAAGATGGAAGGGCCTTGGGCAGTGAGGGTGAGGATGAGAGGAAGGAGACATATTTAAGAGACATTCATTCAGGAAGTTAATAGAATCTTTCAGGAAGCTTAGTTAAATCGCCTATCACCTTCACAATGACTTTTTTATTGAGTTGGCATTGAAAGTCAACTTTGGATTGAAAAGCTAGCTAATTTTAGACGTACAAATGTTTCATTCAGTTTAAAGGCAGAGGGGCTAGGAAACAAAGTTTTTCCCTTATTAAAAAAATTAAAATTGAACCAAGTAGAAATGACATCATATCTCTTTTCACTTCTCTGGGATCACTGTCTTTAAATAAATGATACTTACAGGCTGGTCTACAGTTCTAAGGCCCAAGAGTCACTTGGGCAGTTGAAAGGATCACAATAATATTTGAAAAGTCAACACCAGCTTACATACCAGTGGTCTTACTGCTCCACCCACAAGTTAGTGTCCTGACTTGTGTAGTCTGTAAGGCTGTTTATTACTGGGAAGAAACAAAATAGAATGAATGATTAAACTTGGGTCAGAAAGAAACTTTTTGACTTAATTCCTCTTTACGACTTTAAGATCATTAATGTAAATATTAGGCAAAAACAATTTTAAAAGATCAGGCAAGATTGTTGCCAGTTGCCTCTTAAGTGAGACTACATGCCTGCAAATCTCAATCCTACTGACTGAAATCTTGACAAAACTCCCGCTATCTCCAGACCTCAGCTTGCTGTCTTGTAAAATGGGAATGGTAATAATGCTAACTCAGGGTTGCTGTGATGGTCACATGAGGAAATGTGAAGAAAGAGGCTAGCTCGGTTCCTGGCACATGATGCATGCTCAATAGCTGTCGTTATTGATTACTATTAGTTTCATACTTAAAGTTGTGTGTAAGTAAGGCAAGGTAGGAAGGAAGCAAGATGTCTTTGTATTCCTTCAGGATAAGTGAGATTTTGTAGAGATTTAATAATACCCTTTGTTTTGTGGGCTTCGTATTTTTAAAAATAGTGAATCTGTGTGACATTCACACATTGTTAGAGGTTTGCCTTCCAAGGCATTTGACTTTTGTATACCTCCAAATGCCATGTTTACCCCCATGTTGGGACAAGAGTGATGAGAAAATGGGATTCTGTGTAATGCATTGTTTCTCTTCTATCTTAAAAAAAAAAATCTACATATTCATCTGTGATTATAATAAAATTCTGTACATCCCTTCTTTTCAAATTTTATCTAGAATCTGACAAAAAAGAACCATCTCCTGCTGGCAATGCAATGTTTCAAAACCATGGTTATAGGTGGAAAAAATGCCAAATCAAGATTTCCTTGAAAAGGGGTATTACTTTATACAAGTAATTTTTTAGGAGGAATAACTTGGGTAATAAATTTGGAGTCTTTCATGGCTCATACCTCCATAGGGATTTTGAGTAAATTTGAGATCTGAATTGTCCCATTCTTGTTGTGGATGTTTTTACCCATATAAATGGTCAAAACTAAGATGCTAATCCTTTTTAATATATTCTGGGCAATGTTATGTCCACTAAAAAAACTGATTTTGGAAGCAATAGCTATGACAGGGTCTCTAACAGATTATAAAACTTATCATAAATCGATACCATCCATAGTTTAAATTTTTAAAAAGGTAGAACTGGAGTCTTAAGTTTAGAATCTTTAACTGTGACCTAAAATCTCGGGACAGATACATACTTCAGAAAAGTTAATGGTTATGGTGGAAATTTGTGCAGCTGCTATAATCTACCTGTTTTTTTATGTTATCATTGCTTGCCACGAGAGGGACTTTGGCTCTCAGTCACGTATTGTCAATGACATTCACAGAAATTTAAGGAGAACACTCAGTTTAGGGTAGAAATAGGATTGACAGCTATTATATTTTCATTCTAATTTATATCAAATTATTTCCTTTGTTAAAGCAAGAGAAAGCAGTTTTCCTAAATAGACCAATAATCAAGGAACTTATAGATATATTGAAGTTACAGCCATATCACAAAACAGTACTGTTTATCATTTAGAGAGTTGGGGGGTGAACTTGAAGAGGGTGGAAGGGAAACTCATTTTGACTGCAGTGGTACTGTTTTTCTCAGCACAGCGAAAGATCGGGGTGGGCTATAATTCTAGAACTTTCTTTGGTAAAGATTATGCCTGAAAGTATTTTTGCTTATTTTCCTCTAGGTGATAAGAGGAAGTTTGGGATAAATGTAGTGGTGAGAGCGTAAGCTGAAAGACTTGACCATTGGTGGTAACCAAAGGTGGGTTCTAAAGTCATTGTTGTGATGATTTAGAGGAGATTCATCATGAACATCATTATTTTATGGTAAAGAAAACAAAGCAAGCAATCTTGCCACTACACTTTGTCATGGTCAATTTTAGGGATTAGAGTAACCAGCTATCGCCTTTTGATATTTTTGTTCTTTGTGAATATCTTTAGGCATTAATTTTGATTCCTGAGATTTTGGGGACTGCTAAAATTTTACCTCATTTGCCTTACCCTCACTTAAATGCTTCCATAACACGAGAGACCCCACCTAAGGCCACAGGACGTAGGTAGTCTGGTGTGTTAAAAGAGCCTTAGAAGTCAAGAGAGTTGGTGGTTAAGTTTTACCTCTGCAAGGCACGAGCTACGTGACTCCTATAGACCCCAGATGCTTCCTCTAGAAAATACAGGTGACTTCTAATTTCAACTTTACAGGAAACAAAACGATCAAACCACATATTTTAGTTCTTTTTTTATTCTACATACCTCCAGGTAGCTTTGTACAATGTGGGCATTCAAAAAATGTTTTTGATTACTTGTTTTTTAAATACATTAGAGCAGAATTAGGTTCCAAAACAAAAAGTCTACCCAAATTAAAACCTAATCTTCCCAAACGAGAATATTTTTCCCTCCCTCATTCCTCCCAGAGAAAAGAATAAATTTGAAAGATTTAGTCTTTTTGATTTATTTAAATGTGGCAAAGTCTTACTTTTTTTCCCCAGGAAATATTTTATTAAAATATTTCAGGTTTCAAGTGAACCAGACTTGTGTAATCATCCAGCCCTATGGGATTTCTTTCCATCTTTTAGATACTTGTACCACCCTGATGAGTCACATTTTATAAAGTGTAACATCTGTGAGTAAAGGTTATAAACATGAGGCCATGCCCCAAAGAGCTGCAGACCTGCAGAACAAACAGAAACTCCACTTTCTAACTAATTCTTCATATTTAAGTTTGCATATGTAGTGTTTAAAAAGCACGTGTGCATATAAAACAGGTGACTTTGTAGAACTTCCTACTCTCTTTCACAAAGGAAGGAAAAAAAGTACTGGTTCAATGGTAAAACTTCTGACTATATTTGAAAAGCTCTTTTCTTTATTCTTAACTTGCTTATGATATGGTAACTTTGCATTTACTTACTATCTGATCAGTGGTAGGAGTGTGAGGGAAAGAACCACTTTTGAGGCCTATTAACTGTTACTTTGTAGATTATTTCTTGATTCTGTAATTTCAGTAGTTTTAGTTTACTTGGTATCTCTTTTTTATATTTGGTATCGCTCACCTTGTCCCAGAAACAGAGGTCTTGTACTTGAGGAAAATAAAAGTGACTTTCTAAAGGTCATTAATTACACTGGTTCATAATAAAGACTGGACATATAGGCATATGTCTGCACTGCTTCTAGTGACTCAGCACTTTGGTAACTGAAAAATCAAGTGTTTTCCAGGTACTTAAGTTTAAGAAAGTAGTCATAAAGTATCTTTGCATCTATACAACATACTTTCGGTGAGACAAAGTGCAAAACTTGGAAGAACTAGATAAAAAAGCCACTTGATCCATTAACATTTCATTTTAAAAATTCTACATTGAGAATAGGCTCCTGTCGCTCATTACAGGTTTTCTCTAATGAGACAGTCAGACAAGTCATTTCCAGCCTGAAGTCTGACTCCCTGAGACTATGTTTAGTAATGCCTGTGACCAGTTATTAAAAACAAAAAAGTTTAGCAATTCAAAGCTCATCTTTAAAACCACCTAAAAATAGTTCTATTAATAGTAACATGAATACCTTGAGTCAAAGACACTTCAGTTTTGCTTGTATTCTCGATAACAAACTTGACGGTTCTGAAAGAGAAATTCAAAAAGACCCATTCTAGTATTTCCAAAAAACAAATCCCACCATACCAACCTGGAAAATGGGACTGAAAGGCAGTGTCCCAAGGATCTTTAGAATGAACCTGTGTTCCTTCACTTCAGAATTCATTTGTGAAGCAACACCTGCATTTAACTTTTTGCCAGTTTCAGGCCAAACCACATCATCTCCAACAGGTTTTCCTGCTGATAATGTATACAGGCAGCAATTTCAGGCCCCGAATAATTTCCCTAAGATGGATTCGATAAGCCTACATTAAAGAGATACGTATACTGACTAATGGTTTATTCAATGCCTTTTCTTTCTTTCTTTCTTTCTTTTTTTTTTTTTTGTTAAAGATTTATTTATTTAAGCTTACAGAACTGGGGACAGGCCAGAGGTGTGGTGGGTGAGAGGCTTCACCAGAGACAGAGTGGGGAGCAAAACAGGAAGATCTACTGAAATACACAGCTGAGGGGAGCATTGGGCAGGTCAGGAGAGGTCTGCTGCCCCATGTGGGTCACCTCCCTGGCCGGGGATCAAATTTGTACTGCAGTGGCTTCCGAGAGCTTCATAATGTGGTGCTTTAACCCAGGTAGTGCTTTAACTACCTGGGAGAGCCCTTTTCACCTTTCATGCGAAGAAAGTTAATGTGAGATTCCCAGCAGGACCCCCATCGAGCACCCCCACTTTCCTCCCCACTAGAAGTGCACCACTATTCACCAAAGGCCCTGAGAAATGTGCTCTGTGGCCACCTGTTCTGATACCTAAACCTGCTAAATGTCTGCCATTTGCTAGCTTTCTTCTTGACCAAGAGCTTAACATGAGTCAAGAATGGAATGCAAGAGCTTTAAAAAAATGAATTTGTCTTTGGTCTGTTTTAATAGAATTGGGAGAATGTTTGTCCACCTCTATTTGAACTGGTCAGACTGCGCCCGGGATGTTGTGTTCTTTTCTGGGAATTGCAATTTAAGAGGAACAATAATAATTTGGAGAATGTCAAGAGAGGGAACAGGATGGAGAGAAAGCTTAAAAATATGTCACGTGACTACCACTGAATGAAATGGTGGAAGCTATTTTTTTCCTGGAAATGAAAGGGGAGGTTAACTGTTTTTCAAATGCTTCAAGGGCTAGCATTCAGAAGTGAAATGGTTTACCTCAGTGTAAGGCAAAACTGTCAAAAGATTACAGTTGCTGGCATTGATTCAATTAATGGTTTATTGAGCACCTCCTATGTGTTCTAGGTGTTGGACCATAGGCAGAGTTGTGTCAGATAATAGCATGCCTCGCTAAACCTAGAGAATGAGGCAACCAAAATTTGAGGGTTTGGCAGCAGGCAATCACAGTTAACATGACTGGTCTTGATGATGACTGGAATTCTGCCCATGCCAAAACTCTGTGTTAGTTTCCTTGGTGTTATACTTGATTGCAGTTTGATGGCATTTCTGGCCACTGGTGGTTTAGCCATAGCCTTCTGTGAGTAGCGCAGGGCTGCTTTGGCTGAATTTTGTACATACCTGGTAGCGAGACAAGACACTGTAAGATTTTTTTCAGATGTCATCTACAGAGGAGAACATGTCCTTGTGTCTCATATTCACCCCAGAAATTTAGTTCTCATTTCTATTCATTTTATTCTTTTTCAGCTTGCCATTTTTAATTGGAGAATGGGAATTTTCCATTTAAAACCAATTCCATTCTTTAATCTTTTTAAGAGGGTGGACTCAGGATGACCTAAGATCATAGAATCATTGTTAAAGTGGGGGGAGATATTGTAATGATTTATAAAGAATAAAGTGCAACTTTAGAAACTACAAATGCTGAAATTGAACTGGTACATAAAATAGTGACAGAATCTGTCAAGATGAGAATGTAAGCTAGAAGATAATTGTGAAGATAAATGTGGCACAGAGAGAAGGTAGCATAGAAAATATGAAGGAAAGGTTAAAAACTAGTAAGTGCTAACTTTTATTAATTTCAAAAGAGGTTAAAGTGCTTAGTTAAACAGGTGCTTAAAAGTGGATTTGCATCAGAACCTAGTTTATATTTGGGTGTTTGATCACATAATAATAAGGGATTATACAATGATGTCCATAATAGTCTTGATTAGAGTGGAGACTGAATGACTTGGGTATCATTAGTCGTGATTCTTATCCTCTGAGGGGGAAACACCTATTGTTCCGTCTTCAGAGCATCAACATGTTGGCCACATCTTTTCCTACTACCTCACTTTTATTTAAATCCTTGAAGGGTACAGGGTCACATGAATCCTGTGTCCAATGGCCTGATCAGGAAGGTTACTTTGGAGCATAAATATCTTCAGTTTTAATAAGAGCTGTGGATTTTCTCTGGTTCCAGAAACCCTTTTATTAGCAAAAAGGTCTTGGACTATAGCTTTCCAGACATATTTGCCATTTTAGAAGTTCTCTTCCTAGCAGGCCTCCATAGGTTCCAAAATACTGGGGAGAATAGTTACATCATTGGCTTAGGGAAACAAGGACATTAAAAAAAAAAAAAATCAAACTCAAGAGAATAAAATTGGAAGACAAAACATTCTAGAAAGAAGTCATTTCCTTGTACATTTTGCTAACTTGTGAAATACTTGTAAATGTTTCATATTAATCATGTTTCTGTTATCTTCTATTCTCCTGAAATAATTAATAGTAATAGCCTTAAGATAACCTTAAGTGCCTGCCTCAGTTTTAGGATTCGGTACAAGGCTAAAAAAACAAGTGTCCTCTAAGGAACTTATAACTATGAATTTGCTCTCTTGCCAATTTATGACTTTAAAAAAACCCTCAGCCTAGAAAGTAGTTTAAAGAAGTCCTGAGCTGTTAGTGTCCTTGGGATCCTGCCAAAAAGCAAAAATAAATGATCTCTGGTAGAACACATTTTCAACCTAGGTCTCAAATTCTGGATGAATTTCAAATGACCATAAGCTCATGACTAAAAATAATACAAAATTGCATGAAGAAACAATGCATCATTAGAGTAAGCAGAAATAACCAACAGAGTCAGATCCACAAAGTTTTCTGATGTTGAATTTATCAAATTTAATATTTACATATGTATATATGTAAACATATACTAAATATTTATAAATAGGAATTGAAAAAGCTAGTAAAAAAAGAGACTATCAAAAATGATCAGTCAGATGTTATTAAGTTTCAAGTGAGACTGCCCCCAAAATTTACAGCTTTAATATTTGAATTTAATTTGAATGCAAAAAAGAATGAAGAAGAAAAAAGTTAAACATAGGCAAATCAAAGGAAATGTTGACTTTTTAGAGCAAAAATAATAAGTAATGTGAAATTAAAAATGGAGAAACCTGAAATACAGAACAAGAAATAAAATCTATAGGAAAGGGAAATGGTTATAACTAAAACATAAGGGAGGGAACTCAGTGGTCTCTTGTGGAAAACTCCTTCTGTGCTGGAAGTTGAGGTGATAGCCTGCATCTGAAGAGGTGCAAGCCTCTCAGAGTCTTTGGAAACAAAAGAATACCGGGAGTTGAGTGTACAATCCTTTTACATGGTGCTAGATCTGATTTTGCAGTATTCTGTTTGGAAATTTTCATATGTATAAGAGATACTGGTCTTTTTAAAATAGTCTGTGAAGGATTGGTGTTTTTCCTTTAAATGCTTGTTCAAATTAAGAATAATGCCTCTGGTTCTGGGATTTTCTTTGTGGGACTTAAACTACTAAATCTCTTTACTTGTTATAAGTCTATTTGCATTCTCTATTTCACTCTTGAGTCAGCAGTTTGAATGTGTTATTTCACTACTTTCTGGCCTCTATGGTTTCGAATGAGAAATCTACTTATTGAACATCTATTGTGTATGAGTTATGTACCTCTTACTACTTTTAAGATTCTCTTTTAGCCTTTGATTTCAACACGTTTACTATGAATGTTATTCATAATCCCTTAAAATTGATCCTGCTTGAAGTTCATTGAACTTCTTAGATGTGCAGATTAATGACTTTTAGCAAATTTAAGAAGTTTCAGGCTATTCTTTCTTTTTCTTTTTCCCTTCTGGGTCTTCCATTATGCTTATGTTGATATGCTTGATTGTGTCCCCTGGATCTCTGTTCAGGGTATTTGTTGTTGTTGTTTTTTCATTATTTTTCCTGTTCCTGGGTATCAGATAACCCCAACTGATTATCTTCAAATTTAGTGATTTTTTTTCTTCTGCCTACTCATACCCACTTGTTGAGTCCCTATAGAGTGAATTATTCATTTGATTTATTTTACTTTTTAAGTCTACTTTTTTTTTTTTTTTGCATAGAAGAACTGGGATGTAAGCAGAGATTGGGGGAGCAGTAGGAGGAAGGGAGTGGTGATGGTAAGATGATTCACTTAAGACAGAATAGGCGGATTTTTACCAAAATACACTGTGAGTAGAGCAGGGGATAGACAACAGAGGTCTGCTGTGCTTGCCTCCTAAGTCAACTAACTCCTTGGCTGGGGATCAACTTTGGCTGTAGCAGTAATAGAGATGAGACTTAACCATGAGGCCACCAGGGAGGCCCTATTTCCTTTAGTTTTTCTGGACTATATCTCAGTTTGAGTAGAAAACAAGTTCAATACTACATTTTAATAGTAAAATTGAATAAAGAAAAGGAAAAGACTGGGAGAAAGAGAAAGGAAAGAGAAAAATACACTTGTCAGTTTCAAAGTGATGACTGCTGACACACTCTGACAGTTTTGTTCTAGTGCTCAGCAAAGATGTAATTATTTTCCATCAAAGGATTGCTAATTAGCTCAATAAAAGGACATTAATTAAAGGACCCTGTATGGAAATTATCTGAAAAGATTCTTGTGTCTCATGTCTTTCTTAATTTGTTATAATGAATGTCATAATATTTTAAGAGGATTAGAGCTGCTTATAATGGGTGATGCTTTTAAAGGACTAAAAAAGCTTTAGTAATTATATAATGAGTATGATACAATGTAATTTCATAAAATAATATTCCTACATTCCCTGTATAGGAGCTAATTAAAAATATAGGAGCTTTTTATTTTGTTGTGTTCTTTGACAGAGAACATGTGAAGGTTAAGTAAAATCTGGCTATTTATCACATATGTATGCACTAATTGAATTAACTCAATTTTACAGTTATTAAAATTGTTATAAAAATAATTTTATCTCTTTACTTCTTTATGTCTTTTTTAGAACAGGTCTTTAGTTACTACTCTAGCAATAATAGTCCACATTTAAAAAAATAATTTTATCTGTGTTAATACTTAAAATCATCTCAGAAAAGGAAAATGCTATTTTTCTCAATTCTTACTATACTGTCTCATGACTTAACATCTGTAAAACAAGAAGGTTCTTCAGGGCATGAGGCTCAGTTTTTTAAGAAAGTCTTTGTCATGGAGAAACAAAAAGAGGGATTATTCAGATTAAATGAGCAAGACAAAAAACCCAAACACAGTGACTGTTGACTAGATACTAATTTTAAAAAGTTATAAAAGATATGTTGGGCCCTCCCTGGTGGCACAGCAGGTTAAAGTGCAGCACTGCAAGAGAGCAGCAGCAGCTACTTCAGGGCAAGTTCGATATGCCTCGGAGAGGTGACCTCTCTCGACCTGCCCATTTGCTCCCCTAAGCAGTGCACTTTGTGGATATGTCTGTTCTGCGCCCCTGCTCTGTCTCTGGTGAATCCTGTCACCACGAATGCACCCTACTTCTGTATGCATAAATAAATAAATCTTAAAAAAAAAGATATTTTGAGGACAACAGGGGCCATATAAATAAGGACTGGGTATCATCAAGAAATTATTTTTCATTTTCTTAGGTGTGTTGATATTATTTTGTTAGAGAATATTCTTTTTTTTTTTTTTTTAAAGATCTATTTGTGCATACAGAACCGGGGTATAGGCCAGAGGTAGGGGGGGGAGGATTCACCAGAGGCAGAGTGGGGAGCAGAACAGACAGATCCACAGAAACACTGCTGAGGGGAGCAGTGGGCAGGTCATGGGGAGGTCTGTGGCGCCATGTGGGTCACCTCCCTGGCTGGGGATCAAACTCGTGCTGCAGTGGCTGCCATAGCCTCACAGTGTTGTGTTTTAACCAGTTGCACCACCAGGGAGGGCCCAGAGAATATTCTTTTGGCGCATATATGCTCCAGGTTTTTGAGATGAAGTTTCAAACTCACATGTAGACACACCTATACATATATATTCACATGCACACACATAGTAGATGTCTAGCTGGCACAGCTGATTCTACCCATAAATATGGTGAAATGAAGTGGATTGTCCAGATCCTCCTTCAAGGGAAAACTTGTTGTCCTAGATCTTGAAGAGAGCTGTCCAAAGGCTGGGCTTACCACCAGTAAAGACTGAGTTGAAATTAGAAAGCCCTGACCAGGGAATGGGACACAATTCTAACAGGCCATTTCAGTGTCACAGATCCATCAGGACTTGGCTGTGCTATTAGTCTTAACTTGCAGCTCGATTTTCCCCAGGTCCAGTGACCCCTTAGCCCCACTTCTCATATACAAGTATTGATCCTAGCACACAACCTAATAAACATGTGATCACTAAGATCTGACTGGAGGGCCCTCCCCGGTGGCACAATGGGTTAAAGCACAGCACTATGAAGCTATCGCAGCCACTGCAGCACGAGCTGCATAGATACTGATGTATCTAGATGTATAATGGAGGGGGGCAAACTATATGCAACAGTTCAGAAAAACTGCCCACACATTCACAGACGATGAAAACAAATGGGACAAAATTTAATGGTTGGTGAATCTAGATTAAAGGTATTGTAAGAATTCACTGAATTTTTTCCTTGCTATTTTTCTGTAGATTTAAAATTATTTTCAAATAAGAAAATATAAAGTGTATGCATAGGCCCTCCCTGGTGGCGTAGTGGGTTAAGATGCAGCACTGCAAGCTGGCCACAGCTGCTTCAGTGTGGGTTACATCTCCCAAACCGGAGGGGGGGGGGCG
>NW_004567103.1:21537572-21539147 GCF_000260355.1 Condylura cristata | reverse complement strand
GAAGCCTCTCGCCGCCCCTGAGCCTCTGGCCTGTACCCCAGTTCTGTATGCACAAAATAAATAAATCTTTAAAAAAAAAAAGTGGGGGAAAGAAACAGGCCATAATCTTTACTATAACTTAATTTGTTAAGAATTGCAAGATTGTAGGAGTGTTAGGGGGAAAGGAATGTCCTGAAGGAACTCTGCAGAGTTTTGTGGACTCCACCCACTACTCCAGTTTTCTGGACTCCACCCCCTACTCCAGTTATTGAAACTACAACTCCCAGCAATAACATGGGGAGAGCAGCAAGGACTCAAGGGCAGAGCTAAGCAGGCATTCTGGGACTTTTGGGGATATATAAAGAAGCCATGTTAGATGCGCTTTCTCTGGACCCCGTGGCTGGTGGCTGGTCGCTTGGCTCTTGATGAGCTATCAGTGTGCTATTGGAGTTCCAAGTCAGCCGAGCTGGTAGGATATTCTGGTTAACTTGTATCTCTCTCTTTCCCTGGGTTGTACCTTTTCCTTTCCCCTTTGTAAAGAAACCCATTATCGACTTTTTTGTGTGTGCCTGCAGTACAGTTGAATTTTAAGCGCAGGTGAGGACCCACAGACAGGCACCCAGTTCACATTGGTTGCCCTGTAACAGGAGCACTAGCCTTTATTTTAGGTTACTAACACAAATAAAAGTTACTTTGTGACTAGCTGAGAGACCACAGATTAGCATACTAATTAGACTCTTAAATATTTTCCATTCCAGAAAGTAGTGCTCTTTAAGTCACTATTTACCTCCTTCTCTCTAAGAAATTTCAATAGATGTACAGTGTAAACACAAGAGTACCAAATTTGTCTTTTTTTCTACTAGATCTTTACTTTCTAGAACAAGAAACGTGTTCATTAAATCTATTGAAATTAACACATGAGGAAGATATAAAATAAATATGATCTTGTTATAGATTCTTGATTTTACTAACTAAACATCATTATAGCCAATATTTTAATTTAGTTTTACTTTTTGAGAGGTGCACTTTCTTCCTTACAAGTTGGGGGAATCAGGGCCCTCCCTGGTGGCGCAGCGGGTGAAAGCACAGCACTGAGAATCTAAAGCCACTTCCCGCATGAGTTCGATCCCCGCTGACCACATGGCGCGGCAGACCTCTCCTGACCCGCCCTCTGCTCCCCTCAGCGGTGTACTTCATCGATCTGCCTGTTCTTCTCCCCACTCTGTCTCTGGTGAAGCCTCTCACCACCCCTGCAGCTCTGGCCAGTTCTGTATATACAAATAAATAAATCTTTTAAAAAAAAAAACAAGTTGGGGGAATCTGAATATTTCAGCAGCCAAGTAGTTAACCTGGATGAATGGGAGCCAGGAAGCAGATTGAGGTAGTTTTGCTGGGTTCTTCAGGAAGCAGCAGAGCTTTCTGAATGCAACCACTTGGGTGTGGGGTGACCTTGAGGAAGCAGGTGCTCCACTTACTAAAAGGGGGCGGACTCACCACACAGGATCTAACTGATTTGAGAGAGGATGGACTGATGCTCTACCATGTGCGGAGGAAGGAAGTCACAGGTTTTATAAAGCAACTTTTCTAAAAAAAAAA
>NW_004567103.1:21501177-21537417 GCF_000260355.1 Condylura cristata | reverse complement strand
AAAAATTAATTATTTGTGTATACAGAACTGGGACCAGAGGTGCAAGGTGGGTGAGCGGATTCACCAGAGACAATGGGGAGCATAACAGGCAGATCGACAGAGTACACTGCTGAGGGGATCAGTGGCCAGACAGGAGAGGTCTGCTGCGCCATGTGTGTCACCTAAACAGCTTTTTAATGAGCAAAGTAGCAATACTCAGTAAGACCAAAACCAAGTAACAGTGTAAGAGACACATCAGCCAGTAGTTAGAAGGCAGGAATCTGGACAAGAAACCTAGGAAAACTAAGCAGGTATGGAAATGGGCTGCAGCAATCTGGTATATCAATTTTGTCCTAATTGGACATTTGCCCAATGGGGTTGGCAGAAGAGTTAACCACGAAACAATAGCCTTCCCTGGCCAGGCCCTCCTGGCAAACCACTGGGGACTTGTAATGGGGCCTCGGGCCTTTCTAAGTCACCAAGGTCACCTGCACACATGCCTCTGTTGTTCCAGGGCTCCTTACCAGTGTCCTTTACTGTATTTACTGCCTCTGCAGCCAGCTCAGAATTGGAGGAAGAAGAATATGTTCTAACAGTGAAACCCCAGTTTTCTGTCCTTATCCTCCCGTCGAGCCCCACCTTCTCATTTTCACATCCAGAGAACTGCTTGCTCCTGAGACAATTTTTATTTCAAATAATTTTGTCTTAATTTGTTAGGCGTTATTTTGTGTTACATGATCAATACTGACAACAGGAACAGACTCAGCAGATGTTTCAACTGTCTCCAAGGTGCTGGATCAGCCTACTGCTTAAAAAGGCTCCTCAATCCTTTAACAAAATTAATGGAGAACATTGGAAGTGAAATCATTGCAGTGGTCTTAATACAGAAAGAAGTGTATAGAGACGTGACTATGACATGTTAGTGTCCGGAAAAATAGGATTTACGGTTGGGTTGTATTTCAGATAGCTCACCCATTTACAGTGATGGTGTTACACAATGTTTATTCCATTTCCTTTTAAGAGTATTTCATTAGGAAATACTTGGCTGTTGGCCTATATTTGTCCTGTAGAAGGACTTTGGTAAAGATACTGCTATTGGGAGGTCATATTACCTCAAAGGCAGATAAGTTAGTACACCATAAAACAGAAGCAACATTACATTACAAAGGTTTAGCTTACATGGATTTATTCATAATTTTGCAATAAGAAATTATAGAAAGTTTTACTTTTGTTACAAAATTTGTGAGTTTTGATTAAGTGGTTTTTATACGGCATTTTCCATGTAGAGGGATATAATTTTTTTAGTATTTGCAAGCTGCCAGGAAAATTGCAAAGGACTTTGAAATAGGCCAAAAAATTCTGAAGTGTCCTCTCTGTGGTCTTTTCATGTTTTCTCTGACAGTCATTGTTTTGAGATGTTTACAATTGTGCAACTTGTAGACAGCTTATAATAATACAAATGACCTGAGCCTATAGAAATACAGCAGACTGTGGCTAGTGAAATGTAATTGATTATTGCCCTGTACTTACCATGTTTTGCAAAAAAAAAAAAATATTGTTCTGCAATTTTAAATTAATTTTTTGAATTTTGAAAAATTAAAATCTTGTTTGTAGATTCATTTCAACATTCTTGATGGCTTATATATATTACACTTGGAGTTTTCCTTTCAACCCATTGTAACAACTTGCTGGTTCTCTGATCAACTAATGAACTAATAAGCAAACCCTTTGAAATATGTTGATTTTATATATCTATGTAGGTTATGATTTACTTATTTTAAATAACAATTATCTTTGGGGGTGTCCCTGGTGTCACAGGTAAGGTTAAAGCTATTAAGGTATCAGCCACTGCAGCATGAGAGCATAAGTTCAATCTCCAGCCAGGAAGCATCCCACATGGAGCAGCAGACCTTTCCTGTCTTGCTCACTGCTCCCCACTCTGTCTCTGGTGAAGCCTCTCACCCGTTGCACCTCTGGCTTACACCCCAGTTCTTCTACACAATAAATAAACTTTAAAAACAAAACAAAACAATTATCCTTTAATAAGTCTTTATTCCAAAAGTAATATGCCCTTGGGGGGGGCAGCAGAGAGTAGGGAGAAGGGATATTAACATGTATATGAAGTTTCTTTATCATTCCCTTAATTTCTGAAGCTTACATTTACCTTCCAATCCTAGAATAATGATGGAAATGAGAAAAGGAGAGTTGGTGTTGTCAATGAAGCAAACTCTTTAGGGATTCGATACTCTTCCATTCATCCCTATCTGTTCTCCTTAAGGGTTATAGTAACCAGATTCTTATTATGACCTTTGAAATTGAGAGACCAATAAGCAATATTAATATAATTGTTTTTCATGGTCAGACACAGTATTAATACAGTATTCACATATGTGAGGCTTTCTTCTTTCTCTGGGCAGTTATACTGAAGCTACTTTAATGCTTGCTGCAGGGCGCCAAGCTAGTGTTCGAGCATCCCCACAGGGATAATGCTTTGCCTGATCGATGCTCCAGTCTGGGAACACTAAATGCCTCCCTTAAAAAACTATTTGCCTCGGCCCTCCCTGGTGGCGGAGGGCGCAATGGGTTAGAGCGCAGCATGACAAGCTAACCATAGCAACTTCAGTGCTAGTTCAACCCCCCACCCGGGAGGTGATCCACATGGCACAACAGACCTGTCCAGACCCAGCCGCTGCTTCCCTCAGCACTGTATTTTGTAGATCTGCCTGTTCTGCTCCCCACTCTGTCTCTCGTGAATCCTCCCACTGCCCTTGCACCTCTGGCCCCATTCTGTTTGCATAAATAAATAAATTTTTAAAAGAAAAAAACAAACAACTATTTGCCTTCCCCCAAAATGGGTGTGCAGAAATGTCACAGAAACCTTCAGAGAGTTTCATTCAGCTCATGCCTCCCTGGTGATTTAGGGGTTAAGTCTCAGGGCTATCACTGTCCTGTTTCTGATACCCAGCCAGGATGCTAACCATGTTGGTTAGCTTCTTGTCTTGCTGACTGCTCCCTTCAGCAGTGTATCTCAGTAGATCTGCCTGTTCTGCTCTGGTGAATTCTCTCACCCCACATCTCTCTGGCTTACACCCCAGTTCTTGTATGATAAATAAATAAAATAAATCCTAAAACAAACAAACAAAAAAAGAATTACACAAAGTAAACTGTGTAAGAGCCTAGTACAGTGCCTGGCTTATAGTAAGTGCTCAGAACTAGTGAGACAACATTGTTGCTACCTTGCTTGTTAATTAGGGTGTATTTATTGTGAAATAACTTGCATACCATATGACTTTAGGAAAGGTAACAAATTTTTGAGCTTCCAGCTAATTTAATGATTAGTGGCTCTAATCAGCTTGTTTGCTATTACTTGTGATTAGTTTATATAACATTTGGATTTATCCAAAGAGAAAACATCAGCTGGAAGATACCACTATGAGCAACAAAATAATGCTTTCCTGCTGTTACAGTCAAGCTGTATTGTGTTCATTCCTGCCTTACAAAAAGTAGGACATTCTGATCCTGTGATAATGTTCTACTAAAGGAATTTATTTTGCATCAAATGATTCCCATCAATGAGTTCATTTCTGGAGATAAAGATTAGTTTGAAATAGCTGAGCTTGTTCTCATCTCACTGAATTGCCGAAGTCCAACTGGCTGGAGAACACATCAAATGTGTGGAAAAAATCCCAGCTTTCCCAAAGACGTTCTGTTTGGGCATTCTCTTAAATTTGATGAATATGTTATTTACTGCTTGTCTGAGAAAAATGTGAAAAAAAAAAAAGAAATGTCATTCTCTAGGAAATTACTAAAGAGCATTCAGTAGCGGAGAAGTGGCTAGTTTGGGGGGCAGGGTAGGTAGGAGGGGATGGCATTTGATATTTTAATAAAAGAAATAAATGTGCCATGAGGGGACATAACTATCATTAAAACTGCTTGCAACCACTGGGAATGTGAAGTGCTGGCTGCTATAAGTGGCCATCTCCATGGCAATAAACCTATTTCATCCACACAATACAGTCCTCATGCTGGCCCAAACACCCACCTCTCCCATACACACCTGACTCCAGCCCCTCTCAACCTCTGCCTTGTCTGGGGTCCCACCACCCACCCCCTCCAACTAATGATCCTTTTTGTTCATTTTCCTGACAACTCAGCTTTGTCTGTCCCTGTGCTGCCAGATGTGACACTACACGTGCTCTTAATATACCTCGCAAGCTCTTCCACCTTAGCAGTCTGATTGTATGCATGTAAATAGGAGGTACCAACAAATCAAGGCTAGGCATAAACAGAAAACAAAAGCTATATCCAGAAAGCTAGGCAAGGGGGCATGACATTGGAGAATCACAGGGCTCGATATTCATGTTTGTATATATTACTCCAGACTACTTGTTCTGTGCCTGGCAAATAGTAGGGATGACTAAAGTTTATGAACTGGCAGAAAGACTGTTGAGTGGGATTTGAGGAAAGTATTCATGCCCAAGGGCTTTTTGACAATAACTAACACTTTTTTTTGAGAAGGCAAGGGTAGATTTGAGAAGGAAATTTAGGTTCTTAATTATCATCAAACACATTAGTTTCATTTTTCAGTTCTTCTTTCTTATTAAAGGTGTTAAATGAATGTTGAATACCCAAGGAAAGTTAACCTCACTCTGAAGAGGTGTTAAATCTGCTCAGCTGTTTAATTAGGTCAGGACATTTGATTGCTATCTGTCCCTCTTTTGGGGAAAGGTGATGAGATTTTTCTCCAAAATATTATCAAGAACCAACAAGCTCAAAATAAACATTGTGGTTATCTAATCACTTGCTGCTTATTAAAATCAGTTTGCCAAGCCACATTCAAAGGTAGCAAACACCAAGTACACTTAATTATGAAAGTAGCATTTAACAGTGTGGTAATACCTAACATTTCCTGAATATTTATTGAGTACCATACAAGGCTAAGCAACTTCACATATATTTCACATTTAATGCTCACAACAATACCATGAGGTACTATTAGTATTTCTAAGAGGCTAAAAGAGCTTGAATAATTAGCAAAAGTGGTGAAGCCCAGACTAAATTTATGGGTAGGTTTTCCTTCCCAGCCTTTGTACACACAAATTCTCAGCAGCAATGATCTGTTCATGTGTCTATCTCCCTTGCTAAACTGATCAAGCCTCTGGGCAAAAGGATATGTTTTATACATCCCCAAAGCTCACGTACAGAGCAGAAAGTGTGAAATATGTGTTCTTAATAAAAGTTGAAAGAATGGTGGAAGGAGGGTTTTCTCATTTAGCAGAGCTAGTTGCTTTTGTTTGGCTTTAAGCAGTTGTATTATCTGGATTGGTTAGATTCTGAAATACTGTATGTAGGTCAGTAACACTGGCATTACAGGTTTTCAGGAGTTGAGTGGTTACTGTCATTGCAGAGTTGATGCAATGGTGAATTAGGTGTGAGTCCCAGAGAGGATAGTATTTGGCAGTCATTGTCAAAAGCAGCACAATGGAAAATATAACTGATTATAGATATATATATACATATATATATTTTTAATTTTTTAATTTTTTTTTTTACTATAACCTGAAATTTCCCCTTTTGATCATGGGCATAAGATAGTATTTAGTTTTGATTCAGAATTCTTAGGGTCTTCCCTTTGACTAATACAATACCTATTGTGTTCACCCAGTAAATATATCACACTTGAGAAGTATTCACTGAAAAATATTTTGGGGGCCAGCAGAAGGTAAATCAAATATGTTTGTGTAAGTTTGTTCCACTTGGGGTGAAGACAGTATCAGGTGTGTTGCCAGAGCAATGGATACTCTCTTTATCAAAGCTGGGTAGAACTTTGGGATCAAGTGAGGGTTGTGGAATGGGGAATTCTCTTCTGTATTATATATATATATATATACACACACATACACATTTTGTGTACACATATATGCATATACACACAACATATAACTATACATCCATAATATATGTATATACGGTATATACAATAAATATATACATGTAGTGTACATGTAACATATTTTAAGGTACTTTTATATATTACATATATCTATATGTAATAATTATATGTGATATATTTTATATATTTCATTTGTTATGTAATATATAATTTAGATTAAATATATATATTATATATAAACATCAGTATTTTATGTGTGCATATGTATGTAAATGTGTATGTGTGTAACACAGAGTGTTAAAGGAGGCCCATAGTAGGGCTGCATGTGTCCTCATACTTTAGTAGAAACTACTTTTCATATTTTTATTTGTTTGATGCTATCACATGCCCTCTGCTTTCCAGAGGTCAAAGACTGTGCTGGGTTCCTTCTCCCTTGCAAGACTTTCCACTACTTCTGTGGCTCAGTAAAGTCCATGCTGGGATACCAATCCTGCCCTCTCACACTCTCATCACTCTCATCTCCTCGGTGAACTTAACGCACTACCTTCCACATCCATCTGAACTTCATATTCTGTAGTTCTTTTCAAAATTTCATTTTAATAACCTAGGTCTGTCTTCTGGGCAGAGCAATTCTGGGCTCACTGAAGGCAAAAACTTTCCATCAAAATCCATATCTTCCTCTGCCACACCG
The DNA here is from genome assembly GCF_000260355.1 of Condylura cristata. Classification (NCBI taxonomy): domain Eukaryota; kingdom Metazoa; phylum Chordata; class Mammalia; order Eulipotyphla; family Talpidae; genus Condylura; species Condylura cristata. Next base: position 21,530,854 of record NW_004567103.1, on the reverse strand, counting down.
GTTGAGGGGTCAGTCAACATTTACTTGACTCAATATGACACGTCCATCTGGCTTCTCTTAGTTAATGATAAACAAGCAACCCCTTCCTCCCCAAAATGGAAAAATAGCAGACTTCCAAATAAGTAACACATTTTATGACCTCAGTTGCTTTACTTGGACATATCAGTGAAAATGCAAAAGAAAGTAAAGTAAAACAAAATAAAATAAAAATCATTTAAACCATTCAAACAGGCCTAACATACCTTGTTTACTTGATTTGGGGAGGTCTTATATCATGATCTTTATTTGCACTGTCCTTAAAGAATTGCTGAATCCTGTGTTTCACACTCAAATTCACATGGGTTAGTTGATTTTGTTTGCCAGTGAATTCAAGCATGGATAGTTGGCTCTCTCTAGGTCAGTTTACTTTCCACAGAGATAAACTTTTCCACCGGCAAAGCCACGTCTCATTTAAGCCTGACCTTATGCCCTCTAAGTAATTATCTAACCAATTATTGACTTAACTAAAGGGAAAGTGCATAATGTCTAGCAAAATGTTTGTGCCTGAATTATGTATACTTGGTCCCTGACACCCCCTCCCCAAATCAGTTCACCTCAGGATTCTTCAAACTGGTCTCAAGATGCCTCCTCTGTCCTGTAGAGTTATTGAAAGTTAAGAGTAATAAAATCTCTTGAGGCTAAGGAGAAGCTTCTATACCTAAGTCCTTCTGCCTTCTCTAAGTGAAGGCGAGATCAGCCTGTCCTAAAGCTCCTAACTTTTCCATAATTGGTGAAACGTTGCTTCCCCTACATTTGAAGGAGCTCACCCAGTTGTAGGTTTACAAGTGAACATGTCCTTTCTATCTAAGAATCTTATCTTTCTTCTCCGAGTAAGACTGACAGAACCCCTTTTTGTCATGTGAAATCTCCCTTGGTGCAGTATCTCTTACTAATACTTTAGGTTCCTAAATACAGGATAAATATCCATGGTCAGCTCCATTATCCATTAGAATTTACAAGCAGGTAAAATCGATAGGTGTATTATTAAATTTTGTTTTTTTTACTCCTATGAATCTATTTGATGTTAATTTGCTGATTTGTTTAGTCTTAGAAGAACAATCCAGATGAAGTGGAGATATTTCCCCCTGTGGCCCAAGATTTCCATCTTATTTGAATATTAATGAAATGATCAGAACATACTATGATTATTGAGGAATAATAAAAAAGAATCTAGGGGCCTCCTGGTGGTACAGGGTTTAAAGTCTCAGTGCTTTCTCACCAGCTACTGCACCAAGCATTTGATCCCCTGACCAGGGAGCTGACCCATTTAGTGCAGACCTCTGCTGTCTCATCTGCTACTCCCCTCATCAGTCAATTCCCCGCTCTGTGTCTATTGACTCCTCTAACCCATCCCCGCACCTCTGGCCTACACCCCAGTTCTTATATGCATAAATAAATAAAAATAATATTTAAATAAGTAAATAAGAGAGCCTAAATAAATGTTTGTTCTCATCAAATATTATGTGCCTATTGCATGTCCTAGACACCTATTACATATATTGCACCGAGCAATAACTTCATAGGCAGCCACTTAAATAGGGAGGCAGGGAGATTGGAGAGCTAGAAAGGAAGCTCACCCATCAGATTTATTTTAAGGAGACTGAAGTCCAGAGAGTTTGTACTCCTCAGACCATGAAACAGTGTGGAACAGAGTAGAGCTCAGGGTGTGACAGGCAAAATCAAAACAGGAGTGTAAAGATACAGAGCGCAGTGCATTTTAAAATTTTCCAGTTTAAGAAATTTCATTGTTATCAGGCAAAAAGTCTAAAAACTCAATGGGTCAGGATGTCTCTCACTACTTCTGGGTCCAGCCATCTGCCACCACAAATGACAGCGAAAGGACCTTTGGTGTAGCAAAAGGAAAATCAGACAAACTTAACCAAGATGAGAGGGAGAAAGCCCAGTTACCCACTGAGGGCAGGAGAAGGAGCCTCAGCTGCTGGAGGTGGCAAGGCCCTGCAAATGTGAGGAGGCTCCTTCCCCTGTCTTTAGACCCCCACAGAGAGAGAGGGCTGAAAGGAGGGAGGCAGGAAGGACTTAAAAATACCCAGCGGGTCAGGGGCTACCATCCGCAGCAGCTCCAGTGCAAGAGGAAGCCCACATGCCTCCGCCCTTTCACGGCCCTTTAAAAAAGCCCCTCAGGGCCATCTCCATCCCAGCAGCCACTTTGCTCAGGATGTCAAGGACAGAGTTCAGAGTACAGCACTACACGTGTCCCATGTCCTCTCTGGACTTGAGTGGGTGGCGTTCAGTCCTGCACTGTGCTGCTGGTTTGCAGGTTCCAGGTGTGTGGTAGGGAGCAGAGTGGTTGTGCCCAGTCTGGAGGCTGTGCCAGCCACTCAGGAGCCGGAGTGCAGGGCCACTTCAACCGTGTTGTAATTTGCATTTAGTTATATAATTTCTGTCTTTGTAAATTGTTTGCTACAAGTTTTTAGTGTGGTCTTGGCTTTTATTACTTTCATTAGAAGCTTTGTGAGGCAGAAACCTTTACTAAACTAAAAGTTCATGTCAGCAAATAAAGTGGGTAAGAGAGGCCTGATTCATGGCTTTCAGTTTTTTTGGTTTCTAGGAAAATTGAAACATGATGAAAAAAATAGATAGGAATTTTCAATATTTTAAAGTTGCTAAATAATGAAAGTGATGTACTAGTAGAGAAGGGGGGAAAGAAGAAGTAAGTCATTGAATGGGTCCAGCATATGCTACTGTGGCTTTTTTTTGCACAGATTTTGCACCAAAGGCATTTTTGTTATTAAAAAAATGCACAATTGGGGGCCCTCACTTGTGGCGCAAGGGGTTAAAGCCCAGCACTATGAAGCTATCTGCAGCCGCAGTCACTTTCAGAATGATTTGATCCTTGGCTAGGGAGGTGACATACAAGGCACAGCAACCCTCTCCTGTCCCATGCGCTGCTCCCCTCAGCAGTGTGTTTCAGTCAATCTGCTCCCACCCTGTCTCGGGTTAATCCTCTCAGGCCCTGCACCCCTGGCTTGTGCTGTGTGCATAATAAATAAATCTTTTTAAAAATGCTCCAGTGTCATTAAGTTCCCACTCTATGAGCAACGAGGAAAGACAGAGTCTTGTGATGCCATGAGTGGTCTCTACAACACACCTGACAGACTATCACAGAAACAGTCGCAGTCCCAGCTATTTGCTTCAGACTCATTTATCTTTCCACAGAGTAGTTTGTTTGCCCTTTAGAGCCCTTTCTCCCTTTCCTTCTCTCGTCATTTGTTTTCCTAAAAGTGCTTTTCTCTCTCCTCCTTTTATTCGGATAGTGTATAAGCCTCATATTTGAAACTCTTTGAGTCACATCTTCTGTGGACTCTTGTATGTATATTAATAAAAATGTGTGATTTGATTTTGTATTTTTTTCTTGTTAGTCTCCCTCTTTTTCAGTTTAATTTGCAATGCCTAAGCATTGAACCTACGAGAGTAAAGAAAATTTCCTCATAGACCTATAAGCTCAGCGTCACTTAACACAATCATTTTCAATTTTGTATTTTTTCTTCAACAGCATTTGTTTTATAATTAAAATCATACTTGACATTATCATAGAAACAAGCATCCATAAAGCTAATGACTCTCCAAATTATGCTTTTCTAATGACTGCAAAGTATTTCACTAAGATGATATAGAAGTTCTTACTATTTGTCTACTATTCGATTTCTTCTGATTTTTTTAAATCATAAATAACTTGCAAAAGAAATCTTTGGGTATAAAACTCTTCTCCTTTTAGAGTTACTTCAGCAGGTTACTTATATAGAGACTGCCAGCTCAGTGTGAATAAATATGTTCTAGATGCACATTAAGTGCTCAGCTGTGCTCTTTAAATGCCCTCTGAAATGATTGCTCCAAGTGGCATGGCCCTCAGAAAGGGAATGTTGGCTTAAACATCTATTTCAGGCAGATTATAATTAGTGGTAAAGTAACAAAATATATTACATTCTTTTACAAATTAAATGACTTAAGTCTGAGATGAAATCATAAGTATAGGACATGAAAAAATGTAAAATCCATTTAGTGTCTGAAAAATGTGCAAACATGAGGATTATTCAGTAGGAGGAATTAAACTGAGTAATTTGAAACTCAGAGAAAGGTCCCTAGGTCTTTTACTTTCCCACTCACAAAACAATACTAGCGGATTAATTTAGCAAATAGTTTGTGAAAATTTGGGTGGAGTGAGTTTGCTTTCAGTGATAGGGTCAATTTAAGAAAGTAATTGTTGATAAAAGTTCCATTATCACACTCTCATTTGGTTTTCACTAGCTTTCATTTGGAGGAAAGAGTGAACTATAAGACAAAAAAGCAATTGCTGCTCAAGTTATCTGACCACCAAAGGAACAATTCAGTAGCTGAATCTGTTCTGGCTGCATTTAGTCATTTATCCTTCCCTAGCAGAGCCCAGGTACAATTATTCTAACAGGCAATTGATTATGAGATTTAAAAAATGCAGTAACAACAAATAAATGTTACTGTCTTTAAGAAGCACAAATTGTTCATCTTAAAAAGAGAGGAAAAAACCCAAATCACATTACTGTTCAATTTAGAACTTTCTCTCCACCTTGTAAGAGGGCAAAATCAATTTTCATCTGAGTACCATTTCCTCCTGCTAGTTTTCTCTACAGTGAGCTTTCCACAAATGATGTTTGACTATTTCTGGGTCACAATTACTTAACATCCACATTTGTGAGCTGTAATGATTTAGGTAAAAGCTGGAGGAAATCATGGAAAGTTCTTTGTGCCCTTCCACCCTTCCCCCAGCACCAACCTCAAATTCTCTCTCAGTGTTTAATCAGCAGCTGTACCAAACCCTCTTCGGGTCTTTCCTGAACACTCTGACAGGACCAAAGATAGAAGTCTGCACACAGTGCTTTCCTTAAACTAGAAGAAGAAATTTCCTTTTTTGCCAGCTGGTAGTTAGTCAAAATGCTGTTTTGTAAATAAATCATCTGCAGGAGTCTGCATCAGTTCTGCTGAAAGTGTCCGTTTTATGAAAACAAACAAACAAGCACTTACCAGTTACTTTTCTGTGAGGAGGAAAGCTATTTGATGCCTGGGTGTAACCTCCCGGCTCCAGAATGAAATGGAGGGTGATTTTCAGCCCGGCTTCGTTGTACTCTCTTTTTCCAGCCTCCTCATTTGGCTTTTGTCTGGCTTTTGAAATGACACTGTAGAGGAGAATGATGGGTTTTAAATGTGGTTCTTCCCTTCCTCCACCACCCTCCATAAAAATTCATCATGAATTCCAGGAGAAAAGTAAGCAATGAACATACTGTGTAAATTAATTCTTTTAAACTCAGCGATATGTGTGTGAAACCGGGGTTTGCTTTTGGAATGGAACTCACTGCTCCTGGCTGCCATGCAGCAGTCTGGAAAGCAGAAAGCCCGGAGGCACCAAGCCTTCCTTTGTCCGGGAAGGCTTTTGCTTATGAAAAGTCAAGTTAAATTAGCACCAGTGAAATGAAAAGAAGCTTATCCTGGAGTGGAGAGCTCTGAAGTGCAAGACCAACTACAGGGCTTTTTAAGAGAAACTTTATTTACTGGGTTTCAGCGTATTTCTGGTAGTGAGAAATCACAATCTCATTTGTATTTTAGTTTTTATTGCTTGAGTCAGATAGGCTGAGAGAGTACTTCCCAGCCTCCAGGAAATTAGAGATTTGGTTTTTATGCCACATCTTCCCTGTGGCCCTGGCAGGTGGGGGCGCATCTTTGTACCTGAGGCAGGACTCTGACTCAGAAGCGCCAGGTTAAGTGTGGACGTTGAAGGCAATAAGCAAGCCTTGATGTGGTTAACTCCCCATTGCAGGGCTAACTTGATTTTAGTAAAGTCTAACTTCAGCATGACTGTGTGTGATCCTAGCATTAAGCTGATTGAATGTTGACTATTAGGTGAACTGCCAAACCAGCTCCGGATCTTGTATTTGTCTGCTGTGAACGACTGAAAACTAATGGAAGGCGCCACCCTCGAAAATGACTCTGGCATAAGGATTATTTTGAACTGATTATTTTTGAAGAATTTCAGACTGACAGATACTGAAAACTGGGTCCAGGTTTCCCTTAGTAAGGGCAGTCTTCATTTATAAAGGAAATTTACTTTCAAGGGGAGACTGCACCAGGAAGAGGAAGCTAGTAAATAGAGCTCATACTTTCACCTAAGAAATTTACCAACCTGGTGGAGCAAACTTTGTTTACTAAATATTTCCTCTTCTCCCCTCCCCCCCTTTTGAAGCCACAGACCCTGCCCCTTTTCTGAGCCCAAGATGGAACTGAGTCATCTGGTTGCCTTTGAGTCACAACACATTGTGGAGTTCTATACAAATGTAATTATGATGATTATCTTTCTCCCCCCTCCTGATTATCTGTCTTTCATACAGGGAGTTCAGCAAAACAACAATGAAGAATAGAGGGAAAATAATTTTTCCTCCTCTATAAGTCCAAATCCAGAAAATCTAAAGCAGTAGATCTCACTGTGAGCAAATGGAATGACCCACGGTGTGGGATGGGCACTCTTTCACAGGCTGCAGTATTCATTAGCCCATGGGACGAACATTCTCCTACATTTGCCCCAGTTCTTTGACTCTATAGAAATAGCTCCTATTAATAACCCCAGCTTGTCCAGTCACCACTTCCCACATTTCTGCATCACCAATATTGGCATTTACTATCAGCTCTAAGCTGTTTTTCTCATCACACAAAAGCACTGTTTCATACACAAAAAGCATTTTAAGAATGTCCAGGGGTTTTGGTTTCTGGTGGTAGGAGTGTTGAGTAGCAAAGGATAGAAAAGAAAATGACAAAAAGTGACATTTAGCAAGTATTTACTATTAGCAAGCAGAGTTTAACTGAAACCCAGGATATTGTAAGTATTTTTAGTTTTACATTTTAGCTACCACCTAAAGCAAGAGTTGAAATACCTAGCTTTGAATTTAGCCCAAGGAAATCTCTATCCTCTAATGGGTCCTATATTTTGATATGCGTTAGAGATGCTCCTCTTAGATATTTTAAAACATGCCTTAGAGTTGATCAGTTACTCAAAAGTAATTGAAGATGAAACACTCAGCCATATTGGACATAGCTTAACCCACTCTCACCCCCAGCATACGATGGGTACAATGATCTTCTGCCAGGCCGTAGGGCCTGAGAGTATGTTCACTGGATATCTGTTAAGAAAGAGCCTTCACTGCGGGGATTACAATTGAGATGGAAAAAAAGAAAAAAAAAAAGAAAGAAAGAAAAAAAGAAAGAAAGAAAAAAATGTACAAAATGATGTAAAAATAAACTTTTGTAATAAAAAAAATTTAAAAAAAAGAAAGAGCCTTCACTGTAAGATGGAGAGTTGTTTCATCCCAGACATTCTGACTCCAAACAGCACACTTTTTTTTAAATAATATGATAGTTTATTTTTATATCATTTTGTGCATTTTTCCATCTCAGTTGTAATCCCTGTGGGCTTCCCATCACCAAAGCACCCATGTGCCATCACTGTAATCAAGTGCACTTCCCTCTGCCCACCGTTTTGGATCCCATTCCCCATTCTACCCCTGTGAATTGTCTCTGGTATATAGCTGTTCATTATTATTATTATTTTCTCACCTGGTCTGTTATACTCCTGCTATGAGTGAAACCATCCGGTATTTTTCCTTTTCTTTCTGGCTTACTTTACTAAGCATGATCTTTTCCAGCATTTTGGGCATTTGGGCTGTTTCCATGTCTTTCTAATTGTAAATAAAGCAGCAATAAACATGGGGGTGCAGATATCTTTTTGAATCAGTGTTTTTGTGTCTTTTGGGTAGATACCTAGGAGTGGGATTGCAGGGTCATATGAAGGTTACATTTGTAGCAGTTTGAGAAACTTCCAAACAGTTTCCACAGTGGTTGTACTAGTTTGCATTCCCACCAGCAGTGCAGGAGAGTTCCTTTTTCTCCACATCCTCGCCAACATTTGTTGTTGCTAATTGTTTGAAGATGAGCCATTCTCACTGGGGTGAGGTGGTATCTCATTGTAGTTTTAATTTGCATCTCCCTTAAAACAAGTGATGTTGAGGCCCTCCCTGGTGGCACAGTGGGTTCAAGCACAGCACAAAGAATCTTAAGCCACTTCCTCATGAGGTTCGATCCCCCGCCTGCCTTGGAGGAGATACACATGGCGAGGCAGACCTCTGTCTCTGGTGAATCCTCTCACCCTCCACATCTCTGGCCTGTACCCAGTTCTGTACGAATAAACAAATAAATCTTTAAAAAAAAACAAGTGATGTTGAACATTTATTTTATCATATGCTTGTTGGCCATTCCAAACAGCACACTCCTTTTTTTTTTTTTTAAAGATTTATTTACTTGTGCATACAGAACTGGGATACAAGCCAGAGGCTCAGGGGCGGTGAGAGGCTTCACCAGAGACAGAGTGGGGAGCAGAACAGGCAGATCTACGAAGTATACTGCTAAGGGGAGCAGCAGGTGGGTCACGAGAGGTCTGCTGCGCCATGTGGCCTCCTCAGGAGCAGGTGGGAATCGAACTCCTGGGAAGTGACTTTGGCTTCTCAGTGTTGTGCTTTTAACCCGCTGTGCCACCAGGGAGGGCCCCAAACAGCACACTCTTAAGAGACTTAACCGTTAGATTATCAGTCTCGAGATGTTTCCAAGAAGACAGTAAATGAGAAGAAAAGGGAGACATAATTTCTGCGGGGTCAGCTGAACACAGAAGAGAAGAGACACAGTGTCTCAACCATATTATTTTGGGGAACAGGATTTCCCCTTTTTTTTAAAAATAGCTTCACTCCACTGATGCTTAAAAGGTCACTTCTAGGAGAGTATTCTTACAAGTGACTACATATTAAAAGCAGAGATTTGTACTGATCTAAAGAAGCTCTAAGGATTCGAATGGACTGGGCAATTTTAAGCTGGTCACACCCCTTCCTCTCACCAAAAAACACAAGGGTTAGCAGCTTGGCCACTCATCTTTTGAATAATAAAGGATATTGTTATTTTTTTCCTTTCTTGTATGAGGTCAAAATAGCTATATTGCCCCAAACTCTAAATAGTCTTAATGACAGAGATTTCAGAAATGGATATTTAGGACATTACAATCAAGTCAAACTGATTTTGTTAATAATAATTTTTAATCATTTTGTTATGGTTTGTAAACAAACAAACAAAACAAAACCCAGCTAGAATATAATCACTGTATAGAGATTGCTTGCCAGTTGGAGAAGGGAGGGGGCTGCCTAAAGGAAACTAAATGCACAGAGGGGAGCAGGCAGCCCCCCACCCCAGCCTGCTGCCAGGGCTGATCAACAAACAGCCTGGGAGCTCCAGTGCAGTAAACCCCAGAAAGGGATGGAGAGAGCAGCTCTTGAACCCCATTTAAGCTGGAAGTCCTCCATCATTCTTGTGGTTGTTCTCCCAAGGACTCTGCCCACCCAAGCTCTTTCCAGGTGTTCTGTCACTAAATAAACTTGCTTCTCTTTACCTAGACATAGTTTTGAATTCTTTCATGGTCATAGTCAGGGACTGAGGAATACCAAAGTCCTAGGAACACCAAAACCCAATAATATTGTACAAAATAATATTATACAACTGGACACCTTTTTATAAAAGAAGTTGCTTTGTGCAAAATGGGAGCACTTCACTTTTATTCCACCTTTTTCCTTTGTTATACAGAAAGATGCTCCTCTCCCCTCCTGTGTGAGTACCCTCCTGTTTCTTCAGAGAAGGCAAGGCTGGCAATTACCTTTTTGGGGATTTTATCACACCACACCCACCACTGAAGCACCCATCGTCCTCTCACATAATCCATGGGGCCCCCTTTCCCTTTGCTCCCCACACCCACCATCCTTCTCTGGTAATCTCAGTTCTGCAGTCAGATTTCAGTTTGTTTTGTCCACTCCTTGTTTTTGTTTCTTTATATGCCACATACTGTTATCATAGTTTGGGGTCTGGCCACTTGTGGCTCACAAGCCAAACCTTGAGAAGAAACTTGTAGAAGAAAATCAGACTTAGTCAGGAGTTGGTATCCCACGGAAATGGTGGACAACTGTTTCAAAGGCCAAAACTGGGGAGAGGTCGGGACTTATCTGAGTGCGTAAGAATGAAGAGGAGAGGCTAAAGGTCTGCATTTATAGTATTTCAGAGAAATGGGGGGGGGAGCTCTTCAGGAAGCGCATTCTCACCTCTTACAAGTTTGATCTTGACCGGATCTGTCATAGTGCTGTGGGTGTGCTTTTTACTATAATAATGAGGCTGCGGCCTAACCCTTGTTTTATTTTTACCTCCATTTTGGTGTCGGTCGTTTTGCCTGATTTTCTGGTTTAGCCTGCAAGAAAAGATAAGCAGGAGCAGAGCAAGGACGAATAAGGTATAAGGGCCAGGAACTTGTGGTTACCAAGAAGATACCAGTCAGGGAGCTAAACCACATGGCTCACTAGACCTCTCCTGTCTCGCCCACTGCTCCCCTCAGCAGTGTAGTTCAGTAGATCCACCTGTCCTGCTCCCCACTGTCTCTGGTGAATCCCCTCACCTCCCTGATCTCTGGCCTGTACACCAGTTCTTGTGTGCATAAATAAATAAATCTTTAAAAAAAATCATAAAACCTTTCCCATGGTGTGGCACACAGCACTCTTCTGAACAAAAATGTTGCCCTTCTCAACACCACTCATTTTTTTTTTTAAAGATTTATTTGTGCATACAGAACTGGGGTACAGGCCAGAGGCTCAGGGACGGCGAGAGGCTTCACCAGAGACACAGTGGGGAGCAGAACAGGCAGACCTACAAAGTACACTGCTGAGGGGAGCAGTGGGCGGGTCAGGAGAGGTCTGCTGCGCCATGTGGTCACCTCCAGGGCAGGTGGGAATCGAACTCATGCAGAAGTGGCTTTAGCTTCCCAATGCTGTGCTTTAACCCGCTGCGCCACCAGGGAGGGCCAACACCACTCATTTTTAAATCACTCTTACCACACAACACAACGCCTCTCTCCCTTGAAGTCAGGACATTTCACTCTTTTTCTGTGCCTTCTGTTTCTTTTAATCTCCTTTCTTAAATTTGTGCCTGTACCCTCTTTGATGTAATTGTAAATGAGGTTGTTTTCTTGAATTCTTTCTCTTCCTTTGCTGTTTGTGTAGAGAAACACAGCAGATGTTTGTATGTTGATTGTGTAGCCTGACGTTTTACCTTATCAGTTTGTTTTTCCTAATAATTCTCAGTGGGATCTTTGGGGATTTCTTATTTTGTGATATCCTCGCCTCTTTTTGGTATCACTATAACATAGGTCTTGTAAAATGTGTTTGGAAGCATTCCTTCTTCTGTAACTTTTTGGAAGAGGATGGAGGATGGAGTATTACTTTGTCATTGATGAATTGTAGAACTCACTAGAGAAATCATCTGGGCTTTATGTTTTTGGGGAGATTTTTAATTATTATTTCAATTTCCTTGCTTGTAATTGGTCTGTTCAGGTTTTCTGTGTCTTCCTGATTCAGTCTTGAGAGCTTGTATGATTCTAAAAAGTTTTGCATTTTAGCTTATCCAATTTATTGGCATAAAGATTCCCATAATAGTCTCAGATGACCCTTTAAATTTATGTGATGACTGTTGTAAATTCTCTCTTTCATTTCCAATTTTATTTATTAGAATTTTTCTCTCTCTTTTTATTTTGTGATTATTGCTAGAGGTTTGTCTATTTTGTGTATCTTTTTAGAGAACTATTTTTGGTTTTATTGATCTTTTAATTGTCTTTTTGATTTCTATTGCTTCCATTTCTGCTCTAATTTTTATTTCCATCCTTCTATTGGCCTTTTGGTTTTGTTCTTAAGCCAGAGAATTCTTTTTTTTTTTTCAGAGACAAAGACTTTTTTTTTTTAAGATTTATTTATTTGTGCATACAGAACTGGGGTATAGTCCAGAGGCTCAAGGGCGGCGAGAGGCTTCACCAGAGACAGAGTGGGGAGCAGAACAGGCAGATCGAGGAAGTACACTGCTGAGGGGAGCAGCGGGGGGGGGTCAGGAGAGGTCTGCCACGCCATGTGGTCGTCTCGGGGGCAGGCGGGAATTGAACTCATGCAGAAGTGGCTTTAACCTGCTGCGCCACCAGGGAGGGCCCAAGCCAGAGAATTCTTAAAAGCCACTGATGGCAAAAACTTCTTCACAGACTTATTATTTTTTTTAATTCTGTATTATGCCTGTAAAATTTAAGCTTTGAGAATGATCTGTAAATCCTTTCTTTTCTTTTTTAAAGATTTATTTATTTATGCATACAGAACTGGGATATAGGCCAGAGGTGCAGGAGCAGAAAGAGGATTCACCAGAGACACAGTGGGGAGCAGAACAGGCAGGTCAAGAAGTACACTGCTGAGGGAAACAGCGGTCAGGAAAGGTTTGCCGCGCCATGTGGATCACATTGGGGATCGGGGATTGAACTCACACTGATGCTGCAGCTAGCTTACAGTGCTGTGTCCTAACCCATTGTGCCACCAGGGAGGGCCTGATCTGTAAGTCTTTTAGGGAATTTGGGCCTCCCTAATTCTGGTGGCATAAGGCATTAAGTGTCAGCACTATGAAACCATCCCCAGCCACTGCAGCACAAGTTCAATCCCCACATGGTGCAGCAGACCTCTCTTGTCTCACCTGCTGCTCCTCTCAGCTGTGTATTCCAGACACTCTGCCTATTCTGCTTCCCACTCTGTCTCTAGTGAGTCTTTCCAACCTCTATACCCCTGTTCTTGTATGCATGAATAAATAAATCTTTAAAAAAGAGAGAGAATTAGTCACACATCTTTTTTTATTAAGATGCACAAAGCTCTAATTACCTGCAGAAATGTAGAGAGCAGCTCCCATTGTTAACTGATTTGAATTAAACTCTTTCCTAATGCCAAATGCCAATTACACGAGATCTTCATACACTGCTTCCTTCAGGACAAATATACCATCTGTTTTTTAACTACCAAAAAAAAAAATAGCTTTGGACTTTTTTGGGGCTGGGAGGGTGTAAAACAAACACTTTCCTGTAGGCAAGAATTTATGCAGAGCAGCTATGGGAGAGATGTGGGCATAGGTTTTGGGGCTTTGCACTTGAGTCATTACAGCTTAATAATTTCTCAGGGAAATAATTTCTCAGTTTTCCTGAGTCTTGGAAGAAGCACTTCCTCTTTTTGTAACCAAGGGAGGTAAATAGTCTATTAATTTACTGCCCTGGAAATAGAAAAGCGGTATGCCAGTGGTTAAATAAATGTGTTGTGTATCACTAGTTGACAGGCATTTGGGTGATATCATTCTTGGCCCTTATTCAGGAGGAAGGACTACTTGGGAGTTAAGGCCAGCCCCAGCTATCCACTCTAATTATGTTACATTTCCACACTAATCGTGCTACATTTCTTGTTAAATTACAGATTATGGATATGATGTAGTATAGCTGGATTTTTCTAAAATGTCAAATTTGGGGGAAGGAAAATGTTGGAGAAGTAAGACTATTTCCTCAGTTTCTTTGATTCTTTATCTTTTTTGTTAGGAAGGATGATAGCCTGGGGGTACGCTACTGCTCAAGTTGCATTTTGAAATACAGGATTTTCTAAAGTTTGAATCAATTTAAAGTATTTACAAATGAGAATTTACATAGCTATCCAGATGATGGGCTCCTCAAGAAGAACTTGCCAGGTGTGGTTAACAGTAGGTCTGCTTCCCCACATGGACCCAGTCTAAGGAAGTTGAGTAGTGACCGCTTCCAGAACGCCTGCTTCTTTGGTGGGGCACCGCCTTCCGGGCCCACACTTTTCTCCCTTGTCCACCTCAGTCATGGAAAGGATCCTTTGGCACACTCCAGGAATTTGCACTGTTGACTCTTGTCTCTAAATTTTTCCTGTTGAGTTTTTCAATTTAGAAAAATTGAGAACACAGAGAAGTAAGCCATTGAGTAATCATTTATTTTTAACAAAGATTTATTTTTATTTATTTATGCATACAAGAGCTGGGGTGTAGGCCAGAGGTGCAGGGAGTGAGAGTATTCACCAGAGGCAGAGTGAGGAACAGAACAGGCAGATCTACTGAGATAACCACTGAGGGGAGCAGCAGGGGAGACAGGAGAGGTCTGCTGTGCCATGTGGGTCAGTCAGCTCTCTGGTCGAGGATCTGACTCACACTGCAGTGGCTGGTGGTAGCTTGATAGCACTGAGACTTTAAGCCCTGTGCCACCCGGGAGGCCCTGAGCAATCATTTTTATTACATAAAGAATTTCATTAAAAAATGAATCCTCTAGGTTTCCCTAGTAAAACATGACTGTATTATAAAATATGATTGAATTAATAAAACCAACGTTAGCCAGCCTCGCCAGGGAACAGAGGTGTGCCACAGATGCACCAGAGAACCACTTGCTCAGGTCAGGCAACATGGGGTGCACTATCTGTGGGGAATATGCCAATAATGAAACCAACGAAAGCCCCTCTGTTGTTTGTGAGCATGACCTGCCAGTTATTCTAAGCAAGTCACTGATGAAATAGTCCTCCCTTCAAAAAGTTTTTTGTTGTTTGAAGCTCTTAAAATTAATATGACTACCATGAGTTTTAATTTTATATATATTAATGTATGCTATTTGTCCTCAAAATATTATGTTAAATTTAGTTCAGTAGACAAAAATGTTATTTCTTCATAGACTGTTTTACATGAAAATAAATTGATTTTTTAGCACTTCCTCTTTAATAGTGTATTTAACTTACAAGTGTTAATATGTGACCAAAGGGCAACCTGAGGGCCCCCAAACTTGCACACCTACAGGGGTCCAGCCATCCATACACACAGACAAAGAGGCTCTTAGTGTGAAAGCATGTTAGAGGATTGAAAAGAATAGAATCAGAGTACATAGAGACAGAAGAGAAGAAAAAATATTCTGAATTAAACATCTCGAATTATCCATCCCCTCATAGTCAAACGCCAAGCCAAACAGGGTCAGCCCCAAGGAAGGCTGCTGAGGCCAAAGTCTTGTCACAGGTCTTAGGCACCTTCTGGCAGGGAAACATCAGGAAGTGGTTCGAAAGCAGGTCCCAGAAAGCTGGGATCAAAGGAGCAAAATCAAAGTCCAAGCCAAGGTAACCGCTGCCATTGTAAGCTCTAAGCGGGTGGGGAACGTGGTGCTTCCCCTAATACAAGTAAATTGGAAAAAATAGCTCTCAGTTATAGACCCCTCTTCCACACCCCCTCGGTGCCCCTTGTGGGGTCAGTTATGACACTTTTTTTTTAAAGATTTATTTATTATTTATTCGTACAGAACTGGGGTACAGGCCAGAGATGCGGAGGGTGAGAGGATTCACCAGAGACAGAGTGGGGAGCAGAACAGGCAGATGGAGGAAGTACACTGCTGAGGGGAGCAGCGGGCAGGTCAGGAGAGGTCTGCCGCGCCATGTGGTCACCTCCGGGGCAGGCGGGGATCGAACTCATGCGGAAGTGGCTTTAGCTTCTTTGTGCTGTGCTTTAACCCTCTGCGCCACCAGGGAGGGCCCCAGTTATGACACTTTTAAAGACGAAGTTGGTAATGGATCCAAATCATCGGTGCAACTTGTGTTTCCTGATTTTGGTCCTATACGTGATGACATTTACACTTGGTCTTAGCTAAAAGGCCAAGAAGCAATCATAAGCCAACATTTAGACAACAGATTTGAAACACAACAAAGAGGGTAGCCATGGCAAAGATGGACAAACAGAACTCAATCATTTCAACTTCTTCTTCCATGACACCACTTGCAGGTTTTAAGTTATATTTGACATGCAAAAGAGGGTAGTGAAGAGAGAGTGGCCAGCTGTACTACTTTTTGTTTGGCAAATGTAAATTTCCATCAATAGACAAATTATATTTTCTACTGAATTTGGATAATATCCAGTATTGAATATCATTTTTAGGGAGATGGTGGCAGTAGCGGTGGAGAGAGGATGGACGGCAAGTTTGAAGCCCTGATCATGGGGACCATGATCAGAATGAAGAAGCCCCCACACACAGATGGTGAGAAGGCCGGCTCAGAGTCAGGACGGCACAGGGGGTGGGCTGTTGCCCTAAACCCAGAGATCTCAACTACACATTCTGTCACTCCAGGGGAACCCCTTCGACATCCCAGCAGCCCCCAGAGCTGTGGACAGAATCAGACAGGCTGGCACCTTCGTCTCTGGAGCAGTTCTAGAGTTTCGACAGCTGCATGGTGCTGCCTGGGGACCTGACACGCCACGATGAATTCCACCTCTTCAAAGACAGGCTCAAACTCATGCAAGGAGGACTCATAGTGCAGGTAGAAATGGTGGCAGGTGGACCAGGAGGGCTTGGAATGCCATTGCTGGCCATGCAGGGGGGCAGTTCATGGCTGGGAGAGTATCTGTGGGCTGTGGTGTCGAGGCTCATTAAGGAGGGCATTATTTCAGTGTGGAATAAGACTGCCAGCCACCAAGCAACCACAGCCCAAATCCCAGACACTCTCTGCTCAGCACTTACCCTACCTCCCAGCACCTCATGGAAACAAAACCCATACTGACAACACCAAGTCAAGCTTTCACAATGCAAAAATCACACTGTGAAAGTACACAGCCGGCAATGATAATAAGCACTCTGCAAAAATCCGTTTTAAAACTAAATACCGGCCTTCCCTAATGGCACAGCGGGTTAAAGCACAGCACTAAGAAGCTAAAGCCACTGCAGCATGAGATCGATCCCCGCCCGGCCCGGAGGAGATCCACATGGCATGGCAGACCTCTCCTGACCCGCCCGCTGCTCCCCTCAGCAGTGTACTTCATTGATCTGCCTGTTCTGCTCCCCACTCTGTCCCTGGTGAATCCTCTCACCGCCCTGCACCTCTGGCCTGTACCCCAGTTCTACATGTATAAATAAATAAATCTTAAACAAACAAACAAACAAAAAAACTAAATACCAATTCAAGAAGTAAAAGCATTGCATCAATGAGGTAACTTAATAATCGCCTAGTGATACTCTCTGCTTATGTCAGTTTACTACATTTCTATGAATTTCTGCTGTAGGGAAGGGAAAATATCTTTTCCACTTCTCAATGTAAGTTCTCAGTTCAGATCGTTATAGTAAAAGACTGATTATACAGAAAAATATACAAAGTTACTTAATATAAGTTGTACAGAATGCAGGAGCCTTGAGATCCTAAGAAACTGTTAAACCTGTGTGTATTCAAGTTACTTTTGATATAGGCTGGAAAGTCATGGGGAAAACACATGACTGAGCAAGACAGGTTATGCACTAAGTGCAGCATGCTAAGGGAACAGCAAAACCTGTTCGTTCTTGGACATGAGGGTGTCCTTTGCTGGGGCAGAGGAAGCACACTGTCCTCATGAGTTATTTTATGGTCTGCAGCAGATCAGAAGTTCTTCCTGCACGTGCTGTTTCTCATATTCCTTCAGCTTCAATTACTCAATATGTCAAGGTGTTATGTTCATTAAAATTTTGTTGCCTTGCATAGTTATATAGATGAAGTTCAGTAAATCAAAGTCCCATCTGTATTTTTTTTGTTTTATTTCATGTTACTGAAAATAACATGGTTATATTGAAGAGGGAGAGGTACTGCAAATTGATTGACCACAGGTATTAGTGTAGACGTAGACCATAGCCATGGCACAGAGAATTCGTCAGGTTAACCCAGGAGAAGAAAAACTCTTCCATTCACATCAGTTCTATTCAAGGGGACTGTGAATTGCGCTAACAAGGGACAGATTAATAGGAGAAAGGGATTATTTCAGATGCACAGGTAGAGACATGGGGGAAATCTTGTAGCAAAGTCCAGGGGAAATCTGGACTGCCAAAGAAGCACCAGATAGATTTATAAGGGCAACAAGAAGAAGCTTAATAATAACATGTACATCTCCTGCATAGTGGGAGATACCCAATATGATGGACTGACTCACCCAGTGATTTAAGTAACCTCAATTAAAGATAAAAGACACACAGGGAGTAGGGAGGATGGTCTGTTAGGAAGTTACTGGGAAAGACCCAGTAAACAAGGATATAGACATTTTACAGATTTAATTCTACCTTCTCCATGATAGAGCTAAGGAGAGTAGTTGTTATTCTTTCCAGAATAACAAGGGAGACTCCCTCCCAGGGATAGATTTTCCTCCACACAAATAAATGTCTCTTATATAAGAGTAGCCTCCACCCAGCCTTCAGAGCTCTGCTTATGAAATAATCTTTTGGCTAGAGACACACTTAAGGGTGGCAGCTTCTTCTCCTCTCCCCCACACGGGTTTTATTGAAAAGAAGTGAAAATCCAAAGACTCAGCTTGACTTGGTGGCCTATATATGATTTTAACGAAGGGCGTTAAGTTGTGGGAAAGGTATGTTGTGCAGTTAGATAGGGAGGGTGAGACCTAAAGAAAATTGAATGGCCAGCCATACCAGGACACCAGGAAACATTTGCCATAGATGGCAAAGCCTGGGAAGAGTCAAGAAATGCTCAGAGAGGGGAAGGCGGATCCCTGCCTCAACTTGCTGCCAGGACTGATAAAACAACACTCCTATCCCATAATCCCTACTGCCACATCACACACAGCCATCACCACAGTCTCTTGTGTTCTTCCCTCCCGTGTTTTGACCCCCCTCCTGCACCCTCCCCTGCTCGTTCCCCTGCCTGCAAGTTTTGTCTTTTTCCTGATTCTTTGTTAGGTTTCTCTACATTCCCTGTGTAAGTGAAACCATTCATTATTTATTTTTTCCTTCTGACTTATTTCACTGAGTACAATCCCTTCCAGTTCCACCCACATTGCTTGCAAATGGCATGAGTTGATGTTTGTTGATCGCCGAGTAGTATTCCATTGTGTATATATAGCACATCTTGATCCATTCATCTGTCTTTGGGCACTTACATTGTTTCCATATCTTAACTACTATATCAATAAATAGAGCTGAAGTAAGTACAGGAGTACAGGTTATTTTCTTTCCAATTGATGTTTTTATGTCCTTGGGTAGATTCATAGGAGTGGAATCACTGGGTCATATGGCAGGTACATTTTTAGTATGTTGAGGATCCTCCACACAGCTTTCCAGGGTAGTTAGGCCAGTTTGCACTTCAACTTTATCTCCAATTCCTTGCCAACATTTGTGTCATTGCCAGTTTTTGTTTTGTTTTAATATGGGCCACTTTCACCAGTGTGAGGTGGTATCTTACTGTGGTTTGGATTTGCATTTCCCTGATTTTAAGTCAGATTGAGCATTTTCATATACCTGCTGGCCATGCACATTTTCTCTTTGGAGAAGTATATTTTTAGTACTTCTGCCCAGCTTTTGACTGAGCTGTTTGCATTGCTTTTGATAAATTGTGTAAGCTCTTTGTAGATCTTTGCTATCAGTCCCTTATTGGTTATATGGAGTGCAAATATTAAAAGAACCCAAAGCTGAATAGGGTTCAGTAAAGGGCTACTAACCGACCTCTTAGAGGCAAAACGAATAGACAGAGAATATAGTACAAGGGAGTGTGGCAGGGACAGTGTCTTTTGCATGACATGACAAAGGTACAGGAGAGACGTGGAGGGGCTTGGAAGAGACTTGGGTCATTACCTTTGCTTTGATGGTGCTTGGTGTTCTTGGACTGAAACGATCCATAGAATGAAATGTCAGCTGTTTGTTTTGGCTTTATTGCTCTGCTATCAATGTCCCACCATGATAAATTCCACTCACCCATTATTTGCAAAGCAATATTAATATAATGTTTTCTACTTAAAATTTTTCATTTAAAGAGTATACTTTTAAAAGATTTATTTATTTATGCATATAAGAACTGGGGTACAGGCCAGAGGTGCAGGGTGTGAGAGGATTCACCAGAGACAGAGTAGGGAGCAGAACAGGCAGATTACTGAAATACAGTGCTGAGGAGAGCAGCGAGCGAGAGGAGAGGTCTGCTGCGCCATGTGGGTCACTTCCCACATGATAGTTCCAGGGATGGAACTCTTGCTGCAGTGTCTGCAGATAGATTCACAGTTGGGCTTTAATCCCGTGGACCACCAGGGAGGGCCTGTTCAGCAACTATAAAAGAACGTACCATGACAATTAAGATCATCCTAAACTCTCACCATTTTGAGAAGCCAAACCCTTGGCATTTCAGCATATTTACGTATTTTAAAAATATTTATCTGAGATTAGATTATTTATACAAGTTTATAACCTGACCACTTTCTTACACCATGAACACCTTTTCACATTTATCTTTTATAATGACTGCATAATACTTCTTTTGATGGCTGTTTCTCAAGAAGTGTTAAGAATGGCAACTTTATTGCCATTCTAGAACACAAAAGTGGCAGTGCTGTCAAACTGTCTTCAAAGCAGTTGTTGTTACATCTTACACTGAAGAAAGTGACATAAAGTTCTGTCAAGCTGGAGTCCATAGAAAAAGCACAGAGTAAGCAATATTAAAATGAGACAAACCCCTAGCATAGGCTGCAATTTAGGCAAATGGAAACAGAATCTGGTACTGTCAACAATGTAGAAAGTTTTTCCATAAAATTAAATAATGATGTGGTGTGCTGTACACTATATTTGTACAGCATAATTACACTAATGAGACATATTTAATATGATGAGACTCTACATTTAAAAAATGTTAAGTCACGTCAAGCATGCAGTTTGGTGTTGCCCAGCTATTAAGTCATTTAATATTTTCCATTTAAATTTTATGAGATCCAGGAAGAAAAGTGAGGAGAAATTTGTTTGTGGAATTATAAGCATATTGAAATGGAAAAAGGAAAGCTTCTCGTGCATCCTCCAGAGTCTGTTAGCAACAGAGTGGCAAATTTGTAGCTTCAAAGTCCACAAGCTGTCTCCAATAAACACAAATTCATGCCACTTTAAAAGAGAACACCATACTTATCCCCGCCCCCCCCCACACCGTCATTTCAGCTTTCTAAACATTGCAGTAAATATTCCCCCAAACCCAACATTACTATGGTGTTGACACATATAGGGACAATAAATGCAGGGCACGTATGGCCCAAACAAACAAAACAATGACACTGAAGAAATTAATTGTTAGGATGAGCAGCAGAATCAGATTAATATATTGCACTTTGAAATAAAGGGCCCCGTCGTAGGACAGCACTGCCCATGTGTTTTCTAGGGGAGGGCTTCCTTCTCTAGAATTGATTCATTACTTGTTTCAGAGGGGCTGGCGAGACCACCACAAACTGATCATAAAATCTTGGGATTTAAAAGAAACTGGGTTCTCAGGCCCTCCCTGGTGGCGCAGCGGGTTAAAGAACAGCACTAAAAAGCTTAAGCCACTTCCGCATGAGTTCGATCCCTGACCTGGAGGAGACCACATGGCGTGGCAGACCTCTCCTGACCCGCCCGCTGCTCCCCTCAGCAGTGTACTTCGTCGATCTGCCTGTTCTGCTCCCCACTCTGTCCCTGGTGAATCCTCTCACCCTCCATATTTCTGGCCTGTACCCCTGTTCTGTATGCATAAATAAATAAATCTTAAAAAAAAAAGAAAGAAAGAAACTGAGTTCTCGTAATGGTGGCTCTCCCATTGATGGACTACATGACTTTAAACAAATTGCTGAAATTCTCCAGGCTCTGTTTTTCTTTACTGGAGAGCAGGGATAATGATATTACCTATATCATAATGCTGTGTGAGGAGATGTGGATTAAAAAAAGTGTAGTTGTGCTTGGGTTGAGAGCTTGGCTCGTCATTTCCTGAGTCTCTACTCCTATTTGCTGGTAATACAACTAGCGTATCCCTACGTGGAAGATAAATGAACTCAGCCTCTCTGTGTAGAGTCTGAATAGCGAAAATATCTATAAGGCCTTCCACGCCAACATGTGTTGGTCAATAGAACAAATGGTTGACTTTGAAACTGTCAGAAAAACATTATTGCCAAAGCCACTGAGGGCAGTTACTATTCTCATGTTGAGGATGATTTCTTTTCTTTTATTGGTTTGGTCTATTTTAGCATCACAGAATTCACTTGAGCTGTATAACAGCAATAAAATGTCAGAGACAGCTCCTAGATGATGATGCTTAAGTTTATTCCTACTGGACCTAGGAAGAAGCTTCCTTGAAAATTGCTGGCTGTGTCCTAAAACATGTAATTGTGCAATTATAGCAAGCACAGAATCCAAAATAATGAGCAAACACATAACAAGATAAGATTACTACTTCCCCAGCATTCTGCCCTGCTTATCCTAACTATGACCTAATTTAAATTGACGGAGATCTTTTCTGTGGCAGTTATGTAAAGAATAAAGACTTGGTAATCATTTTCTAAAACTAAAAATCATTTTGAGACATTGAAAGATAAGCTAATTTAGGGGGGCCTCTTTGGTAGCACAGGGGTTTTAAAGACACTGTTGTCAAACTATCACCAGCCACTACAGCATGAGTTCAATCTCCCAGCCTGCCAGGGAGCTGACCTATCTGGTGCAGCAGACCTCTCCTGCTCCCTTCAGCAGTATTTTAGTAGATCTGCCTGTTCTGCTCCCAACTTTGTCTCTGGTGAATCTTCTCACCCTCTGCACTTTTGGGCTACATTCCAGTTCTTGTATGCATAAATAAATAAATCTTAAAAAAAAAACCCAACTAATTCAACTCCGCCTACAACATGGTGGAATAGAGAGGCTGGAACTTCCTAAAAACAACTTTAAAAAAAGGACTGCAACAGCTTGGATGGGGCTGGGAGGGATCATGCTTAGTGAAATAAGCCAGAAAGAAAAGGAAAAATACCAGATGGATTCACTCATAGCAGGGACATCAAGGACCAAGGGGAGAAAAAATGAACAACTATATACCAGAGACATTTTACGGGGGTGGAGTGGGGAGTGGGGCCAAAAATGGTGGTGGCGGAGGGAGTGCACCGGAGTATGGTGATGGCACATGGGTGAATTGGTGATGGGAAGTCCATGAGGATTACAAGTGAGATGGAAAAAGGCACAAAATGATATAAAAAAAAACTATAATAATAGTAATAATGAAAAGACTGATATGGGCCTCGCAGTGGTGCAAAGGGTTAAGTTTCAGCACTATGAAGCTATTGGCAGCCACTCAACTCAAGTTCGATCCCCTGTCAGGGAGCTGACCCACATGGCACAGCAGACCTCTCCTGTCTCACCCACTGCTCCCCTTAGCAGTGTGTTTGAGTAGATCTGCCTATTCTACTCCCCATTCTGTCTCTTTTGAATCCTCTTACCTTCTGTACATCTGGCCTACATCCCAGTTCTTCTACATAAAATAAATAAATAATTAATTTTTAAAAAAGGGATTGATACAAGCTCTTAGCAAAACCTAGGTGCTTCAAACCAGCTATTTGACATCGGGACTTCTCCAGGACTCCCAAGAACCTAAAGAGTGGTGGGAGTGGGGGTGGGAGAGGAGTCCAATCTCCATGAACACCCAGCTGATCCAGCAAGCCCATCCCACCAAGCCAGGACACATCTCCCAGTCTAAACTGGGCTCCAGCTCAGAGCCCCCAGTATCCCACCCAACATCTGGAATCCTCTGATACCCCCAGGTGAGCAACCTGCACTTCAGCACTAACTGCCAGCTCCTTAGAAGTAGACAGAACTTTGAGCTCCCCAATTTTTTAAATTGTCCCTTTTTCCCGTGAACTGCAAAAGAGAATGACTCCATCTCACTGGGAGGTGCATCCCACTCAGTCTTCCAGCACCATCTAGTGAACTGGCACCATCTAGTGAACTTGCCACAATACCAGCTGCCAATGTCTCTTAAGTGGAGAGAACTCTGAGCCACAAGCTTTTTTTCTTTTTCCTTTCTGAGCTGCAATCTTGGAAGACCATGTGTTGGCCACACCACTCAACTGTCCATGCCTCCAAGCAAATCCGGCCACAACTGGAAATGTGCCTTGCCATGCCCTGCTTCGAGGACCCTCAGCTGTCCCCAGTTATACCAGGAAGCACATCCCACTCAGCCTACACTCAGATAAAGCTACAGTTGGAGCCTTGTGTGCCATGCCCTGGGAAACTTAGGTACCCCCTACCTGGACCCAGTCTGTGCTTCGTGGTGCCAGGCCCTGCACTGGGGACCTTTGGATACTCCAAATGGTCTGGTTGACAGAAGCCATGGGAGTCCCCTCCCCCACTCAGCTGCCACAGCGACCCAGACAGCATGCAGATCCATCCATGTCCTGTAGAGCACCCACAAATCCCTTCTACCATCAGAAGTGGTCTGATTGGCAGGAGCTGAGGAGGGAGCAGAAGCACCCATCTCTGTCCACCCACTACCCATAACCGCCCATGCTCCAGGCAGACCCATACACATCCAGTTTATTGTCCCTTCTGCTCTATATCATAAAGATAAGCAGAATGAAAGTGAAGATTTAGAAAATGAGTCTACAAGCAAATAGCCCCCCAAAGAAGGCAGAGGCAGCCTTACTTATATCAGATAAAATAGACTGAACTTTTGGGCCCTCCCTGGTGGCGCAGCGGGTTAAAGCACAACACTGAGAAAATAAAGCCGCTTCTGCATGAGTTTGATTCCCGCCTGCCCCAGAGGTGACCACATGGCGTGGCAGACCTCTCCTGATCCGCCTGCTGCTCCCCTCAGCAGTGTACTTTGTAGATCTGCCTGTTCTGCTCTCCACTCTGTCTCTGGTGAAGCCTCTCATCACCCTGAGCCTTTGGCCTGTACCCCAGTTCTGTATGAACAAATAAAATAAAATCTTTAAAAAAAAAAGACTGAACTTTCTTTTTAAAGATTTATTTATTTATGCATACAAGAACTGGGGTACAGGCCAGAGATGTGGGGGGTGAGAGGATTCACCAGAGACAGAGTGGGGAGTTGAACAGGCAGACCCAGTGAAATACACTGCTAAGGGGAGCAGTGAGAGGGTCAGGAGAGGTATGCTTCGCTGTGAGGGTCAGCTCCCAGGCTGGGGATTGAACTCACTCTGCAGTGGCCGGTGATAGCTTCACAGTGCTGCACTTTAACTTGTTGTGCCAAAACAAAAAACAAAAACAAAAACACTTGAACTAAAAAAGGTAATAAGAAACATAGATGAACACTATATAATGATCAAGGCGATAATACATCAGAAAGACATAACACTCATCAGTGTATACTCACTAAGTGAAGGAGCACCAAAATACATGAGACAATTACAAATCATCTCTAAAAACAAGACACTGGAGAGAATACATGTGTGGCAGGAGACTTCAGCACCCCACTCTCACCAAGGGACAGATCAACAAGACAGAAGTTAAACAAAGACACAATCACTTTAAATGAAGATCTAGACTAACTGGATCTAATATCTATAGGACATTGTACCCCCTAAAATCTGAGATTTTAAAATCACAAGTTTTTCTCAAATGCACACTGATTATTTCCTAGGATCAACCACATACTGGGCCGCAAGACAAACATAACAGATTGAAGCCAAACCAAGCGCCATTAAGTCAAACTAGAAATCAACTATGAAAAGAAAGCAAAGAGCTACCCTCTTACATGGAGACTGAAAAACATGCTCCTGCAAGATCAGTGGGTTATGAGGAAATCAAAGAAGAAATTTAAAAATATCTTGAGACAAATGAGAATGAGGAAACAACTTTCCAGAAGAACAAACAGGACTCAGCAAAAGTGGTATTAAAAGGAAAGTATATAGCAAGAAATAATCCCAAGAAACAACCTGATGAAGGCTCTTGAAAAATTCAATTTATATGACAAGTGTCATCAATGAACACTTTCCTAGCAGCAGCAGCACAGCCTGCAACACCAGGCTCACTGCCACTGGAGCATCGTGATGTGGACTTCACTGCTGCTTGTAGACCACCCACAAATCCCTGTGTCAGGTCACGGGCATCTTGTGGTGCTGTATCACTAATATTCAGAAATGTCCATTCTTCACTTCATGGTAAGCTCTTCAGGCTCCTGAACTTCTTTCTAGGCTTGTCTGATCACTTCCTTGTAAAAATCTAATCAGAGGGGGTGGAGTGGGGAATCTAATAAAAAATGGGGGGGGGGTGAGTGGAGGGGAAGGAAAGTGCACGGGATTGTGGTGATGGCACACGGGTGACTTGGTGATGGGAAACCTGCGGGGATTACAATTGAGATGGGAAAAAATGTACAAAATGATGTAAAAATAAACTGTTATAAAAAAAAATAAATAAATTTCACTAAATTTTGTTGCCTAAAAAAAAAAAAATCTAATCAGAGAGAACCTAATCGTTTCATCAGAATCTCTTCCCCCTTCCGTTTCTCATCACCATGAATATCTGCTAAGGACCCTCAATCTTCACCATTTCCAAAACAGTCTGAACACACTGACCTGCGGGAGAAGGGATGATTCAGATCATCCAACATCTCTTTCATGTGCCCAAACACCACCTTCATGAATTTTCAACTGAAAAAATAAAATACTGTGTGTGACAGGATTATAGGGAGAAGTAGCCTCTTGAGAACTGTGTGATTTAATTTTTCTTCTCCTCTTCATAGCAGCCAAAACAAGCTTGTCTAAATTGCCAATGACTTAGGAAATACAATCCATAACTAACCAATTCCTGGTGAAAATCTTCCACAACCCTATTCTTTTTGCCTGTTTTACTTTAAACATGCTTGTAAATAAGACCCGGCTCTGAGACACAATATGAACTGATACTAGAGTGTGAATTGAGATTTCCAAATCAAAGACTTCAAATAAACACTATCATTTATTTCAGCCTCTATTTTTACTGACTGTAGCTAAATTCAGCAGAACTTTGTTTCCCTGGGTTAACCAGAATCTCCCTTTGGGTCCTGTTTCCTGATGGTAATGTTCTACCCACTGACCCACACTGCTCCTCAGTAAATCTCCAACCCCATGCTGGATTCAGAGTTGAGGCCAGTCTCACCTCCACTGTACAGTTCCAGTTGCCCCTCTACCCATTGAATAAGGTCTGTCTTACCAAGTTCACAAGTGTCACACACAACACTGTGTTATCTGTACTGCTGCTCGTAAGCACCTTGAACCTCTGTGTCATACACAGCATGTTAAGCCACACCACAGGGAACATTGCACATTGTGATCTTGGTCCCTCATAGATTTTTGGGATTGGCGTTTTCACAGCAATCTTCCAGGCCATTTGAGTGACTCATGCTGGAGTTTGGGTTTCAAGCTCTCCAATTTTAGGCTTGGAAATCATGGAAACACCTGAAAAAAAAAAAAAAAAAAACATGGTGCAGGAGCCATCGACCAATAAGAGACTCAGCAACCAGTGTAACTACAGGTAGTGGTCTTTACTATGACTCTGGCTGGTGATCAGCATTGCAGGGACCTGTCAGTTCTATCAGGTGTGAAACCACCCCTACTGCTGTGCCAATTTTTGTAAAAATGTACCCTGAACTAGTTTGAGAAGAAATAGAAATAGTAGGACACATACAGACGTGAAAATGAATGTTAATGGAAGAATTTTTTCTTATTATACTGAGTATAATAAGAAACAAGAGGCACAGCAGGCCACTTGGGCCAGTGGAAGGAGACCAGTATCAGCTGGGCGTAAGAGTCTCCAAGAAGTTGATCTAGATGAAATGGAAGGAGTTAGGATGAACACAAGTTAAGATCTAGTCATCTCTTTTTAATTACCTATTCTCTTGGCTTGTAACAGTTCTATTAGTCTCTGATGATCCTTTGTTTTTCTTTAGTTGCATGTCTTCTATTTGACTTGTGATTTTGTTTGAGTCCTCACTCTTGTTTGAATCCAGCTTGAAGTGTTTCAATTTGTTTATCTGTAAAATGGGTAGCCTTTATCTCATCGATGGTTTCTACTTTCTTTTGAGTTTTGGTTTCTGCTCTAAATTTAATATTTCTTTCCTTCTGCTAAATTTGAGTTCCTGACTCTCTTTCCCTCTCTCTCTGAAGGATATATATACATATATATCCTTTAGGCTAGAAGTTAGCTTGTTTCTTCGACATTTTTATCTTTAAGGTAGGCATTTTTTCATTATATATACCTCTTAGAACTGTTTTTACTATATCTCATTGTCTATGTTATGCTGTATTTTTTTTTTAAATTTTATTTATTTGTACATACACAACTGGGGTATAGGCCAAAGGCGCAGGGGCGGTGAGAGGCTTCACCAGAGACAGAATGGGGAGCAGAACAGGCAGATCGAGGAAGTACACTGCTGAGGGGAGCAGTGGGCGGGTCAGGAGAGGTCTGCCACGCCATGTGGTCACCTCCGGGGCAAGCGGGAATCGAACTCATGCGGAGGTGGCTTTGGCTTCTTAGTGCTGTGCTTTAACCCGCTGCGCCACCAGGGAGGGCCGTATTTTATTTTTTTAAAAAAAGATTTGTTTTATTTATGCCTACAAGAACTGTGTAAGCCAGAGGTGCTGGTGGTGAAAGGATTCACCAGGGACAGAATGGGGAGCAGAACAGGCAAATCCACACTGTTGAGGAGGGCAGTGGGTGAGACAGGTCTGCTGCATCATGGGGGTCAGCTCCTTGCCTGGGGATCAACTCAGGCTGCTGTGTTTGGGGGTAGCTTGACAGCATTGAGACTTTAACCCCTACACCACCAAGGAGACCCTGACTTCTTGTTTTTCTTGCTTCTGGAGATGAGTCCTAAAAGATGTTTCTCAGATATGTCATGGGATTTTTTTTTCTTTTATTAATTGAAAAAAATTACATTGTTGTTCATATTTTTACAGTATTTGATTTCTCTCTCAGGTGTAGTCCCTGTAAGTATCCCAGGTCACCTATGAACCATCACAATGGTCCTTTGTGCTTTTCCCACCCTTGTTTTATACCTTTTTCTCACCCTCCCCTATTTTAAGTCTCAGATCTACAATTGCCTACAAGTTTTGTCTTTTTTTTTTTTGTTTCTGACCCTATGTTTGGTTTCCTTATACTCCTCCTGCAAGTGATATTATCCTGTATTTTTCTTTTCCTCTGACTTATTTCAGTGAGTGTAATCCCTTCCAGTTTCATCCATATTGCTGTGAGTGGCATGAGTTTATCTCTTTGATTGCTGAGTAGTATACACTATTGTGTATATAGACCACATCTTGATCCAGTCATCTGTTTTGGACATTTGGTTTGTTTCCATATCTTCGCTATTGTAAATAGAGCTGCCAAGCTCCCTTTTGAATTAATATTTTTTTTAATTAATATTTTTATAACCTTTGGGTAGATTCCTCAGAGTGGAATTGCTGGGTCATATGGTAGATACATTTTTAGTAATTTGAGGGTCCTCCATATTGGTTGGACTACTTTTCATTCCCCTGAGTATTGTGAGAGTGTTCTTTTATCTCCACATTCTGCCAGCATTTGCTGTTAGCATTTTTTTATTGTAGGCCATTCTGACTGGTGTGAGATGGTATCTCATTGTGGTTTTTTATTTGCATTTCCCTCATTATAAATGATGTTGAACATTTTTTCATGTACCTGTTGGCCATCTGCATTTCATCTTTGGAGAAGTGTCTTAACTGGATTGTTTCTGTTTAGTTGTGTGAGCTCTTTGTATATCTTTGATATAAATCCCTTATTGGTTGAGTGGAATGCAAATAAAACTTTAAGGTGTCTTTTCTTTTTTTTTTTTTTAAAGATTTATTTATTTATTTTTTATAGAACCAGGGTACAGGCCAAAGATGCGGAGGGTGAGAGGATTCACCAGAGACAGAGCGGGGAGCAGAACAGGCAGATCAACGAAGTACACTGCTGAGGGGAGCAGCGGGCGGGTCA
>NW_004567103.1:21488010-21500112 GCF_000260355.1 Condylura cristata | reverse complement strand
AACAGTTTTCCATAGTGGTTGTACTAGTTTGCATTCCCACCAGCAGTGCAGGAGAGTTCCTTTTTCTCCACATCTGAGGGATGAATTTTTTTTTAATGTCAGATTCCATTTTAATAAATTCCTAGAGAGTGCAAACTAATCTATAGTGACAGAAAGCACATCAGTGGTTCCCAGGGGATAGGTATTAGGGAGTGGAGAGGTAGGGATAGATTACACAGGAGCAGGTGGGAACTTTTGGAGGCAATTGATTGTGGTTATGGTTTCATGGGTGAATACATATGTCAAAACTCAGAGGGATGAATTTTTTAAAGATGTTGCTGAGATGTATTTCATGGAGGGTTTTGCCTATGTTTTCTTCTATATTTATATATTTTAAAAGATTTATTTATGCATACAAGAACTGGGGTACCGGCCAGAGGTACGTGGGAGTGAGACGATTCATCAGAGACAGAACCCAGAGCAGAACAGGCAGATAGACTGAAATACACCACTGAGGGGAGCAGTGGGTGAGACAGGGGAGCTCTGCCACACCATGTGGGTCAGCTCCCTGGCCAGGGATCGAACTTGTGCTGCTGTGGCTGTGTAGCGCTTCATAGTGATGCACTTTAACCAGTAGTGCCACCAGGGAGGGCCTTCTTCTATATATTTTATGGTGTTAAGGTCTTAACATTCAAGTCTTTTATCCACTATGAGTTGAATTTTTTGTGTATAGTGTGAGATGACTTGTCAGTTTCATTCTTTTCCATGTGGCATTCCAATTTTCCAGGCACCATTTATAGAGGAACCTTTCTTACGTTTTCGTATACTTTTTTCTCTTTGCAAGGTTAGTTGACCAATACTGGGTGGCTTTATTTTCTACGTTTTCCATTTCTTCTGTTAGTACGTCTTCTTCAGTTTACTTTTCAGGATAGTCACTGACACTAAGAAAACGAGGAAAATGTTTACTACCTTCATCGTTTACTGGTGCACAGGCACTGCGAGAGTCCTGTACATTGATTAGGAGTTTTTGTAGTTTTTAAAAGATGTATTTAATTATGCGTACAAGAACTGGAAGACTGAACTCATGCCGCAGTGGCAGCGGATAGCTTGGCAGAGCTGTGCTATAACCCCTTGCGCCACCAGGAGGGTCTCCTCTTGCTCTGTATTTCACATAGAGTCGCTGTTTCTCCTCTCTCTCTGCCTCCCTCTCTCCTTCCCTCCTTTGTCTCTTCCCTCATTTCCTTCCTTCCATTTCCAGTCGTGAGCTTGTCTCCACGCCCCAGCCCCTAAGCCCGAATGTGATGCCTTCTTTTTTATGTCACAGCTGCCATTGTGGGAGCGGCTTCGCCTGCAGGGGCTGCCTGGGTGCTTCTGTGGCACTCTCCTCATGTGCTTTGTCCACTGCGATTCTTTGCTTCACCATACTTGAGGCACCGAAATGTCGCATAGATTCATCTGGCTTCCTTGGAGAATCTACGGTAGAGAGAACCTTCTAAGTTAGTTTTTCCAGAAAACGCAGCTTCTGCTTCTCATCGTCTTGTGCGTCTGATCAGGGTCCTCATCCTTCCCCACCACCCAGGTGATATTTGAGCACACCCAACTGCCTGAAAGGGGATGGTGAAGGCTGACCCAAAAATCCACGTTGTGCGAAACTACATTTTACTGAACTTTTCGTTATCTTTTCTTCCCCAAAGATTTATTCATTTATTTATGCTTACAGATCTGGGGCACTGGCCAGAGGAGCAGGGGTGATGAGAGGATTTTCACCAGAGACAGAGTGGGGAGCCGAACAGGCAGATTGATGAAGAACATTGCTGAGGGGAGCAGTGGGCAAGACAGAAGGTCTGCTGTGCCATGTGGATCACCCCCTGACAGGGGATGGAACTCATAATGCAGTGGCTGCGGCTAACTTTCTAGTGCTGTGCTTTTAACCTGTTGCACATGGAGGGCCCTTTCCCCCCACACCCCAGTATTACCATTTACTGGTAATAAATGCTTATTTTACTTACATTCCATGGGCTAAGAAAATTCCACTGCGAATAACAAAATAAAACAGTACTTTTTCTCCGGTTGTCAGTACTGTGTTCTGAGTTGAAATGCAGGGCTTAAGACTCCACACTCTCAAGCTAGTGCCAGCCACTGCAGCACCACGAGTTCCAGCCCCCCCCAGGGAGCCAACCTTGCCGCAGCTGATCTCCCTTGTCTCCCCCAGTGCTCCCCTCAGAAGAGTACTTCAGTCGATCTGCCTGTTCTGTTCCCCATTGTCTCAGTGAATCCTCACACACCTCCCAACCCGCCCCTCTGGCTTACACCCCAGTTCTTCTATGCATAAATGAACAAATCTTTTTTTTTTTAGATCTTAACTGCAGAAGTATCTATACCTATGCAGAATACCTATACCTATGCAGAACACAGCCTATCTTACCATCTTGAAAGTCCGATCAAATGTATAAATATGTATATTGTAAACGGGCACAGTACAAGACGACACTGCTCCAATACAAGTATCAGCACTGTGCTGCGGAACCACATTTTAGCATCGTCTTGCCGTACTTTCAGTATCTCTGCCCAAGAGTGGCCAGCCTTGGTGGAATCCATAATGTAGCAAGGTCCTCCTTGGAGCGGTTTTATTACAGGGCACGGTGAGGGGAACCCCAAAATCCCAAAGTTGCCCGCTCTAAGCGGGTTTTGCCATCTGCTGTATGAAGACTAAACATACAGAGGTGTGTAAAACCTTTAATGGAAAGGAACCTTAATACAATTCGTGTATAACGAAGAGAAGGAAAGAATACGGTTTCCAAATCAAGCACTCGATGTTACTCATCCTTTTGTGGATAAATGCCCAAACAGAGTTGGCTCAAAGCTGGGTCACTGAAGCCCAAAAGCCTACACAAGTCTAAGGCACCCCCTGGTGGGGACCCATATGAAAAGGGCCAGCACCTATAGAACAGAAGGAGCAAATCAAGTCCGAGATAAACGCTTCCAGCTGCCATTGTCACCCTCCCCGCGGGTCTCTGGCCCACAGCTCTTTCAACCAGCCCAGGACCAAGAAGCAAGTGCAGCTTCTTTACAAGTCTCTAGGCTCCGTGCGTCTCCTCCAGGTCTCCTAGCTCCCCATCGCTCCTTCCTCCCCAGTCTCCTCTCCAGCTCCTCCTCTTCCAAGCTCAGCTCCTCCCTTCCCTGGGTAGGTCCGGGACCCATCCCTTTTCCTGGGGACCGCCCTGTTCCAGTTTCTTCCTGTCACTACACTTCTGGTTCCTACACTTTCTGTAGTCTCATCTGTGCGCCTCCTTGTAGAATCTGCTTATGGAGACAACCTGGCTGTCTCACCAGACTCTGCCCTTCCGTAGCTGACCCCTCTGACTGACCGACCAACGTCCTCAGTCCTACCACTCCCCTTGTGCTTTCCGATTACACCAGCCGCAGAAAAGAGACTTTCCAGGCCAACTAAACAATTCCATTTTGTGTTGAAACTCCATTGTACTGAACTTTTCAATTAAAAAAAAAAAACAATTTACTGTGGTTGTGTAACAGGGTAATTCCCAGGGAAAGGGGAGGTTCCAGGTTCCTTGCCACTCCA
Source organism: Condylura cristata (assembly GCF_000260355.1). Lineage (NCBI taxonomy): Eukaryota > Metazoa > Chordata > Mammalia > Eulipotyphla > Talpidae > Condylura > Condylura cristata. The sequence continues at coordinate 21,496,553 of NW_004567103.1, read as the reverse complement.
GGAAGGGTGGAACTGAGCAGAGAGGAAAAGCTAGATAAGACGGGGGAAGCAACAGGAGACGCAGAGACAGCTAAAGAAGACGCAGAGACAGCTAAAGAATGAAGACCTCCCCCAGGGGAGCAGTGGGGTTGTAGCACAGCACTATGGAGCAATTGCAGGAGTTAGAGCTCTGGCCAGGGGGGTGACCCACAGGGCTGGCAGACGTCTCCTGACCCAACTTGCTGCTCCCCTCAGCAGTGCATTTCAGTCAGTCTGCCTGTTCTGCTCCACGCTCTGTCTCTGGTGAATCCTCTCACGCTCCGCATCTCTGGCCTGTACCCCAGTTCTGTATGAATAAATAAATAAATCTTAAAAAAAAAAAAGAACAAAGACCAGAGAAGACACATGGACACATGGAGCAGAGATGTGAAAAAGGTGCATTTGCTTCTGACCTTAGACTTGGTACTTGGGGAACATGGAGACATTTGAAACAGACTTAGATTAGTGACCCATGGGGCAGCGGCTATGGCAGCCTTTATCTTGATTTTGATTTTGCTCTTTTCCGTCCAGACTCGCCTCACCCTTTCTGCTCCTTTTCTGGGGTTCCCACCGGGAGGCTTAGACTTGTGGCACACTCTTGGGCTTCAGTAGTCCTGCTTTGGGCCAACCCTGTTTGGCTGGGCATTTACCTGCAAGGAGGTGGGTAACTTGGGCGCTTGATTTGGAAACTATTGTCCCGCAGCATGGTGCGCGGTGTCCCGCAGTCGCCATTAGCCACGGCACTGCGCAGGGCTCTCGGTGACTCATTGTGTGGACCCAGCTTGGCCATCATCACAGTACTCTGGGATGCAGCTACAGGTGCACCCAACTACCAATCAACAAAACAGCAGCCACCTCAGCAGAGGTAGTGGCTATGAGGGAGGAAAGATAGAGGAGATGCACAAGGTCAGGAAGGTATCTCACGTGAGGAGGTGGGGGTAGAAGGGTTTAACATACCACTAATCCCGCTATAGACTTAGAAGAGAGACCTATGGGTAGTGTCAGAAGCACAAATCTGAAGGTGAAGATATGGAGATTAAGGAACCATCCACCTACAAAGATGAGCCCTTCTCTATGGAAAGAAGATAAAAACCTAATCGACCCCACAAAGGGGCAGCAGCCCTGCCCACCTGTGACTACGCGGGTGCTGCTTCTTGCCAGTTCTCTCCCTCCGCAGGGCAGCAGCCTCCTGCCTGCCACTGACCTATACCATGCCGGGCTTCTCCTCACTGACCCTCCTCTGCTTTCTCCTCGAAGCTGCCTGCCTATGACCATGCAGACCTCTCAGCTAAATTGTCTCTTTCGGGACAGGTCTTTCTGCCCATTTGTGTCTATGCAAGTCTTTTACTCTTCTGTCCTTTTCCTAATAAATCTGCTGGTGCAACGGGTTAAAGCACAATACTCTGAAGCTCTCTGAAGCCACTGCAGCATGAATTTGATTCCTTGCCAGGGAGGTGACCCACATGGCACAACAGACCCCTCTTAGACTGCCTGCTGCTCCCCTCAGCAGTGTATTTCACTGCCTGTGCTGCTTCCCACACTGTTTCTGGTGAATCCTCTCACCCTCCCCCATCTCTAGCCCATAGCCCAGATCTTATATGCATAAATAAATAAATCTTTAAAAAAATATAGCTATTGTCTCTGTGTCATGGAGGAACTGGGCTGGAGGAACTCACCACATGCCACTGAAAGGGGAGCTCTGGTGAAGCCTTTCCCAGCGTGCACCCAAGGGCCCTGCACTCCAAACCCATCAACTTGAAAACTACAGCATCTAGAGACCCCAGAGATTATGAGTCCAGCAGTCCAAAGACCTAGTAATAGCTAATCGTAACAAAAAATAATAGCAATTAGTATATTAATCTGAAGGAAAACCACCCTACCCATCGCACCGAATCCTCTAAACTTGTTTCCTGAACTCATTTTGAGCAGAATCAATAGGACCCACACAGGCACGAAAGTGATCGCAACAATGTTTGCATTCTAAAAAAATTTTTTTATAGTCCCCTAGAAACAGAGACACAGTAGGTCATGTAGGGTCACTTGGAAAGTGCTCTGAGCATTGGAGACTTTGAGAGGTTTCTTAAGTAAGGAAAGGTGAAAGGAAGCAGACTGAACAGGTACAGCGACTGCAGAGACTTAAGTTTCTGTGCCGTTGGGAACAGATGATGGAAAAAGCTTATTTTACTATCCTGGAACTTGATATAAAAAAAGTAATAGCTGTGGGACACGCAGCTGCAAGGATTGATAAGGCCACAGTCAACCTATAGCTGATCCATGGACCAGAAACCCCCCAAAGACCGCCAAAATGGCTTTAAAAAGCCAGGCTTCAGCACACAGATGAGCGCACCTACAGACTGCCTGTCCGTACGCCCGCGTGCCAGCGGGTTGGAGACCGGCTGCTCTCTAACGGCATCCTTGCCCTCTCCCAGAGGATCCACTCAGACCACTGGAGATCCTTGAGACAACCGGGACCTGCTTTGAGATCAACTGCAAGGAAACCCTGCACCAGAATACCCTTCTTCCGTTGAGCGCTGCTCCCATCCCAGTTGAGAGTGAAGCTCCTGGTTGTTAGCACAGATCCAGTCAGATCTGCTGGCCTCTGTGGCTAAGAGAGTTGTCATATTAGATTGAGGTCCTTTGGGGGACTTAGAGTTGGCTTTCCCCAGTGTGTTGAGTTAATGTTCAGCATAATAAAATCCTGTATTGGAACCAATACCACCTCAGTATCACCTGTACTCTCGTGACATGTGAATTCTGACCTCTAGGGATGGTTTCTATTTTCTGGAATCTACCCCAGGGATAGAGTCCTGGAACTAGAAGTCTTGATAAAAGGAGCCTGGTAGGGGGTATGGATTTCAGATTGGTGCACTTGCATATCAAAGTTTAATTTGCAAGCAAATGTTCGTTATCTTTGTCATAAGTAATTCCTGGGAGAGCGATTAAGGGTTAGAATATATAGAATATATATAGTCAGTCCAGCGAACCCCACCTCCCAGTTACTCACGCATTTCATATGGAACATGTTATCTACCAGCCATAGATATGCAAGATGACCACATCCTAAAGATCTGTTGTGCAAATTGTGCCTGTAGGTAACAAAAACATACTGTCTACTGAATCTGTTAAGAGGGTCGGGATCATCATTTTAGGTGTTTTTTCCATAATACAATACAATAATATAGCAATTCTTTAAGAGACAAACAGAAGGGAAACTGAACACTAACATAAGCTTTTAGTAAAATTAGCAAAACTTGGAAGCCAGCTCTGAACTAAGAATGCCCTGTCATGCCAGTCACAAAAACAAGTCAGGGATTTCTTATATTTTGGCCAAACAATCTTGATCCTTGTTTAAAAAGGCTTGATGTCTCAAGTGCACCTTGAGCAAAATTAGATAAAGTCTGGGACATTCTGTTGATAGGTTTGTGTGATTTGATTTTGTCTGGCGATGGCGGTGACCGGGGGCACAAAAACCATAACTCGCAAGGATGTAGGCAATCTAACAAATAAAGTAATGAGAACAGGAACACACTTATGTCTTAGTCAAGTTGCAGACAAAAGGAATAGTGCCTGGGGTAGATAGTAATCAGTGGAAGGGACAGTGACACCTGTCATCGGGATTGAGCGAGAGTACTTTTTTTTTTTAAAGATTTATTTATTTAAGCATATAAGAACTGGGGTACAGGCCAGAGGTGCAGTGGGTGAGGACTCACCAGAGACAGAGTGGGGAACAGAATGGGTGGATTGACCATGATACATTGCTGAGGGTAGCAACGGGAGAAACAGGAGAGGTCTGCCATGCCATGTGGGTCTGCTCGCTGGCTGGGATTAAGCTCGCGCTGCAGGGGCTGTGGAGAGCTTCATAGTGCTGTGCTTTAACTGTTGTGCCACCAGGGAGGGCCCTGGTTATTGACTTCAAATATGTGGGTAGTAGGTTTTAACAGGCAGAGGATGAGTAAAGATAATTGTATGAATTTGTGGATGATTTTAAAATCTTGGTGAGGTGAAGACGTGAGGGGGAAGAACTAGTGGTGATTAGGGGCCAACAATGATCAGCAGAGATTAGTAGGGCAGTAAATAGAAGCCACAAATGCTCTACATGGAAAATTCAACCAATCAAATTGGCGATGAGAGAATATGCTTGGAGCTATGTATCTCCAAGACCCTTCTTCCTTCCTTCCTTCTTGATTTTGTTGTTGTCCATATATACATATGTAACATCATTCTTCATCTTGGTTGTAATCCCTGTGGACTTCCCCACACCAATTCACCTGTGTGCCATCACCACAGTCCCATCTACTCTTCCCGCCTCAGTTTTGATTCTATTCTCCCCTAACCCACCCCCGTAGAATGTCTCAGGCTTGTAGTTATTTCTTGATTTTCGTTTTTACTTTATTGCAGATTTTTTTTTTTTTTTACCTGATCCCTTACACTTCTGCAACGAGAAACCATCTTATTTCTTTATTTTCGTTTTTACTTTATTGCAGATTTTTTTTTTTTTTTACCTGATCCCTTACACTTCTGCAACGAGAAACCATCTGGTATTTTTCTTTTCCTTTCTTGCTTGTTTCACTAAGCATGATCGCTTCCAGCTCCATCCATGTTGCCACAGATGGCACGAGTTTATCTTTTCTGATTGCTGAGTAATATTGCATGTGTGTATATGTACCACATCTTCTTGATCCAGTCATTTTGTTTTTACTTTCTTACATCATTGTTCTCCACTTGGTGTAGTCCCTTTAGTTCTCACTCTTTTCTAAAAGATTCATTTCAGTATACAGAACTGGGGTATAGGACACAGGTGCGGAGTGTGAGAGGATTCACCAGAAACAGAGTGGGGAGCAGAGGGCTGGTCAGGAGAAGTCTGTCACATCATGTGTCACACCTTCCTGGCCAGGATCAAACTCACGCACAGTGACTGCAGACAGCTTCATGGGTGCTGTGCTTTAACCTGTTGCATCACTAGGGAGGACTCCCCGTTGTTCTCTACCATATCACCCCCAAACCATCACCACAGCCCCTTGAGCTCTTCCCTCCCCTCTTGGCTCCTCTGGATCTCCCTCTCTTGCTGCTTACCTCAAATCTACTGGCCACCTTGCAATTTTTGTCTTCTTTTGTGACCTCTTTTTTCCGATTTTCCTATGTTCCATCTATAAGTGAACTAGGCACCTGTTGCAGGCCAATCGAGGAGAGGTGTGGTGTCAGCAGTGGGGACAGTGAGAAGCAGTGCAGCTGGGCAGAGTCCAAGGGTTAATTCTGAATACAGTTCAAGCAGGAAATGCGATCCTCTTTCAGCTGTGAACTCTCAGGCAGGGGTAATGCCTCTGGTACCTGCAGAAAGGTCCTTCCCAACGAGTGAACATTTTTTATGAACGTTCAGTAAGACTGTATATCTTGGCTCTTCTATTGTGATGCTGGGAAGCCCCACATGGGGCTTTTGTTACACTGCTCACTTAAAGAAAAGCGCAACAGTCATTTATCTTTTGACTAGAAAAATTCAACCCTCTTTAATATCACGCTTAAATCTGAACATGGGACGCACAAACAGGAGTTGTAGAGGACTGAACTCGCACAGCCACTTCTCCGACTACCCAAACTTGAGCGTGAGATGGAGGAAAAAGCCCAAAGACTTGAGTTTCGTTGTAACTCAATGCCTATGCATAACCTTTCTACGAATATTTCCATTAGTATGTGTAGTCTTCCTATAAAATTAAAAAAAAAAAATAAAGCGCCTCATTACAAGTCCAAGGTCCTGGTTTTGGCCCCAAGATCCCCTTGGTATGAGCGGAGCGGAGCGGAGCGTGCAGGGCACAACTAACACATATCTTGCGGCTCTGTCTTTGTGCCCGCACACACGGAGAACACGGATCGCTGGTGTTCTGCCAGGCTACAGGTCCAACTTGAACTGTTACCCACCCACGTTTAGGGGGGTAACTCCTCAGTTTCTAGAGAAAAAAAAAAAGTTCTGACTTTCGCTGTGTGGTTACTGAGAAGTTACGGATTTTGACATTATATATTAAATTCATATATGATGGATGAACATTTAACTCATTCGCACAACATTTCCCTGAACTCTCCGCGATACATTGATTTATATACTGCCTTTACCCATGCAACTTTCAGTTATACACTTCAACTTATTCTTTCATGAACTTGTTTCTTCCTTCCTGTTCCAATAACCAGTAAGATGAAGATCATTCCCTCTTTCGTATCAAGTTTTTGCCTGAGTGAAATCATACGGCATACCGTGTTTGTCTTTCTCCACCCGATTCATTGCATTAACCAGTGTGCCTTTTAGGCTCATCCATATTGTTCCTCATCCATGCTGGCAATTTCTTGATCTAGCCTGAAGAGGACAACCGATGAGTTTTATGTAATGCGCCAGACTTATTTTGTTTTCAACTTATAATTTTTAAAACTAAAATGTACAGTTGTTGTAATTGACTAAACATGTTACCAGGAATAAGAAGTCATTTTTCACTTTTTGCAGGGGGGAGTGGGTGGGAGACTAGGCTTATTATTTAACGGTTCAGATACACATTTCCAAAATATACTCTGTGAGTAACAGGGTGTTCGGATCGGAAGTCTCATAGCTTTTAGTCTGTCCCACATCTTATTTTCCAAGTGCCAGAGGAAACTTTGGGGTTCCAGGAGAATCTTCATTCTTTTTTGATTCTTTTCTGTTTTAGGGTTATGGGTTTTATTAAACAATACACTTAACTCAGCTGAAATAAAGACCAGGTGAACAGTTACATTCAAGTTTCTTTGTGTGGCGGTAACGACAACTCCTTTTATACAGCGATGTGGCCAGGAATAGTGAGACCAGTTATTTAAGACGCATCATGATTTCAGAGATAAAATAAAATATGAAAAAATGTGTCTAGCATTGGTGAAATACATTATGTCAAGGTGGTTGGGTTAATATATAACGGGTTTTCTCTCACCAGTTCCAAGGGTAGGATTTGAAAAATCTTTCTGTAAGGAAAATTAGAGCTTTGGGCGTGTTAAAAATATTAAAGGAGGTTATAAACTAAACAGGTGCAACAGCCCAGACTCACAGTAGAAAAAAAGATGTAGTTGCAAAGGCAACGGCTGAGAAATACACAAAGGCAAGGGCTGAAAAATACACAAAGTGCAAAAGCAGTGGACAATTTTTTTTTTAAAGGCAGATAAAGTCACAAGCTTGGCTAAAGAGGGTAACCATAATTATACAGCTGTAGCCAGCGAGCAAAGGACTATTTTTACATAAAGCAAAACTCCAATCAGAGATCCTCTCCATTTGAGGAAAGCTTATTTTCCTTATCACAGATTATATAGACATACTCACTGGTGTGAGTGATTTAGGTTTGTGTTCCCCATCACACACTAAACCCTTTACACACCACACGATTCCTAGCGGGTAGGACAGGATATAATCGAATGACTGAGTGGCTTTTGGTTAATATTCATGATCCTCTGATATGCAGTGTATGTCACTGAACGCCTACCTTCCCTAAGCCTGTTTTCCATTTGTCAAAGCAGATTAATAATCAGATGCAAAAATTTCTCTCTTCTCCCCTCTCCTTTCCCACTCCACTTCCTCTCTCCATATACCTTAAACACAGTGTTTAGCAAGAATTAAGGGTTTATTAAGCAGCAGCTTTCGTTAAGATGCAGCTCAACGTGGCAAAAACTGCGAAACCGACCAGTTCTTAGCCGCGTTTTCCTTTTCACAATTCCTGTGTTGCTCTGAATGTCCATTTGGGCCCTCAAATGCTCAAACCTCGGTCTCTGTCTCGTGTCCTAACTGCGCCACGAAGAACATGGCCATTTCGGTTGAAACAGGTTTGATTTCACAAGTTGCAGAGTGGGGCCCTGACCCAGGAGGAAGTGCAGGCTTCAGAAGATCACGAGGAAGGGAGGGTCCGGGCGGGAGGAAGGGGGCTCAGCCGCCGGGGGGTGGAGGTGGGCAGTGGGCGGTCCGCTGCTCCTGCGTCAGTAGGGGCCCTGTTTTCGCACCTTCCCTGACGTCAAACCTCAATCAGGGTTGCGAGGCTACGTTCCCCTTGGTTGGCAGTGGGCTAAGTCGTGACTCGGGGGCTCGGGTCCGCTGGTGACTGCCTCGCCCGGCTGCTCCACTCTCGCCAGCCGGAGAGGCGGGTGCCTACAGTTTCGGGCTTCGCGGGCAGCTGCGCTCTGGACGGCGCAGGGGTGCGGGCACCGCCATGGAACCAGAATAGGGAGGCGGTGCAGTCACCCTCCACCGAGGCCCGGACGACATCCCGGAGGCCTCCGCGGAGGTGAGAGCCCGGCTAGTGGGGCCGGGCCGCGGGCCAGGCGGGGCGGGGCGGCGCGGGGAGACGCCAGCGCCCCCTCCAGGCGCTCCTGGTTGCGGCTGTTGAGGTCCTCCGCCTCCCGCGTGCTGCCCACCGCCCGGTTCAGGGCCTCCCGCAGGTCCATGAGGCCGGCCTCGTGCCGGACCAGCTGCTCTCGGACGCGGGCGGCCAGCGCCTGGGTCCCCGCCTGGCGACCGCTCAGCTGCTCCTGCA
>NW_004567103.1:21476193-21487910 GCF_000260355.1 Condylura cristata | reverse complement strand
TGGGGCTTGCTCGCCGCGGGCCCCGGCGCCTTTTTCCCGAGGAGGTCGCGCAGCTCCAGCTCCGCTCCGCATGTCCTCGGCGTCTCCGCGCCCGGAGTCCCTTTCCGCGCCTCCTGCGGGAGCGGCCCGGCGGCGGCTGGCTGGGATCGAGGTGGCTGGGGTATCGGGCGGAGGTGGGGCGCGGGCTGCCTAGCCTTCAGTCGGGGCCCCTGAGCCGGAGGGTCCCCGGACGGGCCTGGGGTGGGGGGGGGGCAGTCTGCGCCGGGCCGCGTTTGGGGCTTTGTGGCCGCGGGAAGTTGCTGGGGCACCTGTGGGACCGAGATCGGGGCCACCTGTCTACAAACCCCCTTTCCGCACTGCCCGGCGCTGTGTCCAGCTGCCCCAGGCGTAGGCCTCTGGCGATTAGAATTTATGGTGGAAACACTAGATTTTTGTGTCAACAGTCATTTTACTGTCGTGCAACAGTTGTGTGTATCTGGTCAAATGACGCCGTCGCTATTACGTGTGTAGGAAGGCCTTTTCCCGCTCTTAACATCCGACGAGATGATTCTGCGCGTGGAAGAAGCGCGTGAGATATCTCGAGGATCGAGAACGTTTTTTAATCCGGATGGAACTGCAATTCACTTATTTTTACTGCAGTAGTTACATACTCAAAAACCAAACTCAGCCCACCGGAGAGAAAGTGTAGCAATCTCATCTTTAAGAGGGTCACTATGAACTAGTTGTTGTCTGTAAACACCCGTGCTACATAATGTGTCTTTTTAAAAAGTTAATGCTTTGAGAACTTTTTCTAAATTAGTGCATAAATATCTTTCCACTGCCCTCATGTTTACCCACTGATTTGAATTCCTAGCCTGAAAGCCAGAAGCATTCTCTGCTCCCCCTGTGCCAAATGCCAGCTTTAGTAAAGACTCATTAAAGATTTGACATGGAAATTAGCTGGATTCAGGGTTAATAACCATCTTCTAGAAAAATACTGTTTGCTCTGATTAATAATCGGAGGCAGCGTTTTTTCAAGTGTAGTTTTCTACCCATTAGTGAATTGCGAATTTAGCTAGCATATCTAGCATTTTGAAAAAATGAAATAAGATGGCATAGAAAGTACCAGAATCTAATGTGTGAGGAAGATATTATTTGGTGAACGTTTGTGGTGGGGCGTAAGCATGTGTTTCTTTGTTGTGATATAAAATGTATTCCTCTCCTTGGCCCTATGCAACAAATTCAAGGTATTGTTAGCACTGTTCTCAGAATTAAAATAATGGTATTAAATGAAGCATTAGTTTTACTCTTTGGATGTGAAATGTTTATTGTAGCAAATAGATTCTTAATTATATTTTCATGTAATACTAAATCGATGCTTACTTAGCATTCCTGAAAATACAGAGATTAAGTGTTTCATAGACGTTACAAAATCATATTACAAAATTAAGAATTTATACTGCTCAGATTGCCTAGGGTGAGATCCCAGCTTCACTGGCTACTGGTGTGTGAGCTGGTATTAAGATACTGCTCTTTTCTCAACCTCAGTTTCCTGACTTGTAAAGATCTGTATCTCAAAAAGCTATTTGGTATTTAGATGAGACAATAATGTATGTGAAACTGGTGGCTGGCCTACATTAAGTACTCGCCAAGTTAGCTATTATTATTTTATTAAGACTGAGTGCTGATATGCAGCATAATGCTAGCCATTAGAGTTGTAAATCAGCTTAAGGTGGATAATCCAAAAACACTGAGTGCTGAAAATTAGTTAATGTAAAGGAGGAGCCCCTTGTTGCTGCAGATTTAGGGAAGGAACAAAAACAAGATGGTCTTTTTGTATAATTTAGCCCACTGTTTTGTAATTGCTCCCCAACAGTTTTCCTTTTGCTAGGTAAATAATTTAAATTATTTTATTCAGTAAAGCTAGAGCTGCTCTACTGGTTTTTTTTTTTTTTTTTTAATTTAATAGTAAGTTAGTGCTTCTCTTGTCAGACAATTGAAAAGTATTTCCCATGGGGATTCTGGATTTTGTTAACGGTTTCAATACCACAGTGAGGGTGGCACACAGCAGCTCAGAACTCATTTCAACAGTGTTTATCTCTGTAACAGGTACAGATCACAGGTGTATAAGAAACCATCTGAAGAAAAAATAAAGCTATTTCTATTTGGAGACAGTTGTGCTGAATGAAGTGATCTCACGTAGTTGAAAGATCTGTTTGTTGCCCCTGGCTGGTTTATGCAACCTTAAATGTTACATAAACCAATGTAATGAGTGTCAGCACCCTCATTTTTAAGGGGACCATTGAAAAAGAAATTTAATATTTTAGAGTGAAAAAAAAAAGCCGGTGCAAAAAGTCTATAATTGGTTATGACAATGTAACAGGTTGGGGGAAGTCTTGAGGTAGATTTTAATACTGTTTTAAGTTTTGAAAATGTCTTAAGTTCTTCTTGGTTTAGAAAAATCAGAATGTCAAGCAGTTAAAAGGTACATTATGTATGCTTTATGGAAATATGAAAAAAAATTACTTGGAACTCTAGCCACGAAAAAACCCCAATGAAACATAAAACTCTAAATTGATCTTAAACATAGATGTTCACTGTTTTGAGTTAAATAAATATTAAGGTTATATGGATACTTTTTAAACATTAACTCACCAACTACTGAGTTTTTTCAGATAAATGGGGGCTTTTATCCTACACTGATAAAATACTATACAATCATAAAACACCCTGTTTAATTATTATTTATAATCATATAGATGCCTTTATTCTATATGGTTGAGAGACGAGGCAGTAGAATAGAATGTACAGTACAAAAACATGTTTAGAAGCAAGGTTTTTATTGGCTTTTATTTTATAATTGTACTATATGTATTACTTTTGTAACAAAAATCAATAAAAGTCATTTTTAAAGAAATAAATGTGTGTGTGTTCCTAATTTAAAGTGTGAAAATGAAATAAGTATTTGCTTTAAGGGATACTGAATCTGATTTGAGTGCTTTGGGTATTAATGAATTCTCCAGTATTCTTGGGAAATGGTGCTGAATATTTTAACAACTATATTCCTTACCCTGTGAAAACTCATTTGTGGATTAAAAACCATTGTTCAGAATTTTCTTAAGTACTGTTTAAATATACTTTTTCCAAAAACTTCCTCACCGCCTTAAGATAGGTCTCAATATATATGATAAATTCTCCTTTTTGCCCTAATGGATTAGAATTGAATCTATTTTTCCTGCTTTATTGCTCCTCAAATTCTCAAAACCTCAGATCCAACCAAATTTGTCAATTTATTATCTCCAAAATACTGTGCTTTCTTGCTTTTGTACTTTTGCTTGTTATTTGGAATTATCTTTTTCTGAACTTTGTGTAAGCAAATCCTACCTATTTTCCACCATCTGGTTTAAAAATCCTATGTACTTCAGCATCCCAGGCCACTTCAGCTAAAACTGAATTAGCACCTATTATTTTGGTTAGGCAGTTATAAAATTAAATTTTTTGCATGAATTTCCCATTGTTGTTCCATTTTATACTCCTTGAGGGCAAGAAAGCTTGTGTTATATACACTCTTTATTCCTTAAAGTTTCTAGCATAGAACCCTACACAGGATAGGTGCTTAATACTGATACACTGGAGTTACTGACTCTTTTGAGTACTAATAAAAAATTGAAAGTTGATATGGATAGATGATAAATGAATTGGCAGTATTTTTCATTAAAACCCAGAGTCACGAGGTAGTCGAGGATCCAAACTTAATTTCATATAGATATTTCTTTTAAAGGCTTCTCATGAAGGTCATTTTGAGTTTGATAGCATTGTTGTTACAAACCTTATTTTAAGAGGCACTGTTGCACTTCCCTTTTTTTTTTTTTTTTTAAACAGCGATTCTTAGAACCCAGAGATCTGAATTGCTTGGTGGGGGTTCTATGTTATACTCTTGTCTCATCTGTCTCAGAACATTTTAGGAGGCCATGTGGGATTCAATGAATTGCTGTATGTAAATTGCTTTATGTCCAATTTTTTTCTCCTATTATTGGAAACAATTGTGTCATTTTTTTAAACTTGGGGGTACTTATGTGGCCAATGGTAGACACTCGTGGGGCTTATCTTTTTAAAAATTGTTTTAATTTACAGATGTTTGCCAGGACTAAAAGCTGATGAAATACCTGACCATTTATGCTCAAGGTAAATGATTGTTTACTTTATAAAAATACCATGTACCAGTAGAACAGAATTTGTATAAGATGTCTTATCCAGTCAGCAAAGTAATAGAATCCCAGCCCCAAATAAATGATCACTTTAATAAAAATTTCCATTACTTTATAACAAATGATGACTTGTAATATTGGTTCAACCCATATTAAAATCACTTTGCAGAATTTTAAATGTCCATAATATGTATGTACCTGGCTCCTTGCCAGAGGTTTTCCTAGTTCAAGGTATGGTCCTACCATGTGAATTTTTAAAAATGCTAGCAGGTGCTTCTGATTCAGTAATTATTGTCACTACATACACATTAGCTATGTGTATGACACTGGAGGTAATGGAAATGGCAGGAGGTAATTCAATGAGAATTAAGGGCCACAGTAGAAGATCAAAAGGTATTTAAAGTATTTATATTTTGTGTTTATGTGTGATGTTAGAGCTATACTTTTATTGAAGGGATCTTTTAATTACATTTTAAATAACACACTAAAAAGGTTGTTAGGTGACTTTAAGGTAGGCTTAATTCTAGAGTTCTCACAGGCTGAAATTTACCTCATCTATATAATTTTGTATTCATAATGTTTTGTTTTATTTTGTTGCTTCAGGATAATACATGAAGTAGATTAATGGAAAAGATCAATTTTTAAGTAAGTAGTTTCTTACATATTTCTTATATCAGAGGCTGGTTTAGTTATTTTCCCCATAAGTGTGAGCAATCAGAAAATTTCTCATAATAAAAAAATCAGTAAGTGAATGTTCTGATAGTATTTCAATTTAAGGAAGCTTTTCTATTTGTTTTTAAGGGTGTGATTTCATTTCTTTTAACATTGATTTTAATGTATAAACTTTTTCCACTGCAGGATAAACTTACCAGAAGTAGTTATAACACATCATGGAATCATTCTGTTAATGTAGTTTCCAGCACACAAGAATATTTAAAATGTAGTTGCCAGCACACTAGAATATTTTAAAAACTTGATGGAATTATGATTTACAATTCTATTTCCACTGTAACAAAACACAGCAAGAAACTACATTGTATTAGAATTGTTACTTAAAATAATCATAAGCTACATATACTGTGTGGCAGTGAGTAAATTGTATATTAAAGTTATCTGGGGAATTAAAAACAATAAGAATGTGGGCTCTATTTTAGTTCTACGAATGCAGAATTTTGGGAGATGTATTAGATGTTTGGCCTGATGTGAGAAACTACACAGTTTGTGATATTTAAGGGCTATAGTTTTAGGGTGTAGAAATTTGGGAGCTGTTCTTTATTTGTAGAGAAAACTCATTGTACCAGTTGGAAAGCAGCCCCTTGTATTTATTTAGTATGTAATGAGAAATGTGATTAAAGGTAAATCAGTTACCTTGATTTTTAGCAATTTTATTGGATAAATGAGTGAAAAATCTTCCCTTTTTTTGGACTAAGCAGATAATACATTAGTATCTTTTCTTTCATGTCAATATTGGATATATATGACACTGAGAGTTTACATAATCTGATTTTGTACAGAAACATAATGGGAAAGTTAAGGGACCTCTTTAGTGGGTAGTACATACACTATACCAACAACTTAGAGTAAGTAGTTTGTGTTTACAAATTGAGTACTGTAGTCTCCAGAACTCAGTGAATTCCTAGCAGAAAAATGGTAGAACATTAATCATCTGTGCTTCCAGTATTGTTAATAAAATACACTGCCGTAGCCTTTCTCTACTCCTGACTTCCTGATTGATTCAGTAGCTCACAGCAGCATATTGTTATAATTATTGGAATTCAAGAATGAACTTCTGTTCTCTGATATTATCCTAGGCATTTTCCTCCTGTTAGTATGGAATTGCTGTGATTTTGTCACTTTTTTCCCCAGTTTGAGTATTGGATAGTCACCACCTGACTGGTTATTCAAGATGCAGAACAGACAAGGATACTGCAGCTACTGCTGTGTGCGCTATCATAGCCTGGAACAGGTAAGAGGGTCCTAATAGCACAGTCATACCTCAAGAGACCTAGTTGTGAATTTCTTTTTCTACTTATTTATTCACTCAGATGACAAGTCATATTAAGAATCCAGTAGTCAACAGGCACTGTAGACTCTAGGGGTGTGACCATAAACAAAATGCCTTTTCCCAAAACTTGTAGTGCAGTAGGCAGAAAAGTTCTGTGTATCTTATAACAATCTATCAGAATATGATAAATGTGATGAAAAAAAATGAGGGGAAGTGCAGTTTTAGATAGAGTGGCCAAGTAGGTTCAGGAAGTGACATTTGAGTTGAGAATTAAATGAGATATGGGAACTGGAGTTGCTTAGATCCAAGGGAAGAACTTCTCGGTAGAGGGAAGAGAGAACAAGGACAGAGAACTTGAGGCTGAAGGGTGCAAACCAAAAGCCAGGACAGTGGCTGCAGTGGAGGTGGATAGGGGGTAGTAAGTGATAAGTGAACAATTCAAAGAATTGATTCTGTAAACCATTATAGGGTAAGGGTAAGGACTTTGAAATTTATGCTTTTCTGCACAAAAGTCTCAAATTTTGCTACAGTTAAATTTAGTTTTTTTGGTTATTGGTATCATAAAAATTGCCTAATCCAAGGTTATGAAAATTTATGCTTGTTTTCCTCGAACAGTTTTATGGTATTAGTGCTTACACGTATGTCTTCGATTTATTTTGAATTAATTTTTCTATATGGTATGACTGAATTGCCTCTGAAAAGGTCTGTTTTCAGATATAATCACATATGGTTCCAGATTCAACATACACATTTGGGGGTGGGTGTAAAACTAAGTTTGTAACAATTACATTGACATTCAGCCAATTTTGCATTGCTGGGATGAATTCCACTTGGTCATGAAGTGTTATCCTTTTATATATTGCAGGATAGTTTTGCTACTATTTTATTTTTTTTAAAGATTCACATCTCTTCATAAAGTCTACTTTTTTTTATGTGATGTCTTTCTCTGATTTTGTTATCAGGGTAATAAAACATAATAGAAGGAGTAACATCCCCTTCTCTTTTTGAAAGCGTGTAAAGCATTGTATAAAGATATTTTGAAATACGGATTTATGGTACTAGTAGCTGTAGCTTTCTGACCATGATAGTTCATTTAGAGGAGTTTCAAGTTATACTTCAGGGCCTCAGGTGTGGAATTGTGGCATAGGTGCATAGTAATACAATGAAGCTCTGGTTCTACTAAATTTATCAAAAATGATGTTCATTTCCAATAGCCCATATAGTATTTTTGTAGTAAATTCTCACACATTCCAGCAATGGGAATGAGTTGAGGTCTCTCTCTCCCATTAATTTCTCAAGAAACAATTTCTGCAGATGTCAAACCATAGAAATAGGCAACAATATTGTAAGACAACAATCAAAATCAACAGTTTGTGTATCAGGCACTTAAAAAGTTTTATATAAATTTTAGAACACCAATGTTAACATTTATGCATATGCCAAAGTCGTACATTTCTCCCAGTGACCATGCTTCCCACTGGATTCCAATTAGCTGGGTAAATACCAAGTGGGTCAAATTCTTCTAATATCTTTACCCTGAGGGTAGGAAGAAACTTGGTGGAGTGTCCCAGGAGCTCTACTGAGATTCCATAAAATTTTTTTGATCAGTCAAAGGAAAGACCTCCAGATTTTTCCTTCAGCGTATCACAAGTGGCTGCCTACGATCTGGGAAGTTAGACTACATTTCTGGTGTTCACAGAGGGCTTTCATCATCAAATAGAATGTTTTCCAAAACAGACTTTCCTCAGTAGTAAGCAGATTCTTAGAATCTCATCTTCTACCAGCACTCAAACAAATTCAAGAACTAAATCACAAATATGCCCCAAACAAATAGTGTAGACAAAAATTCCCAGTAGCAAAATTCTTTCAAATTACCCAGATAAAAATTTTCTAATTTTTCAGATTTAGACCTTGTTAAACCCAAGTATTCTCCAAGAATCCACTAAGGTCATCAGCATCTACCAATTAATTATAGCTCAAGACTTCTTCCACCTTAGCATCCAGGCATAAAATATACTAGTCAAAACCATCACTGAGTCTTTGTTGTATTGCAAAATCCCTTGAGGCTGAGTAGTCACTTCAAAATCTGTCACTATCTTCAGAATTGCTAGTTGGATCTATAAACCAGCAGCGATCACAGACAAAAGTCCAGAGTCACAACTTACCACTATTTTTGGGAAAAATGTATTTATGCATATAAGTTCAGGGGTGTAGGCCAGCGGTACGAGTGGGAGAGGTGAGAGGATTCACCAGAGACAGAGTGGGGAGCAGAACAGGCAGGTTGACTGAAATACACTGCTGAGGGGAGCAGTGGGCAGGATAGGAGAGGTCTGCTGCGCCATGTGGGTCAGCTCCCTGGCTGGGGGATCAAACTTACCTCTCAGTGGCTGTGAATAGCTTCACAGTGCTGACACTTAACCCCTCGAGCCACCAGCGAGGCCCCTACCACCATCAGTTGTAACTGAAATTGCTTGTTTAGTACCAGAGAAGTCCACCATGAGGCTTCAAATGTCATTTTGGAGCCTATTCTGTTCCTACCTAGCCATGTGGTTTCAGCACCAGGCATCCTTGAGTAAGACTGCTTGCTATCACACAGAACCATTTCCACAAAGATCAAACTGTTAACAGGGAATACCCAAAAGGGGTGAGGGATTGATGGAGGATAAGGCTAGAGAGGTTGGAAAGGAAGCAGCAGGAGACCAGAAACCTGGCTCACCCATGAAACCAGCTGTAGGAACTAAAAATCCTTAGGCATCAAGGCACAGACCCAAGCAAACTGTCAGATGCTGTGAGTGTCATAGGGAGCCGCTGGAGGTAAAGATAGAAGACTGAGGGTCTTGTAGACTCTTTGGTCCCTTTCGAATTCTATATAGTTATCCAAAATCAACAGCGAACAGCTACTCCATGCCCTTTCCAAAGCAAAGCGCGTCTGCACTGGGGCGGGATAGCCATACTGTGCCCCTGGAGTGCTGCTTTTGGTCTCTTGTCTCCCTCCGCCGGGCAGCAGCCTCTTGCCTGCCCATGCCGTCTACCTGCCGGGCCTAGTCTGTACTGACCTCCTTCAGCAGACGCTGCTCTCAAGGCCACCCTCCTGGACCATGCAGGCCTTTCTTTAAGCAAATCTGCCCCTTCTACATGCAATTGTCCTTAATTCTCTCCCTTTTATAATAACCTGCCCTTTTGGGTATAACTAAAGTCTCTGTCTTGTGGAGAAACTCTCCTGGGAAAGTCACTGATGCCACTGAAGAGGGAGCTCTGGTGAAACTTCTCCCAGAGATAACCCAAATGTCACAGCAATTTCCCAGAGAAATCAGGCAGCACTGAGAGAGGTGGAGAGAGCGAGCCACAAGGGCGGCTCAGTGGGATAGCACCCCAAAGGCTGAGCCCTGAATTGCAGGAATGGTAAGGTATTACACAGTTGGTATGAGGATGCTTGTCATCCAGCTGTCACAGACTTTATTGTTTGGAAGGGAGCGACTACCGTGAGCAAGCGGCACAGGACTGGCACTGTAGGCTCCAGAACCCAAGCAGCAGATTTAGCAACTTCCTGCTTCACAGGAAACCCGTTTTCTGAACTCAACAACTCCAGAGACCTTCAAAAGCATACGTGGGTGGGATTCACGGAATAAGTAGAATATACTTGTTCAGAACCTCTGACCAAATGACTAGAAACAAAGGGCCTCCCTGGTGGCGCAAGGGGTTAAGCGTCAGCGCTATGAAGCAATCTGCGGCCACTGCCGCATGAGTTACATCCTCCGCCGGGGGCTGTCCAACATGGCGCAGCGGACCGCACCCTTCTCACCCGCTGCCTCCCTCTGCAGTGTATTTCAGTACATCTGCCTGTTCTGTTCCCCACTGTCTCTGGTGAATCCTCCCCCCCCCCACCTTCGACTTACACCCCAGCTGTTATACACATAAATGAATAAAATAAATTAAGAAAGTCAATAAACAGGTTCTGCCATTCCACCCATCAAGACAAAACATAAGACCTTTAAAGGAATTCAATACAATTAGTGTGCAAAACAGACAAGACAAGGCAAGTTTCCAAATCTAGCACCCAAAGTTACCCATCCCCTCGGCGGGTAAAAGTCCACCCAAGCAAGACTGGGCCAACGCAAGGTCTGAAATCCCGCCGCTGTGTGTCTAAAGCACCCTCCAGCGGGGACCCATAGGAAAGAGTCAGGAACAGTCAGACAAGTCTGGGAGGAAAAGAACAAAACCAAAATCAAGATCAACACCATAGTTAAACCTCCCCACGGTCTCACCCACATGCGTTTCAGCCCTCCCGGGCCAAGAAGCAAGTGCCGCTTCTTCATGGGTCTCCCTGCTCCATGTGCTCTTCTGGGTCTCCTGGATCTCCATGCTGCTTCTTCCCCAATCTCCTGCTCAGCTCCACCCTCCTTTGGGTGGGGCTTGGGACCTGGAACCTCCCCTTCCCCTGGGGATTATGCTATTAGAACGAAGAAATGTAAAATCTGTTAAGAATTTTATTTAATATTTCTTTTAAAAAAATTTATGTATACATGAACTGGGGTGCGCAGGGTGAAAGGATTCACCAAGGACAGAGTGGCGAACGGAACAGACAGATCTTCTGAATTACACTGTTGAGGGAGGGGCTAGCGGCAGAGACCGGAAAGGGCTATTGCGCCACGCGGGTCACCTCCCTGGTGGGTAATTGAACTCGGGCCACGGTGGCTGACGATAGTGTGAAAGCGTTGAGCTTCAAACTCTGTGCCAACAGGGAGGCTCTTAAAGAATTTTCTTAAGATGGAAATACAGAAATTAGAATTAAAATGGAGTCAAACAAATACCGTGTGTCCTTCTGTAAATTTTCATCATTAAATTGGGTCATTAATATGAACGGTGCTTTATTCTTATAAGAAAAGTTTTGTTTTTTTTTTAATTTTCTTACATTGTTGTTACTTTTTTGGACAAGTTAGAAAAGAGGAGGCCAAGAGGATCAGACTGAAGCAGGCTTTATTGAAAGTCCCCGAGGTGACCACTCTGTGAGAACAATAGTTGCACCCTGAAATGGGTCAGCGGGTCTTAATAGGGTCCCCAGAGGGTGGAGGACAGTGGAGGGCGGTGGGGGTCTGAGGGGGTCTGAGGGCGGCGGGTCCAGAGGTTGGGGGGTGCGTGGAGGGCCGCGAGGGTTGGATGGCGGTGGAGGGCAGCGGGATTGGGTGGAGGGCAGTGGAGTAGGAGGGTGGTGGGGGTTGGAGGGTGGGGGGCTTTGGAGGTTGGAGGGCGGCTGGGTCGGAGGGTTGAGGTTGGTGGGTCGAGGTTGGAGGGTATAGGGGTTGGGTGGAGGGCAGTGGATGTCGGAGGGGGTTGGATGGCGGTGGTGGGCAGTGGGGGTTGGGCACTGCGGGTTGGAGGGTGGGGTCGGGTGGCGGGCGATGAGGGTCGAGGGCAGAGGGTGTGGACGTGGGGTGAAGGGCACAGGGGTTGGAGCGTGGGGGTCAGGTGGAAGGCGGTGGGAGCCCGAGGGTTGGAGTCCAGTGGAGGGCGTGGGGGTCAGAGGG
>NW_004567103.1:21471171-21476093 GCF_000260355.1 Condylura cristata | reverse complement strand
GGGGATCAGAGGGCAGGGGTCAGAGGCTGGAGGGCAGCTAGGGTCGGAGGGCGAGGTGGGGGGGGTGTGAAGGGAGGCTGTTATGCCTAGGGGAGGTGGAGGTTGTGGCAGAGTCTCTCCGCAGGGAGGGGCTGCTGGAGTTCCTTATGCCTGGGGCAGTTCTACCAGCTTTCTGCAACTTATCTCAGGTTCCCCGGTGCCTGGTTATGGGGGGGGGGGTGTTTTTACAAGTGGCCCTTAGTGCTCTCTGGAGACCGTTTGGTTCCCCTCTCTGGTATAGTCCTCCCACCACAGCCCTTGCGATCCATTGCCAGAGTCCTTTGTGCCTTCCTTCCCAGCTTTCATCCCTCTCATCCTTGTCCCCCTTCTCCCTGCGTGCTTCGCTGTTGATCAGCTTGCAAAGTTTGTCTTTTTTCTGATTCCTTGTTTGGTCTGTCTCCCTTACGAGTATAAGTAAAATCTTCTGATACTTACCTTTTTTTCCTCTCACTTATTTTGCTTAGTACAATTCCTTCCTGCTCCATCCGTGTTGCTGCAAATGCGTTGAGTTTATCTTTTTTAATCATTGACTATAACTCCGTGGTGTGTGTATACTGTACCACCAACTTCTTAAAACTTATTTAAAGATTTATTGATGCATACTAAAGCTGGGGTGTAGACCAGAGGTGTGGGAGGTGAGAGGATTCACCAGAGACAGTGCGGAGTAGAACATGGAGATGTGCTGAAATACACTGCTGAGGGGAGCAACAGACGAGATAGAAATCTTCCTTACTGTGAAAGAATTGCATGACAGAAAAATGTGAATTATTTCTGGCATTTTGTTTAAGGCAAAATTTTTAACCTCAGAAGGAAAATGAGGCCTTTTTGTGAATTGTTAATATACAGTGATTCTGGGCCCTCCCTGGTGGCGCAGGGAGTCAAAGCACAGCACTAAGAAGCTAAAGCCACTTCAGCATGAGTTGGATCCCCGCCCCGGAGGTGACCCACATGGCGCGGCAGACCTCTCTTGACCCGCCCACTGCTTCCCTCAGCAGTGTACTCGGTGGATCTGCCTGTTCTGCTCCCCTCTCTGTCTATGGTGAATCCTCTCACTGCCAGGTGAATCCTCTCACTGCCACTGCCCCTGCCCCTCTGGCCTGTACCCCAGTTCTGTATGCATAAATAAGTCTTTAAAAAAAATACAGTGATTCAGCCCTTTCTTTTTAACAGATTTTCATCATAAAAATGTTTGTTCACTGAAAAATATGAGAATTTACAAGACAAATTAAAAAAAATTACCCATAATCATACCACCCAGCTATAAATGCTTCTAAGACTTTGGTATATTTTCTTCTATGGTATCTTTTCTTCCATGAATGTATCTATACATCTTAACTATAGTTTGGGATAGAAGCAAAAGATTTTTGCATTACCTGTTTTTGCTTAATATGTAATTTTTTATGTTTTAAAAAATTCTTCATATTATTTAAGGAAACTGCAATTTGCATCTAAGAATATAACTTAAGGACTTTGCTATTGACACTTAGGGGATTTCTACTTTTTTATTGTGTGTTGGTAAGTATATTTTTAACATATATCACCCACATTTAAGATTTCTTTGAGCACTTAAGAGAAATGTAATTACCATATTGAATGGGAAGATACTGTTGTGGTTTCTAGATGCATAGTATTTGTATATATATACTTGAGACACATAAATGAAGTCATTATGTAAAATGACTTCATTTAGTTTCCTTTTTCATTCTAGCATGTGGCCAGCAGTCAGCACAGATACTTGACCACACAGAACAGACGCACCACGAGTTTGATGGACCGTTTCTTGCAGGATGTACTGCAGCATCACCCATATCATTACCAAGAGAGCAGGTGAAGTAGCTTAGCGGAATGGTGTTAGTACATGTTTCAGTGTTACCATAGATGTTTGTGTTAATGTTCCAATACTTGAGTATTCTTCATGCACTTCAAAGTATATTTCAGAATATCCTCTCAATCAAGGAATATGTGGTGATATTTTCTCAGTAGCTTCCATTTACAATTTATTTATTTATGCTTACAGAACTGGGGTACAGGCCAGAGATGTTGTGGGTGAGAATTTCTGCCAGAGACAGAGTGGGGAGCAGAAAAGGCAGATCCACTGAAATACATTGCTGAGGGGAGCAGCAGGCTGGTCAGAAAAGGTCTGCCACACCATGTGGGTCAGCGCCCTGGTGGAGGATCCCACTGGTGCTGCAGTGGCTTCTGAGAGCTCCATAATGCAGTGCTTTAACTCATTGCGCCACCAGGGAGAGCCCATTGCGATTTTCTTTTTAACTTAGTTTGAGAAATTTAAACGATAAAAGATGTAATTATATATAGTATAAAAATATATAATATAGAAAAAATACATATATAATATAGATGTGGATTATATATATATTCTACATCTATATTATATATAAATACGTATTTAATATAATATATATACATACATATAGATATGGATTATATAAGTGCATATATATATATATATTCTACATCTATATTATATATAAATACGTATTTAATATAATATATATACATACATATAGATATGGATTATATAAGTGCATATATATATATATATTCTACATCTAATTTATATATATTTTTCCCTAAGTAAAAACCTTGGCCAAGAAATAATAATATATCATTGAAATGTTTTGTAAGTGTTCTGTCATGGGACTAAGCAGGAAAAAACTATGGGAGCAAAATATTTTTATAAAGATTAGTAACAGAAAAGCTGCTTGTGGTAGTGGAGTAAGGGCAGTCAAAGGTAAGAGCATGTCAATTCCATGTTAAATGGAAATATTTGCCAATTCTCATTAGAAATGATAAACTTTTATAATCTGTTAATATCGTGATTATTTTATTTTGGTTGCCTTAATTAAAATTAATATTTTTATTTTTTTCTATAGATTTATTTATTTATTAATACAAGACCTGAGGTGTGGGAGCTGAGAGGATTCACCAGAGGCAGAGTGGGGTGCAGAACAGGCAGATGTACTAAAGTACACTGCTGAGGGGAGCAGCCGACCTGTCAGAAGAGGTCTGCCGCGCCAAGTGGGTCAGCTCCTGTACTGGGGATTGAACTCAGGCCGCAGTGGCTGCAGATAGCTTGATAAGTGCTGAGACTTAACCCCCCTTGTCACCAGAGAGGCCCTTTACATTAGACTTGAATACCATTTTCATTCCTTAAATTTCTAAAATTCCACACAAATCCCATATCGTTTATAACTTTCCTAAATTATAGTTTATTAAAAAAATTTTTTCCTACCCCTTGTCTTGACACTATAGGTTTTCTCCTGTTATTTTAGACTTAATAGAAATCAACTTATTTTTTATTTTCTTGTTGTCAGTTTTTTGGGAATTGGTTGCTGTTATATCTTTTTGAATTAGGTGCTTATTTAGTTAATTTGTGTTTGCTATTTTTTTAATAGAAGATTTAAAAGTGTGAAGCTTACATTTTTATCACATAGCATAGATTTTAATATTTTATTGTTTTTATATCATTTTAATACTTATTAACCTATATATAAATGTTTTCAACCTTAAATGGTTATATTTTAAGGCCCTTTTTTTGTTGTAAAATTAGGTTAAATGACTAAGAAATAAATTGTGATTTAAAATTATTAATTTTAAACACACACATGTAAATACAATCACAACTCAAAATATCTAGATGATGATTCCTAACTTTTTTGATTTTAGTTCTGCCTTTGCTTTCCTTTCTTCTGCTTATTCATAGCTAAATTTACAAAATTAATTTTAAGTATGTTGTAATAGTTTTTTTTTTTAAAGATTTATTTATTTATTCATACAGAGCTGGGGTACAGGCCAGAGATGCGGTGGGTGAGAGGATTCACCAGGGGCAGATCCGTGAAGCACACCACTGAGGGGAGCAGCGGGCGGGTCAGGGGGGGTCGGGTCAGGAGGGGTCTGCCTCGCCATGTGGTCACCTCTGGACCCCGCCATGTGGTCACCTCTGGGGCAGGCGGGGATCGAACTCATACGGAGGTGGCTCAGGCTTCCCCGTTCAGTGTTCCAACTCGCTGCGCCACCAGGGAGGGCCCTGTTGTAATAGTTTTTAAGACAAGTAGAGATGATCTTCTGTGGTTTTGAAAAACTAGGGAGAGTAATTATTGTATTGGAACTTGGTTAGAGTTCAGAGGTCTAAAAATTATAGTATTTTCCAATGTCATAATATTTTGAGGCCAGCTAACTTTTTAATTTACAAATGCCAACAATATTATAATTAAGATAATTTTTATAACAAAGAAATAGTAATATTTATGACATACTACAAAAGTTGCTACATGTGGGTAACACATGTAAAGAATGTGTCAGATTGAAAAATTTTCAGATTGAAAAATAATGGTATTTTTAGGTGTTACATCATTTGTCAGTTTTTTAATGGATTATTTTTTAGGCAGGTTTTAGATTTACAGAAAAATTGAGACTGTACTACAGTGTCCCTGTATAACTCCTTAACCAGCTTCCCTATTGTTAACATCTTACATTATTATGGTACTTTTGTTGGAATTAACAAGCCACTAAATATATTAACTGAATTCTATAGTTTATTCAGATTTCCTTAGTTTTAATCTAATGTCTATGTGTCTTAGGTTCCCTTCCAGAATAGTCACATTATGTTAAGTTGTCATTTCTCCTTGGAGTCCTCTTGGCATTTTAAATTGTAATAGGCATGTAGAAGCATTGTTTCTCATAGAAATTTAATGAATATATACTGCTAACAAAAGCATATTAAAGTGCTGTATTACATTACACCTTTGCCAAAACAATGTTAAAATAATACTAGCTGGGCCCTCCCTGGTGGCGCAGCAGGTTAAAGCCAGCACTGAGAATCTAAAGCCGCTTCCGCATGAGTTCGATTCCCGCCTGCCCCG
>NW_004567103.1:21449599-21470328 GCF_000260355.1 Condylura cristata | reverse complement strand
TTTTTTTTTTTTTTTTGAGGTAGAAACTGAAGCATACAAGGTTAAATAATATGCCCTAAACTTTCTGACTACAAAAAAATGATACAAGATATTACCTATGGTTTTCTCATCTTTAAGAGCCATTTGTCCTTATTTAATAGTAATTGGCAGATCAGCCTGCTTTTCTGTACTCGTTGTGTCTCTGAAATGAATATAGTACACAGCATGGTGTGTTGGCTTTGAAACTCCTTTGACTCTAAGAATCTGGCACAGGATAGAAAGAAAGTACATATTTTGCCTTTATACATCTTAACCAGGTATTGTAATATCTTTATGGATTTTCTTTTTTGCTTTTTAGATCAGTGCAAAGTGAGAGACTTCCTGTGAATACCGTATCACATTCTGAAGTGGTTCCTACTGACAATGTTATTTCTGAAGAAATGTCTGAGAATGATACTGGAGTCAGAAGAGAAATATCAGCCAAATGTTGTGAACCTAATGAGCAGTTATATTCCAGGTCTAGTAAATCTCAGGAATATATACAGGGTGTTTCAGTTCGACCATCAGTTATTCAAAAATTGGAGAAGGGACAGCAGCTACCTTTGAAATTTGTTCACAAAGTTGGGAGTGGTTTGAGTGAATTTCATCAAGTAGGTAATGATCAAACCACAAATAATGGACAAAACTCAATATATCCCTCAGTGATTTCTCATGCTCCGGCTAGTTTATCTGAATTCTCTTATGTTAGACCACCTACAACTAATACTACTGAGTTACCACAAGTGATCCATTTGGAGTCTGTTAGCAGATGTGCCCCTAGCAAAGTTGACAGATACCAAGATGTAGAGTCTCAGGGTAAAACTTTGTCAACTGACTTTAAATTCCATGATGTAATGGGTACTGAAGACTCCTTAAAATGTGAAACTTCTTCCAAATTAGTAGTAAACCCAACTGTAAGCCTAAATAAAACTGACATGCCTGCTAATAAAGAAGTCTTGGAAGATGCCATTTCAAAGTATAATGAGAAGCTTTCTAATATGGATCATACTAAAGAAGAAATGCATTTGGTTTTTAATAAGGCAGCCTTTTTGGAATATAAGAGCTCAGAGAGTTCTGAAATAAAGTTTGGTTGTGGCTCTCTGCAATCAGGTTCTGAACAACCTAAAACATTTGTGCAAGACATTTGGGAGGAAAGGCAAATTGACCAAGAAGATAAGAACAGTGAATTGAGAAGTTATAAAATCAGTTTTGACTGTAATCCCTGTTTTCATTCACTGACTGGCCAATCTAAAATGATGGCTAAAGAAATAAACCTTTCACGTAAACTACATGCTAATTTGCAGTATAAGAATAAGAAATCCTGTGATTGTGGTGGCTCTTCTCAGTTGGCTTCTAACCAAATTCGTGTAATTGTTAAAGAAACACGTCTTCAGAAGGCAGTGCCTATTAGCCTGGTTGATGAAAGTTATGAATCTAGTGATTCTGAGATGACTTTTGACTGTGGTGCCTCACTTCAGTCAACTGATGACTCCCTCCAACAGCCTGCAAAAGTGGTAAGCCTTCCTGAGAGGGTACACATTGATTTGGTTGATAAGGACTATGGATCTAGCAGCTCTGAAGTAAGTGCTGATTCCTTTTATTCAATTCAGTCAGTGGTTCACCAACTCCCAGTGGCTGTCACAGAAACAAAACTTAACAATCAGGAACACATTGACTTGGTGGATAAGAATTATGGATCAAGTTGTTCAGAAATGAGTTTTGATGATTATGTTCCTCAGTCAGTAGTTGACCATCCCCAACTGGCTGTCAAAGAAAGAAACCTAAAGGATAGATGTGTCTACCTGAAAAATGAGAACCAAAATCCCAGTAGTGCTGAATTACATCTTGATTGTGATGACTCTTTGAATACAGTGACTGATGAATCTCAAAGGAATGTTGAAGAAATAAATCTTCTGAAAGAGAAGAAGAATCTAGTGGACATAAACTGTAAATCACATGGTCCTGGAATGAATTTTCACACTGATGCTCAGTTAGTAGCTGACCATCTCCAAGAAGCAGTTAAAGAAGTAAACTCTGAAGAAGTAGCAACTAACTTAGCAAATAAGAGTGCCAGATCTAGCATTTCTGACTTGAGTTTTGATTCTCATGATTTTCCTTACAACCCAACCAATGATCAACTGCAAGGTACTCTGGGTGAATTAAATGTGAAAGAGTCTAATATTCATATGGAAATTAAGAGCTGTGGGTGTTCCAGTTCTGATTTGACTTTTGATTCTGATCCCTCTTTTCTGTCAGCCACTGAGCATTCTGAGCTATATATTGAGGAAATACGAAAAGAGTATATTAACCTCAAGAGTAAGAACTGTGAATCAGATAGTTCTGAAATAACATTTGAATCAGATATTTCTCTTCATTCAGTTGACCAACCTCAGATAACTGTTCATGAGGAAGAATCTCATGATCTGGAAAATAAGAGTAATGAATCTTGTATTCCTGAAATAAACTTTGATTCTGATGCACCTCTTTATTCAAGAACTGGTCGGCCTA
This sequence comes from Condylura cristata, assembly GCF_000260355.1. Classification (NCBI taxonomy): domain Eukaryota; kingdom Metazoa; phylum Chordata; class Mammalia; order Eulipotyphla; family Talpidae; genus Condylura; species Condylura cristata. Next base: position 21,467,802 of record NW_004567103.1, on the reverse strand, counting down.
AAGTAGATGCCAAAGAAATATTTCAGAAGGAAGAATATGCATACTTAAGATGGAAGAATGATGAACCCAGGGGTTCTGAAATAAGTTTAGATTCTTCTGTATCTCCTGTAATTAATTCTCCTGAAGTAGCTATTAAAAAGATACAACTTCAAAAAGAAGAGAAAGTTCACTTAGAAAATAAGGAAAATGAATCTAGTAGTTCTGAAATAAGTTTGGACTATGATGCTTTTTATTCAATGGCTAAACGATCTGAAGACACCCTTGTAGAAGCAGACCTTCAGAAAGAAAAGCAGGTACACCTAGAGAATAAGGATAATGAATCTAGTATTTCTGAAAGCAGATTGAAGTCAAATGTTTCTCTTCATTTAGTGACTAATCACCCTGGCATTACTGTTAAAGAAAAAAACGTCCAGAAGGAAGAACACATAATAGATAAGGGTAATAACTTAAGTACTTCTGAAATAAGTTTGGATTCTGATGTCCCTCTTTTATCAGTGACTTGCAAACCTGAAGTAGTTTTTCAAGAAATAAGGCTTCAAAAAGAAAAGCATGCTGATAGAGTCCAAGCTAAAAGTGCTGAATTCAGTGTTTCTGAAGTAAACTTGTGTTCTGAGCTTCATTATTCAGTGACTGATTCTCAAATTGCTGGTAGAGAAATTAATGTTCAGAAAGAAGGGCATATTGTTGAAGAAAACAAGAGTGTTACTTGTAGTGGTTCTGAAATGATTATAAATTCTAATGTCCCTTCTCTCTCAATGACTGAAAGACCTCGAGTAGCTGTTTTGAAGGAAGAACATGGCCCAAAAGAAAAAAGTACTGAATCTCGAGGTTTAAAAATAAATTGGGATATTGCCTCTCCTTTTCATTCAGTGATTCATCAGCCTCAACTAACCCTTTTGAAGGAAAAGCATACTGAGTTGGAAGATGCAAACAATAAATTTAATGATTGTAAAATAAGTTTTTATTTTGACAACCCTCTTAAATCATTGACTGAGCAATTTCAGGAAGTGGCTAACAAGACAAGCCTATGTAAGGAAGAGGATATTGACCTGGAAAATAATGAGGAAAATAATGGTTCTAAATTGCACAATTCTGATGTTTCTCAGTTTGTGACTGATCAACCTGAAGTAGCTGCTAAACGAATAAAACTTGAAAATGAAAGTCGTGTGTACTTGGAAAGTAAGAACAGCCAATACAGTGGTTCTGTAATGAGTTTGCATTCTGATTTCTTGGTCCAGTCAGTAGTTGATCAACCTCAAATAAACATCTTGCAGCAGGGACATACTGAGCTAGAAAGTAAGCATAGTCAATTTTTTGGTTCTGAAATAAGTTTTGAGTCTGATGACCCTGTTCAGTCAGTGGCTGATCAGCTTAGAGAAACTGTTAAAGAAATAAGCCTTTGGAAAGATGAAGCTGACATGGAAGATAGGAAGAATGAATCTAAAGGTTTTGAAATAGTGTATGATTCTGGTGTCATCGTTCACTCAATGTCTGGTCGAACTGAAGAAGTCGTTAAGGAAATCAAATTTTGGAAGGAGCATGTTGACTTGGAAGATAAGACAGGTCAGCCTAGTGATTCAAAAGTAAATTTTGATGCTAATGAACCTCTTCAGTTTGTGACTAGTGAAATTCAAAAAGACATTACAGAAATAAATCTTCTGAGGGAAGGTCATGTTTGTCTAGATGGAAAAAGCTATGTAACCAATGATTCTGAAATAATTTATGTTTCAAATGTCCCACTTCAGTCAGTGACTGAGCAGCCACCTGCTTTAGAAGAGAAACATTCCAATAGGAAAGATGAGAACAGTGGACCATGCGGACCTGAAACAAGTTTTGCTTCTGTTGAGCATCTTCAGTCAGTGACTGACCATTTTCAAAAAGGTGTTAAAGAAATAAGTGTTTGGAAGGAAGATCATGTTTACCTGGAAGATAAGAGCTATAAACTAGGTGATTTTGAAGTAAGTTATGATTCTGATAATCCCATCCACTTTGTAGCTGACCAGTCTCCTGTCAGAGAAATAAACCTGCAGAAGAAGTCTCACAGTGACCTAAAAAGTAAACGCTATAAGTCTATTATTTCTGAAATAAAATGCAATTCTGGGGTTTGTCTTCAGTTAAAAGTGGACGAACCTCAAATGATTTGCAAAGAAACTAACTTTCAGAAGGAAGAGCATCTTGACATGGGAGAAAAAAACAGTGAATCTAGTGATTGTGAACTAATATGTGATTCTGATATTCCTCTTCATATAGTAGTTGACCAACATGGAGTGTCAATCAAAGAACCAAATCTTCAAAAGATGTTATTTGTGGACTTGGTGACCAGTGATAATGATTGTGAAGTGATTCCTGATTCTGATTCCAATTTTCAGGCAGTGATTGACTCACCTCAAATGACTGTCAAAGAAATCAATTGTATAAATGCAGAAAGTTTCCGTTTAGAAGGTGAGGGCCATAACTATTACAATTCTCCAGTGGGATATGTTTGTGAAGTTTCTCCTGGCTCACTGACAAACCAATCTAGAGAGACTTTCAAAGTAGTAAACCAGAAGAAAGATTATATTATTCTACAAGAGTCAAGCTGTGCGTCTTATGGATCTGAAGTAAACTTCCAAGTTGATGCCTCTCTTCAGTCCTTGACTTGCCAATCACAAGGACATGATAAAAAAATGATGAACTACATTGACCTAGAAGATAAGAGCTGTGATTCTCATAGTCTTAAAAAAAACTTTAAGTGGGGAGGTGCTTCTCAGTCAGTGATTCACCAACTACAGAAAACTGGCAAAGATGTCAGCCTTAAAAAAGATCTAGAAAACATTGACCTACAAGACAAGAACTGTAAATCTAGTGTGTCTGCAATGGATAGGAATGCCTCTCCTAAGTCAACAGTCCATCAAAGGATTGATAAAGATAATTTTTTGAAGTTAAAACATAAAAATCTACACTTCATGCGCTGTGAACCTCATTCTGAGATGAATTTTCCATGTGATCCCTCTTTTCAGTCTGACCAGCTTCATGAAGCTGTTAATAAAACAGGTGTATCAGAGAAAATGTCTTTAGGACGGAAAGAAAAGAACTATATATCCCATTCAAACTCTGTTCCTGTGGCTGATTCTAGAGCGAACCCAGGAAAAACAAAAGGAGCCATACAAAATAATCTTGATGAACCAGTTCTTGAAGCTTTGCCTCATGTACCTCCTTCATTCGTGGGGAAAACGTGGTCCCAGATATTGAAAGAAGAGGATATGAAAATTAGTGCTCTTGTGAAGGAATTCAGGGAAGGCCATTTCCACTGTTACTTTGATGATGACTGTGAGACCAGGAAAAGAAAAAAAAAAAATTTGAATAAAGGGAAAAGGATTACCTGGGCTGATATAAATGAGGGGATGACATCAATTCAAGTTTTCTCAGACTATGATGATAATACAAGTGATATTTCAGATATTGACTTTTCCGTGGCCTTAGATAAATTTAGCCATCATTCTGAAGTGAAAATGCCTTATGAATATCCATGGCGAGTAGCATCTCGATGCCAGGCTGTAAAAGTCAGCCATGGAACTCAAACCAATGTCATGAGTCACCCAGGGACAAAAACAACTGGCCAAGAAGACGACTTAACAATGAGGAAGAATTCACAGAAGGACATAGAAAAGATAAGGAAAGTGACAATTGGAGAACTTGAATTTCTGCAATTGGGTACTCATGTTCTGAAGCCTTTGCAACCCAATGCCTTACTCTGTATTCTCTCTGCAAATATGTTTGAGTTGCAGGAAGATAATAAATCCTTCAGCCTCCCTAAAAAGAGGCCCCATAGGAAGAAGAAGAATCACAGTTTTAACATCCAGTACAGATATAAACGGAATTCCTTTAGTTCTTATGACCCATTAAAGAGGCAAATTCCAAGTAATCCTCCTTCGAATATAGAAGTACCAGAGCATTATCGGGATAATGAGGTTAACAATGATTTTCATGGGAGTGACTTAAATGTGGAAGATGGTGATGTCGATTTGCAAAGCTTTGTAAGAAATGAGTCGGTGGCATGTGAGTGGGCCAGTGGATCTTCCATCTCTCTAGAAAAGTCCAAGGTTTTGAATTCTAATGCAGCTCCAAGGGAAAGTGATTTCCAGTTTACTCTTCCAAATTGTGGTATTACCAAAAGCTCTCCAAAATTGGCTACAAAGAAGCTTTTAGAAAGTAAAAAGAAGATTCAGAGAAGGAAGGTGACAACTAACAATAAGCCAGGCTTTTCTAATCTGGTTTGTAAACCAATTACTCTCCAGCAAAAAATGGGAATTGCTTCAGAAAAACAATCAGTTTGGATTCGGACAAAACTAAGTGATATAATTAGAAAATATACTTCTAAATTCTCTGTCTTTTTGCGTCACAAATACCAATCAAGAAACATTTTTATTAAAATGAATCTTAAGAAAAGATCTGACATCAGCATGTTAAAGAAGGCAAAGAGACCAGTCAAGATACTTTCTAGCTCCTCGGTTTTGCCTGCTGGCCTGGAAGAACAGCCGGCCGGAGATCTTGCAAGCTCTTCTCCAGAGCAGCCTGTGCAGGCTTCATCCAGCATTGTACAAAGTAGGAAGAACGGTAAGAAAACGTGCCCTAGGAAAAAACCAAACAAGCCTGTTAAACCTGTTAGAGTATATGCTTTGAGAAGTATGTGTGCTGAGATGCCATATTTTAGTAGAATAAAGACAAGGCAGTCAAATCAGTGTGAGGAAATAAGGTAAATCCAGAGTGTTTGTGTTAATTCTAGTTGAGGATTCAGTGGGTCAATGGAAACATATTTGGTAATTTCATTAGTGCATATAGCTCTCCATCTTTGGGGGAAAAGTAACAGTTAATTATTTTGCTATAGATATTTTTCAGAACTTTTATATTTATTTAAAATTAGTGTTGAAGATTTTTATTTTTTAAGATTTGCAAGCACCTTCTGTCCATTTATTGTAGAAGAGTTTCATCTTAATTTATATCATATAATTTAGTACAGTATATACAACTTTGTCTCAAATCATACCTCATAATTTATTGTATCTCATATCAGCAGGTCATAATGTTGCAAACGTAAACATGAGAAACATTAAATGCTCGCTTACTTTCACTTTTTGAAAGTTGGCATAAATGAATACATACATACAATCTTTTCCATAGCGGCATTGTCAACATCACATTCAAATGAGATAATAATAAAAGAGGAAACATAAATTAACAGATTTTGAGAGGATTGACTGAAGTAATTACAAAATACAATTTATCTTGCTTTGAAAAAAATATTTCTGAGATAAGATTCCATAATCTTTAATCTAGTTTTGAAAAACTGCCTGGTAATTTTACTTACATATGCAAAATCTGTAACGCATTTAAATTGGATCTGCAGGTCTCTAATGCTCTTTTGGACCCATACACACTTAAAACCTCTGTAGTACTATTAGATCATAAGGAGAAAATGAACTTGACAGTGTGATTACGCTTTTTTTTTATCACCTTTACTTTCTTCTACCTGAAGGGTTGGCAGTTTAATATGAAGATCCAGGTTATTTTATAGCCTTGTTTCTTAAAATATCTTAGATATTACCATGTCATTTTTCATAGTTTGAAGTAAATTATTGTCTTGGTAATTTGGACAGATCTTTGTTGTCATTAAGAAATTATTTACAGTCAGTATTTAAAAAAAAGATTTTTATTTATTTATACATACGAGTACTGAGGTGTAGGCCAGAGGTGAGGGTGTGTGGAGGGGGTGAGAGAATTCACTAGAGACAGTGTGGGCAGCAGAATAGGCAGATCTACTGAAGTACAAGCTGAGAGGAGCAGCAGGTGAGACAGTGCCATGTGGGTTGGCTCCCTGGTTGGGGATTGAACGCATGCCACTCTTACAGCAGTGGATGGAAATAGCTCCATAGCACTGAGACTTTAACTCCTGTGCCACCAGGGAGGCCCCATAGTCAGTATTTTAAAAGAGCAAATCAAGCTTAGGCCCACTTTGCAAGTGAAAAACTATGATTTGTATGTTGGTTTGGCTTTCCTTAAACTTACTGATTTTAATAGTTCAAGTAAAGAATGTTAAAGAGATACCATTCAGACTTGAGGGTATCCTTTTAACCAGTGACACTGGATCATCTATCATTTATGTTAAAGGAAAATAGAAAATAAACTATATTGTGTACTTGCTATATTTTATTGAAACTAAATTAGTGTCCCATAATTTCAGAGCTAAAAATATCTTAGGATTAATGAAATATAGTGTAACGCTTGGTTTCTAAGTGGAGTTTTATTTCAGGGGACATTATTTAACCTGTAGGTGTTATGAGGGTGTGTTATAATTCCGTCTAAATTTTAAAAAGTAATTGTATTCAAAACAATAGATCTATGTTTATGTTTCTAGTTGCAAAGCAATTTCAACCTTTCATATATAGATCTTTTAATTTCCTTTCTTAAAATATCACCTTGGAATACTAGCTTAAATTAATCCTCCAATTTTGGGAAGAAAACCCTTACAAATTATGGTGTGAACAGCAGCTAATTTATAAATTCTCTATGTGGGTATTGTTGTCTCCCTATGAAGTAGACACTTAATTCCCGTAAGTAATGTTAGTGGGACATTGTGCAAGCTTTTAGTGTAAGTCAAGAAGATCACGTGAAAATAATAGAATATGTAATTACGTAACCATGCATTGTTGTACCTCCATGCAGAGAGAACACATTTGTAATTCAAATCAGCAAAAACTTACAGTTAAAAAAAATTACTTCCTTTTTCATAGTAGAAACACTTCTTAGTCTCATTTTTGAAAGAGGTTTATATTTAAAATTGATGTTACTAATAGTATAATACAATACTGATTATTTTTTGTAAACATTTGGGGAATGTTTACTAAGTTCTTATAATCATTATTTTACATAAACTTGAAAACTTGAAGTTGTAAAAATTATAATTTAAATTAATTAGAAGTGAAATTTGCTCAGAATTTGGTAGTATGTAAGATCCACTCCTTCGTCAAAATATACTTTGACTTAATTCACAGATTAGATAGTGATGTTTTTGTGTATTCAAGGATGTGTCAGATTCTTTTGATAGTAAAATAATTAAAATGTAGTCATAAGGTGCATTTTATCAATCTTGTTCATATCTTGCATTTATTTTTATTATAAATGGCCCAGGTTATACAGTACATGGATGTTATTTTATGTGTGCTTTATTTGCATTTAAATTGTGTGTAACTGGCACTCTGAGTGACTTTTTTTTTTGTAAAGAGAAGCTATATTTAAATATTGAAAAATTCTATATTTCCATGTATAACAAATGTGAAGACTAATGTATTTTTTATAATGCAATTTAAAGAGTAAATTTGTTTTTGAAGATAGCAAGATTAAAATGATCAAATATTGAAATCTATCTCTTTTTCCTCATATTAAGAACTTTCAGGAGAAATACTTAAGGAATTTGAGGATAATGAAACAGAAATTTATTTTGTAAGTGGTCTTAGTCATAATTAAAGATATGAATGCTGATGCTGGTGAAAAATAGTTGAACCAAAGATATCCAGCTTATGTTTTCAAAGGATTAACGTTAAACAGATGTTTGCTTAATGCTAATCCTTTATAGAAAAACAAGGCAAAGGATCAGATAAAATCAGCTACATGTCTGGAGTGGAGGTTAGTGGCTTTCACTTTGTAGGGAACTGTACTGGAAAAGAAAATGAACAGGATTGAATTTAGGAGGCAGTATCTATGTCATCACTTGACACCTACCAGGAAGAAGGAACTTTGATGCTTCCAGCACTATAGCATAGACTGTGAAGGACAAGGAAATATGGGAATCTATGTATGTCAGTGAGGTAGGTAGGTGACTTTTGACCTCAGTAGTATTGACTTATAGGTTATTCGGTCTGGTGTTATATTATTAAGGTGAACGACAGCCTATTCTTTATAATAAAGCTTACTACAGTAAACATTTAAGATGGAAATGCATTCTCAATAAAGGACTTGTATAGAAAGAAAATGTGGAAATTACTGAAAATTACTGAAAAATCATGTAATTACACATCAAAATGTCAATTTAAGAAGATGATAGGCTGAGGATGTGTCTCAGCATTTATTTATGCTGTGTTTCAACACTATTAGGGAAATAACACTATATTTGTTAAGTTTCTTATGTTTTTCGTAGTACCTTATATGTGTCTTTAATAAATTCTCCCACTGCATTTTAAGTGATTTACCTGATTAAGGAATAGATCTGGGGTGAACTATAGTTCGTTCCTGAATCTTTAAATATGAATTTACGCTTTTTTCTGTGTTTTTAATTTATTAGTGTTGCTTTTTTATGTGTTTTATTTTCTAAAACATTAAAACTGGCCATGTGTATTTGAGGTGTGTGTGTGTGTACCTCGAGCCATTTCTGGGTGCAGTGCATTATTCTGCACTTATTATTCTGAGCTTTTTGACCTGTTTTATCTTATTTGATCTTTAAAGTGCCCTTATGAGTTAGGCATTATAATTGTCACCATATAGCAGATGAGAAAATTAAGTTGCATTGATCCTCAGTGTGGGGATAGCAATTAAGTTATTTACAATAGTCAAATGTAGAAAACAGTTAATTCCCATTACCATCCTCAGTCCTAGGACACAGATAGTCTTATAATTTAACCTTTTATGGACATTTCAGAAATGGGCTCACATACTCTGTGGGCTTTGTCTGCTTTCTTTCAGTTATGATGTTTTTAAGGGTCATTCATGTTGTAATGTGTATCAGTATTTTCTTTCTTTTGATGACTGATATTTGTAGTCAGGTTTTTGAAAAAGATTTAATTATTTATGCATATAAGAACTGGGGTGTAGTTAGTTTTTATTGAAGCTGGTAATAATACCCTGATCTTCTAATCATAAATGGTAAAAATTCTTAGGCTTGAGGCTAGTTGTTCTTTCATCTCTCATACCTGTTATCTTGTTTACAACTATGATTCCAAGACCAGTCAACCTTTGTGAGTGCTCTTATCCCATACTTGAATGTTTATGCGTCTTTGACTCATTGCCTTTCCTGCCCATCTTGCTGTTCCTGTCACTGTGCTCTGTGAAGTCCCATTTTCAGTGTCAGCTCGTTACTCTTTGTTCTCTATCCTTTGGCAATAGATTGCAGGTAACCAAACAAAGAATCATATCCAAGTTGCTCATTTTTGTCGTCTACATAGGCTATAGAGCCAGGAAGTGTTGATGGTACTGGTCATTGTAAACATTCATTTAAAAAATTATTCTCCTGTGTACCCACAATACATGTCATCAAAATGATGAAATCAGCATGATGTGCTATAACCCTCTATGCCACAGACTTCATATGGATTTTACAGATTATTCCATCATGTCCTCCGTAGGTTCAGGACTCAATCCAGGATCAGTGTGTGATCCTTTAGTTTCCTTCCATATGGAGCAGTTCCTCAGCTTTTTTTTGATTTTACAACTTGACATTTTGAAGTGTACAAATCAGTTTCTTTGTGGAATGTCCCTTCGTTTGATCTTGTCTGATGTTCTTTTATAGCTAATGCTTTCTGTGGGTACAGAAATGTGGAGTTCTCAGTGTTTTGTAATCGGAGCCATGTGATGTCAGTTTGAATAAATGTGGTGAATAAAGAAATTCTGTCTTGCTTCTTATTTTGGAGGAAGAACTTAATTATCTGAAATGGGGGCTTAATTAGAGGGCAAGTTATCAACAAATAGTTGCACCTTTTTTCACAACTGAATTTTGACGTCATTGTGATTGATAATTTTATCTGTTTATCATCGAACTCATCTGAGGTAAGATGATAGCTTATTCACACATTTAGCAAATATTGCTTATGCCTCTTCTGTGTGCCTGACAGTGCAAGTTGCTAACTTTCACTGACTGATGTGAAAGAGAATTAAAATAATGGAAAGTTAGTGGGCTTGCTACATAATTCCTATGCTTTCAAAAGATCATTGATAAACCAATATAACACAGGATATTACACTGACATGGAAAAATCCTTCAGTTTTTTATGTAATTTACAATAAAAATGGATATATCTTGTTCTCCTTACTATGTTAAGTAGATTCCTTCAAAGTGTAATAGTAATCATATACTATTATATGATTACATTTTTGTGTCTCTCTGTGTCTACTGTAAGATATGGTTTTTCGCTTAGCATTTAGCATGTATAGTTTGGGAATATAATTTATTTGGTGCCCATCTTCCCCACAGACTTGCATACTTTGGAGAAAATGTGGCCTTCCAGAGACACAAATTGGAACAAAAGAGAAATATTTTAATAGGCTTACCAGGTATTTGTGAATACTCATCTTTGAAATTACACCAAAAGTCTGACAGGTGGTAATTTCTTAAAGCATAGTTGCACTGTAGAATCTAAAATCACACCAGTGAACTTTTCATACTTCGTTACATTAAAATCCATTGGTCTAACTTGCATTTTAACTCGATCTTTTACCTATGACTTTTATAATATCACCTATTGGTAATTTAGAAAATACCACTTCCTGAGTTGGCAGATCTGTCAATGTTACCACACTTTGCAACCATAATATTGTGTTGAAACCAAATGGAGCTCTCACCATTTTTCTGCTCCAGTGACTTTTTCCCTGTTTCTGCTTATCTTGCAAGAACAGCAGAACTTGACAATACATGGTATAATTAGAATGAGACCATGGAACAGAAATGCCCAAACCCAGTTTATACAATAAAACAGATTTTCTCAAGTTGACAATTGTGTTTCAGAGCCCAGGTGCAGAAGAGCATTTGTTGTCCTTGAGGTGACCTCTCTCAGCTGCCTGGGACAAACTTCATAGAAAAGGGAACCAAAGTATCTGACTCATGGGTAGGCAAACAACATTTAGAAGGTAGGGGTGCTCAGCTTTCTTGCAGTTCTGAACCCAAATTCAAATTACACCATGATTCCATACAAAGCAACAAATCAGAGTCCAACTTCATTTTTTCTAGACTTTTTTCCTTCTGCAAATCCTTAAATACTGCCCAAAGGCCTACTCTTAGCAAGAAAGATTTGAACCTTGCCTCCTGCCTTCTTGCAGCCACTGACTTCTTTCAGAGTCTGCGTCACAGTGATTTGGCTTCCATGTACATTGGGCAATGAGTTCCATCGCTCTGTGACAATTTGTTTATATGACTACCAATGTCATCAGCAAAATCTAGGCATTAGTAAATGGTTAAGCTCATAGTATTGGATAAAATTTAAAGTCCTAAAATGAAAAACATTTTATCATTGGTGATAATATTGTTAGTTGCTTCCTTGAAATTACAGACTCACTTCATTTTTCAGTAAGGTGTCTACCAAACAGCCAACTCTGAATAAATGTATTTTACCTGTCAGCTGTTCTTTCAAATAGTGTTATGTGATGAATCCTCCCTGATGGTGCAAGGGGTTAAGTCTCAGCACTATGAAGCCACCAGCAGCCACTGCAGCATGAGTTCTATCCCTGGCCAGGGAGGTGACCCACAGGGTGCAGCAGATCTTTCCTGTCTTGCCCTCTGCTCCCCTCAACAGTGTATTTAAGTCATTTCACCTGTCCTGCTCCCCACTCTGTCTCTGGTGAATTCTCTCACCCCTCTGCACCTTTGGCGTACACCCCAGCTCTTGTGTGCATAAATAAATAAAATAAGTCTTTTAAAAATAACAAATAGTGTTAACATGAGAAAGCAGCTAGGCTGGTTTGCAAATTCCACTGCACAAAACCTCTTCCTGGAGATATTTTCCATTATTATACAGTACAATGCACTCTCCATTTTTCTAACAGAGTATTTAAAAGACAAACACTCAACAACCGAGATTTAATAGAGCCATTAATTTTTATTGCTTCATTATGGGCATTCTTAAGTAAAAAAAATTTTTTTTTGTAAGTGCCTTTGGTAAAGAATACAAGGTTCCCCTAGAATAGTTTGTTGCTGTTATATGTACTGAGGTGCCAGCGGGTTCACTGTTGTGTGGAACTACCACTACAAATTTTATTTTATTTTTTTAGTTTATTTTACATCATTTTGTACATTTTTTTTCCATCTCAATTGTAATCCCCATGGGTTTCCCATCACCAAGTCACCCTGTGCCATCACCATAGTTCTGTGCACCTTCCTCCCCTCCCCCCCCCCGTTTTTGATCCCATTCCCCAATCTACCCCCATAAAATGTCTCTGGTATATGGCTGATCATTATTATTATTTTCTCTCTTGGTCTGTTATACTCCTGCAATGAGCGAAACCATCCGGTATTTTTCTTTTTCTTTCTGGCTTATCTCACTTATCTTTTCTAGCTCCATCCAACTTGCTGCAAAAGGCATGTGTTTATTTATTTATTTTTTTTGGTTGCTGAGTAATATTCCATTGTGTATATGTAACACATCTTTTTAACCCAGTCTTCTACTTTTGGGCATTTGGGCTGCTTCTGTGTTTTTCCAATTGTAAATAAAGCAGCAATAAACATGGGGGTGCAGTTATCTTTTTGAATCACTGTTTTTGTGTCTTTTCGGTAGATACCTAGGAGTGGGATTGCTGGGTCATAGGGAAGCTCCATGTTAAGCAGTTTGAGGAACCTCCAAACAGTTTTCCACACCACTACAAATTTTAATACGGCAGGATAAAACATTCAAATAATGCCTAAGTAATGTTATGAAGTTAATGTTTTATGGAATGGAAAGACCCTCAGAAAGGATCTCCCAGCTCCCTTAGGGTTGAGAGGCGCTAGGTCATGCTTTGAGAACTGGTCCCTTAGAACATCATCTCCCCTCACTCCCAGGTACTACTCTTAGGAGATTTAAACTCTCATCCTCTCTGCCAAGGACCCCGATAGTGGAATTAGGGGGCCTGCAAACCTCACAATATTGAAGTTAAGTATGAGACAAAGAAGCTTTAACCTGCTTAATCTACAATCTAATCTGACTTGTTTATTTTTATCACTTGGCTCATGATTTATATTAGAACCTACAGTAGTAATAAAATTTTATGAATATTTTATAGTTGGTATGAAATAGATAGATGAGCTGAAGATACTCTTTCAGCTTGACAAATGAAGCTCTTCAGTTTCTGAATAAGCCTAGATAGTTGAAAGATAAAAGTCATGTTAAGAGCAAAGAACAAGGATAGAAATAAATTTTGGTGTCTCATATTGGCAAAATCCTTTTTTATATTCCAAAATTACTTATTGTTATACCAGAATCTGAAAGGATGACATTTTCAATATAAAATCTGTTTCCATGGATTGCTGTTAAATTGGATAGCATTTATTGATAAGTAACTTCACAGTATGAGAAACCCTTGTATTTTTTTAAGCTTATGTTTAAATTTAGTTAATTTCAGTAAAAGCATCAACAATATAAGAAAGGTGATATGAAGGTAGGGAATTAGAATTTTTTTTAATGGTCATGAGGATTACAAAAATTTTTCTCTTTTCATATGATATGAAAATATTTGCTTTGTTCTAATGGTAGTCAGTGTGGGGAGGAACCCCAGAGATAGTACTACTTTAAGGGGACCCAGGTGTGGTATGCAGTTGCCTTTAGAGAGAAATTGACTTAAGTTTGAGTGAATCCCTACTAAGGTTTCTTCTGGATAAAGTGCTATGAGCTAAAGAATTTAAAAATATCCCTGTCAGGAAAATTACTGGAAGCAGTGATAGTGAAAATGGTGACACAGTTTATTCATCCAGATAATTCCTTTTCAAAAATCAAGAGGTTCTATATTCTACTCAGTGTATTTGATCTATTAGAAAAGTATGAATGCGTGCCAGATATTACTGCTGGAATTAACCAAATGCTTAGCTAGGGTTCAACAATATAGTGGTATAAGGAAATGGAAGCATGGTCGGATATGAAATATATGTACATACATATTCAATACTTAATTGATTCATCAATTACTTATTGCTCATTGCTTAGGTGCTAGACTCTCAGCCAGTGGCAACCTCTAAGCAGTAGATGGTGCTCATAACTAACTTGATGGTGAAGGTGGAGCTTTTTGGTCTCTCCCTGGGTGAGGAAGGATGGAGAATAGGAGAGGAAATGGCACGTTTGGCAGTTAAGCTGCAGGGGCCTTGGAGCAGTAAAACTGCTGGCTGGGGCTTTGGCATTTGAATGCTGGCAAGGAGGGGTGTCTGGAGGCGCCATTGACTTGCTAGGTGTGGCTTCAGCTTGAACCCTAGTCTCTGGGGTAGGGAATGCTATCTGGAGTAGAAGAGATAGCACCTGGCCACATGCCCGTCACGAATAATTCTCTCCCCCCCACCCCTCCTTTTTCTCATTTCCTGTGTAAATAAATCCTTTTCTGATTGTTTCTCCCTGTGTGTGTGCTTTTGGGTCATGACCTGCATTCTAAAGGATACGAGTGAGAATCACAAGTGGGTCAGCTCGGCTCAGCTGTTTGCTCCATTTCCCTGGGAGTGATGTAGAATTTCCCTTTCTCGCCCTTTAAGGGATGTGGAATTTAAAAGATGTGTTGTCAAATGTCTGGATTTGCTTGCATAGGGTCAGAGCAGGTGAGCCCTGAAAGCAGGTCTCTACCACTGCAGAAGATTGTTCGGTGTGGCTCCGGGGCTTTCTGGTGGCCCTAAGCCCAGCAAGACTTCTTTAATTACAGAGGGAAGTGTGCTTAAGTGGATTTACCATGGTTACATAGGAAACTGAGAGCATAGGTGATGTAGGCTTGGTTTCCATGGAAACAGACTCTGAGATGAAGATTCTGTTACAGATGATTTATTAGAGCTAGCTTTTGGAAATGAAGCCGTGATGCCACTGTACCACAGGCAAACCTGAGCAGGAAAACCTAAGCTGAGATGAAATTTTATAGATGTGCAGTTGAGGCAAGAGGCCTGGGTCCACTTGTCATTGCATGTAGTTGACCCTGGTGGGAAACAGCTTTTTGGCTGAGGCAATGAATAATTAGTCCTGAAAAGAGGGTGAAGATGGGTCACAGTCTAGTATACCAGGTCTTTGGGTTTCAGGTTAGATTCTACTTCACAAGAATCTATAGACATCTGGGGTCTTGATTTAGCATGTAATTAAAAATATTTCCTGGCTCCAGAAAGATTCTGATCAATAATGTAAATCAGCAAGTTGTTAATAATGGATGAATCTGTAGATGTAAATGGGATATAATTATTGTGTGGTGCTTTCATGGACAAGAAATTGATTATTCCCAGGGAAACTAATTTTTAAAATGTAAACTGGTGTTCCCATGAGGAAAGACATCATACATTTTTATAATGCCAGAATTTGCCAAAACAAAATGTCTGAGGTGATATTTCATCGCTTGTTTGAGAAGTGTTCTGGATATCCAAGACATTTCAGCAATAAAATTAACAGGAAGAATTGAGGGACTGTGACTACATCTTCAAAGACTCACATTAGTTTATTCAAGTAATAAATCGCCATGGAGTCAAGATTTCAGCCTTTGATTTATTCAATTTTAAACTTTTCTTTAATATCAATGTAGTGTTACGTGAACTCCCCCCCCCAAAAAAAAACCCCTGTTATATAAAATAAGCACATTCAGAGTTGAGACAGTTTTAAACAAAAGCTAGATTTGTTTCTGTCTTTAAATCTAACATGGTGAGTGAGACCTCCCTGTGCTGCAGGGGTTTTCAAGTGTCAGTGCTATCAAGCTACCCACAGACAGCATGGCATGAGTACCATCCCTGCCAGGTTGCTGATCCAAAGCGCCCAGCAGACCTCTCCTGTTTCTCTGCTGCTCCCCTCAGCAGTGTATTGCAGTAGATCCACCTGTTCTACTCCTCTCTTTGTCTCTGGTGAATCCTCTCAACCCCCATATCTCTGGCCTACACCCCAGTTCTTATTTGCATAAATAAATAAAAATAAAGCTTAAAAGAATATCATTTGAAAAAAATTAATCTGGCATGGAGAAATTATAGACTAGCAGCCTTAAACATTACCACACATTCAAATTTCCTGGGGAATATAAAAAAACTATTGAGAGGGTCCACAGGGACATTATGACTTAGAATCTTGGGAGTGTGGGGTTGGCATTTTAAGCTCAACACTCTATGGAATTCCTATGCAACTCATCTCGTGTCTGATTTACTTTTGGGAAGTGTTGGCATAGAACATAGTTTCTGATGGAAGCCATTTTTTGTTGTAGCTGAATTTTTTTTTTATTTTTGTTAAATTTTGCTTACCTTAAATTTTCTTTTTTGGCCCATTTTTTTTTAGTATATAGCCCAGCAGTGTTAAGGACAATCAGATTGCCTTGCAGCCATATCTGCCCATCTCAAGAACTTTTTCATCTTGCACAACTGAACCAAGGACTCTCATTTCTCTCCTATTCCTAGTCCCTGGAAGCCACCATTATGTTTTCTGTCTTTGTGAATTAGACTGTTCCATGTGTCTCATCTAATTGTTACTGTACCATATTTTTCCCTTTGTGACAGACTTGTTTCATGTAGCATAAGGTTTTAAGGTTTCAGCCATGTTGTAGCATATGTGAGAATTTCCTTTCTTTTAAGGAATAAATAATATTCTAATAGGTGTATGTACCATACCATACATAGACACTTGGGTTGCTTCCACATTTTTTTGTTATTGTGAATAAGGCTGCTTGAAAATGGGTGTAGAAATGTCTGTCTGACCTCTTGTTCTCAACTCTTAGGTTTATACCCAGAAGTGAAATTGCTTGACTGTATGATAATAATATTAAAAAAAAATTTAAGCATTTGCCATTACATTTTTTCACAGCAGTTGCCTTATTTTACATTCACACCAGCAATGGGAGAAGGTTCCCATTTTTTCCCCCATA
The DNA here is from genome assembly GCF_000260355.1 of Condylura cristata. Classification (NCBI taxonomy): domain Eukaryota; kingdom Metazoa; phylum Chordata; class Mammalia; order Eulipotyphla; family Talpidae; genus Condylura; species Condylura cristata. Next base: position 21,451,020 of record NW_004567103.1, on the reverse strand, counting down.
TTCTCACACTTGTTATTTTTATTTTTGATAATAGCCACAATAATCGTTGTGAAGTTGTATCTTCTTGTGGTTTTGATTTATATTTCCCCAATGATTTATGATAAAAAGCATCTTTGATGGCTTATTAACCATTTATACATTTTTTTGAGAAATGTATATTCAAGTCCTTTGCCCATTTTCCCAGCTTTACTAAAGTATGCAGGTACACACACACACGTACTTTCAAACACACACTTTTAGAGAGGGGAGAGTGGTGTTTCAAAAGAGAACTGTCTTCTCTAGTCAGTCTGTTCAGGGTTCTCCGTCCCAAGACCTTTTCCATGGCTGCCCTCATGTCCCAGCCCTTGATTTCTCGCATAAGGGGTGGGGTTTCTAAGGTCGTCTACCTTTCTCGGAGTCACTCAAGCCAGATTCAGTGCAGAGAGCCTCTCATCTGTTCTCCTAGAACAGTTTCCGAAATTACTCAAATTTGTGTCTTTTTCTAATCCTGCAAATGCGGGCGGGCTTTCTGCAAGCACTGCCTGCCATCTGCAAAGGATCTCTCTTGCCACGCCCGGGGTGCACATGGGGATCAAGCTAAGGCTGTGAGGGGGGCACTTGGAGGGTTTCCATGGGTCAGTTCAAGGGTCCACAGGCAAAGCATCACAAGTTCCTCCTGAGCCCCTGAAGCAGTTAATGGAACCTGTATTCCTTTGATGAATTCTGAGTTCCGGTTGTTCTGTGACCAGCTTTCCCCAAGCTTTGGCTATGTCCATCACCTCAGTATTCTGGGTGGAATGGGAGAGAAGTGAACTTCATGAGAAATGTCCCACATTGCTAAGGGAAACCGTAGACCTCACTCCTGGCTCTTTCATTTTTCTCTTGGGGAAAAATTTCAGACTGAGAGGTCTCTCTTTGCATAGCTGCACTCCCTTGGGAAGAGGTGACATGGATAATGTGAAACTGTTCTGAATCTTTTCAATGCATCTAATTTTGACTTCTTTTCCCCCACTCTCCTTTCACACCCTTCCTCTCGTCCCCCGAGGTTGATTGCCAAATCAGTGGTCTCTGATGAAAGCAGGCTCCTATGCCACTTGATCCTTTGCCATTTATTTATTTCTTTGTAAATATTTGCTTATTTGTGCATAGAAGTACTGGGGTACATGCCAGAGATGTGACGGGAGGGGATAAGAGGATTGATCAGAGACAGAGTGGAAGGAGCAGAACAGGTAGATTGACTGCAATACACCGCTGAGGGGAGCAGCGGGGACACAGGAGAGGTCTGCTGGGCCAGGTGTGTAGGCTCCCTGGGCAGGTTTTGAACTCGTACTGCAGTGGTGTACCTCACTTCATAGTACTGAGCTTTAACCCCTTGCTGCACCAGAGAGGGCTTCTCCCCATTGCTTTTTTTTTTTTTTTTTTAAGATTTATTTATTTATGCC
>NW_004567103.1:21438016-21449499 GCF_000260355.1 Condylura cristata | reverse complement strand
GATGAAAGCAGGCTCCTATGCCACTTGATCCTTTGCCATTTATTTATTTCTTTGTAAATATTTGCTTATTTGTGCATAGAAGTACTGGGGTACATTCCAGAGATGTGACGGGAGGGGATAAGAGGATTGATCAGAGACAGAGTGGAAGGAGCAGAACAGGTAGATTGACTGCAATACAACGCTGAGGGGAGCAGCGGGGACACAGGAGAGGTCTGCTGGGCCAGGTGTGTCAGCTCCCTGGGCAGGTTTTGAACTCGTACTGCAGTGGTGCACCTCACTTCATAGTAGTGAGCTTTAACCCCTTGCTGCACCAGAGAGGGCTTCTCCCCATTGCTTTTTTTTTTTTTTTTTAAGATTTTTTTAATTATGTTAGACAATGTGATTAGGGATTTAACTTAACTCTTTTGAAAATTTTTTTTTTTTTTTTAAGATTTATTTATTTATGCCTATGGGAACTGGTACAGGCCAGAGGTGTGGGGCTGGGGTGAGAGGATTCACCAGAGACATTGTAGGGAACAGAACAGGCAAATTGACTGCAATACACTGCTGAGGGGAGAAGCAGGCAAGACAGAAGAGATTTGCAGTGCCCTGTGGGTCACTTCTCTGGCCAAGGAATGAACTTGTGCTGCAGTAGCTGCAGATAGCTTCGTAGTGCTGGGCTCTAACCTGATGCGCCATCACAGAGGCCCTACCCAGTGCTGTTTCTTTACTCGTGCAAAGGTAATGTCTATATTCTGCTTTTTCATCTTATAGTTTTGCCTGCTTTTGAATTTCATATACATGGAACTGCTCAATATGACTCTTTTTATGTCTGACTTTCCCCCCCACATTTACATGTAGTTGTAGTTCATTCATTTTCATTGCTGCAAGACTTAATTATTCACAAGCAGTCTTCTAAATCTTAAAAGGGCTGGAAATGTCCTTTACTTCAATCTCTTCAAGAGATACCTCCATATATACACACACACACCTTATATTGAACTGTCTATCTATCTATCTGTCTACCTATCTACCTATTTATCTATCAATTATCTGTCTTATATTTAACAATATGCCTACACTCTTGGCTTAGTCATTTGTAGGTGAACCAGAATCTAGACACCTTACATATTCACACAGTTATCCCAGGCTAGTGGGAAAGTGTGTCATGCTCCATAGAAGTATATTGTGGCAAGAAGGCAGCAAGATTATCTGGCAGCAGGTGGCAGGCATAAGTACTAGTATTTGTATGTCTAGATATGCAATTTAATGGAAGGATTAGAATAGTGAGAAATTCAGCTCTTATGTCAAGATGGAAGTGCAAACTCTAGATACGAGTGGACCTGTTAATATCTCTTAGATCACACCATAAAGAAAGGTGATTGCTAATTGTAAATTTATAAACAATTGACTCCAAATCTGGACAAGCAATGCCTTATTGGGAGTTGGGATAGGTTGTACTCTGTGAGGTATTGGATTGAGCCCATACTGAATTTATCATGCTAAAAGAAAGCCAGTGAGTTGGCCTGTGAATAAAATTCAACTTCAATTGAGGGCCCATCTTTCTCTGGATTTTTCTTGCCTCCACTGTCTTTCCCTCTTTCTCCACCCCATTTTTACTTGCTCCCACATCTGCTAGAACTATTTTTAGAATTCGTTGCTCAGGCCAACTTATTTGGGTATAACTAGCAGGTTGATTCATGTGACTAATTAAATCGGGTTAGAAGTCTGTCATTTAGTACCATAATAGAATTATCATAACTTGAATGTTGTCTTTTGAACTAATTTTCCTCCCCTTATCCTCAGCTTTACATTTTCTTTCCATTTTTAGTGAAGGTCCCTCAAAGTATCTTTTCTCCTTGCTCACTATTCTGATTTAATTCAGTATTTTCATTGCTGAATTAAGCAGAGTTGGAGTGATAACACCTCTATTTCAGAAGAAATATGTGACTAGTAGATGATTCAGAATTAAATAAGATCGCTTCTGTAGGATGTACCAATTTTAAAGTTAACACAATTCTCATCATCATATTCTAGGCATATAATCTTCGGATCATTGGCAGGGTCACAGGTTTTCAGCATTCAAAGGAGCTATAAATTAGTTAAGATATCAACCTGTTTTAGAACATAGTAATTTGGTTGCATGGAAGAATTTTTTTAGTAGCTATTTAGCAGCTACATTCTTCCATGGGATAAAACAAAATGAGAACATGATGGACATATAATATGAGATACTTGAAAATAGAACTTTCACTTATTCATCTTTGCATGCCCAGTATTGAAGTATATGTTAAATACATGAGAGATCTGGACTTCCCTGGTGGCACAAAGGGTTTAGTCTCAGCACTATCAAGCTATCAGCAGCCACTGCAGCACCAGTTTGTTCCCTGGCCAGGGAGGTGACCCCCTGGCACAGCAGACCCCTTCTGTCTCATTCACTGCTCCCCTCACCAGTGTATTTCAGTAGATCTGCCTATTCTGCTCCCCACTATGTTTCTAGTGAACCTTCTCACCCCCCCCAGACCTATAGTCTATATCCCATTTCTTGTATGCATAAATACATGAAAAATAAATCTGAAAAAATATTTTCAAAATATATGATAGAACTGTAGGAGTTTCCGTTACTTATTAGTAACCTACTTTGAATGTTATGTAAGAGATATGGAAAGGTCTATTGGTTTCCAACCCCCCAACCTCCACCAATTTTTGTCATTCCAATTTGATATGGAACCTCACACCATGATAACCTTTCCATTAAATTGACTCATTCTTTGCAAGTTCTCCGGTAATCTGCAAAGATTACTATTTCTGTTTGGTACTTCCCATAAAACTGCTCACAATTCTTGGTAATACTCTCACATAATCCATTCAAAACCATCATATCTTTTCCCTCTGAACTTCTACAGCTCATTGTATATTCAAACTATTTGGTGATGTCTCTGCCTCTGGGGTGATTCTTACCCACTAACCTTGAAGTAGGATCTAATTATCCTTCACATTTCTCCAAAGAATATCTACTCTGTACAGATAAGGGATTTTAGTGAGGATTTGTTTCATAAGGTTGATTTGTAACTGGATCTGCGGGATGTCTGGTCCCTGTGGGGCAAGGCAGCCCTGTTGGGGCTCAGGTAAGCTGGCTTCCGCCTGCCAATCAAATTCTTGCTGGATTCATGAATTGTAGCTTGGGAACAACCATGCATTCTATGCTGATGTCCTTGGCTGGGTCTGCCTATTTTGCTCTTTTCATATTTGAATACTTTTGTACTTTCACACATTCTAACAATTGACCACATTTTTCTATAACTTCGTAGGCATAAGCCAGCAGTCCCAATACATTACAAGATTTTAGAGAGCAGGGACTATGTAAGCATGTGCATATGTCTTAGGTTTCTATGTATGTGCATAAGTGGATCTGTATCTATTTAAATTCTGCCCAACATCTAAGCTAATATTGGGAAGGTTGCTGGCATCAATAAACAGTAGTTATATTGACAAATAAACAATGACTATGATTAATATGTACACACACATTAGAAATCACAAAAACCTTTTTGCTGCATTCCATGATGGTCCTGCTGACATTCCTAAATAGTTGAAAAAGTTTATAGGAAACATTGCTTGTTACTAGAAGAACTTCTGAAATATAAGTAAGCCCTAATTAGGATTCTAAGAAGTGAAAAATATCAGTTTATTTTATTATTATTTTACATGTTATTTTACATTCAATGACCATATTTATTTTCAAATGTGCTTTTCAGATTTAATTGTATCATTTGGAATTAAAAGGCAGAGGCACAAGCTTTGAAAAGAAGAAGCTTCTGTTGTCTCATCAGAGAAGTGAAAATTGGGAGACATACTTCCTTAGGTATTCCTCCTCCAGTATTGTCAGACTGATTCTCCTGAGATAATTTAAATGGGCTTGACAATGTAGAACTATCAACTCTCAAATGAAAGTATTTTTCTATTCCCTGCCCACATCCACACCAAGACAGGCCTATCATTTTTCTGAATGCTCCAGAAGTCTCATTGTTTTAAAAAAAAAATCAGTCTCACTTCCCTATCACAGAATGTTCATAGAAAGCTCAAAATGTTTCAGTGGGTGTGGAGAAATTAGAGATCTTCAGGTGGAGAGTGATAGTCAAAGAAGCTGGATGGCCAGGATAAAATTCTGACTGTGCTCTGTCTGCTCTGAACCAAGAATCTTTGTCTACTGTTGACTTCTCAGGGTGTCCTTGGGGTCATCACTATGGATTAACTATGTCCCTTCCTCTTCTACCTCCCAAAGGTATTTCTTGGCCAATGCCAGCCAGCCTCACAAGACTGGGATGGACCTGAGGATGGTGTTGTGTGCAGAGACCTATCATGGGACACAGAGACCTATGGTGGGAAGTAGGGACCTATCGTGGGGCGCAGAGACCTACCGTGGGGAGTAGAGATGTATTGTGGGGCGCAGAGACTATCGTGGGGAGTAGAGACCTATCTGGAGAGTAAGTTGGTAGCTTAGATCTTTCCTTCTCTGAATCTACTCTGATGTTAAAATTCGAAAACTGCGAATTAAGTGGGTTTTGTTTCTTCAACTATTACTTATCTCTTCATACTAAATTAGGAAGTAATTTCACTTGGGAATGTTATTTTTTGGGTTTCAGTGGGGAGCAAACAGATGAAAGATTAGTGTTGGGGCACTAATGGCTTATATGGCATAGGACTTATGTATCAGTGGTTTTTCAGAAGAGTATCAGAGTTACATGGGGTCCATAAGAGGATGTTGTATGTAGTGTTTTCAAACAGAGCTGACCATTTCTGCTTCTATGTCTGCCTTAGAGAAAACTTTTTTTTTAAAAGAGAAGTTTTCCACCATGAGATGCTAGGTAATTATCAGTGCCTTTCTGGTAAAGAGTGACTCTCAGTATACTTTTGCAAGAAAAGCAATTTCTTTTTATTTCACAGTGTTGACACAACATAGGTCATTGCCTTCCTGGTATTTGATAGTCAAAGTAATGCTTTAAAAACCTTATTATTTAATTAATAAAAATTATAGGAAAGTCAGTTATAGTCTAGAAAATTAGTTTATGAAATTTTTGTTTTTTTGAACGTATTCAATACTTTATAGCTTTTAGTGTATTCTTAAATGAGACTGAACATTTTAAGTATGTGGAGCAGATTCAGTAAAAGCTGGGGCAAAGCAAGAATGAGGTAGTTAGTTGTAAAACTAATCATCTCCAGTTTTTACAATAAGCATATGTGTATTCAAGAACCATTTTAAGGACCTCCCTGGTGGCACAAGGGGTTAAAGTGCAGCATTATGGAGCTATCCACAGCCACTGCAGCAGGAGTTCTACCCCCGGCCAGGGACCCACATGGCACAGCCTCATTCTGTCTCTGGTGAATCCTCTCATTTCCCACACCAATGGCCTATACCCCAGTTCTTGTAGGCATAATAAATAAATCTTAAAAAAAAAAATACCATAGTAGGCAGTTATTCTGGAGACTAGATGAAGTAATACCTGAAATCATCTTAAAAAGTTTTGTGGCAGGCTTTCCCAGGGGTCAGCTTGTGTTGTTTTTTATCTTTAGGCAAATCTCACAGGTGTGAGGGATATACCAAACTAAATAAATTATATGAAATAAACATTATTTTTTTTTTGTTTTTTTTTTTGGTTGCTCATTATCATTTTCATTATTATTTTTGATCATAATGATTATCCCTTTGATAAAATTTTTGCTGTGATGGATAATTAGAGTTAATATATCCAAGACTCAGAGTTTAAATCACTATTCACTGTATACTTGAATTTAAAAGGCATGTTTTAATGACTAAAATAGAGATTTAAATTACAGTTAGTTGTCATTGAACAACTTTATAAAAATTACATCTTTTAACTCTTGTGTTATAGCTACTATTTTTAGGTCCTAAATGGTCTTCAGGGAAATTTATTCAGTGGTTGTTGGGACTATCAAAAGACCTAAAGCTCTCTAGAGCATGATAATTAAAGCGTGAGCATAGCTTACTTTTGCAATCAGAAATATTTTGTTTGTGAACAACAAAACCTGACTCTAAGCAACATGAGTATTTGATTGCTTCTTTCTACTCGAATATCCATGTATTTGATGCTTCTGTATAACATACATTTATGTGGACAGAAAACCTCCTGAGGGTCCTCAGAAAGCTTTGAACTGAGTGGAAGTTTAGGATTTAGCCTACCAAATCCAGCAGAAAGCTAGGTAAGAATCGAGAATAGAGAAAACATGCTTTGACCAGCAGGAACAATGGAGCGCCCCCAGGCAATAGCCCCTGGTCACTTTGCCCTCTTGACATGACCAATCCTGCTCCCCCCAAGCATGCACACTCCCTATGCCCAATGTACCTGCTCCACCACTGTAACTGATTTGTATATGCAAGGCTGCCTTGGGGGGTTAGGAGGCTGCGCCTCACTTCCCCCATTTTGCCCCCCTAGGCTTCTCATTGCTGCAAGTGGACTTTGGGTAATCTCTCTCATCCTGTGCCACTCCTAAGGTGACAGCTTCTACCTTTGTGCCTTATTCACAGGAGCTTTAAGACCAACTGATACCTTCCTCCTGGTGGGCTAGGGAAGGCTTACATAAGCCACCCTTCTAGTTCTTACACCCCACTACCACCTGCACCTGGGTAGGCAGAATTCCACCTAACCCAGCCTAGACATGAGCAGAACTTCACTTTCTTAAATGCAGAACTGATCATGGCATTTACTTATTTGGAAACCGACCACATACGGTGTCATGCATCCTTGGTAAGGGTGCAGGTTGGTACATACCTTTGGAAAGGAATTTGCTCCTATTTATCAAGAATTTAAAAAACATTCAGCACTTCTGTTTCTCAGCATCTGTCCTCAGTGAGACATCCAATGCAAGGCACTTTTTACGCTGGGTGGCTTAATGCAGTGTTCTTTAAGATAATAAAAAATGGAAACAAATTTATTGAATACACATGGGGAATAGATAAGTGGCCGATGGTATACTCAGGCAGAGCAATGTTTTAGCAACTAAAAATACTTAGTTGTACTATTTTCTAGCATGGGAGAGTGTTTATGCAATCATGTTCAGAAAAATATTAAAACATAAAATTGTCTTAAAATCCAAAAAGCCTCATAAAATACAGAAAAAGATTTGAAATATCCCCATTTCTCCTCCCATTTCCATACCCTACCCCAAGGAGAGACAGAAAACTGGACTCCCTGGGAGGATAAAAATCCCCTCATATTGCTTTCTACTGACAAAAGCTAGTCTTAGAATTGCTCTGCCTAAGAAAATGATTTGATATAATAGGAAATAAAGATGTCTCTTCAGTGCTTTACTATTGCTTGGTGGAGCCAGGATGTGGCCATTGGGGCAGGTGGTAATGATGCTTGAAAGGTGTAGGAATGACCTAGTTAAGCATCGCCAGGTTAGTAAGGCAGCACAGTAAGGCAAAATGTTATCTTCAGCATGTGTGGCAACTGTGTTAAATAACATTTAGGGAAATGTTTCTCTAAACCCTCAGTGTGAACTGAGACTGTTTTATGTGAGTGAGAGTGTGTGTGCATTTGATTGAATGAAGGTGAGTGCATTCAGCAGTGGTTGCCTGCTGAATCTATCAGGAAGACAAGCTATATCTTTACCTCATAGTAGTGGACAGAGCCTTCTCCCTTTCTCTTGACTTATTATCCTAGACAGAGGACTCAGATTTTGGGAAATGTGTGAGAGAGTGTCCTGTGGGGTGCAGGAGGATAAGGGTGACGAAAGGTAGGAATCTAGGTCTGTGCAGCTTCATTTGGTGCGGATGGTTCTTTTTCCTTGCACTTTTGGAACAGTCACATCGGTGCATGGTTTGTGTTTGCTCTTTGGCTCCGCAGTTACCTCTAATCCTTCTGAACCCATCATTGTCCTCCAGCCTTCTGTGGCCATGTGCTGGGGAGATTAAAGGTCAATAAAGTCAGAATGGGGCCTTTCCATCACACCCCTCCATGGAGGTCAGTGGCACAAATAGCAGCTTTGTCCTGGGTAGGGCCTGAATTCCAGGCACATGGCCAGAACAGAGCTGGGAAAGAGAGAGTGGTACTCCAGAGGCAGAGAGGACTGCCAAATCCATTGAAGGCACCGAAACTGCTGCCTATTTCTCCAGCGCGAGTAAAACCTGGTTACTCACTGGAGCCACCTGGAGCTTTTAAAAAACTACCCATACCTGGACCCAACCTCATGAACAAATGAATCTGGATCTCATAAAGATAGCCAGTTGGTTGGGTCATGTGGGAGATATGATCATGGACTCTAGAATAAGCCTTGGTGCTTCCAATCCCGAGACTAGTATTTGCAGAACGACTTTGAGGTGAGACTGGGAATGACCCCCTACATGCCTCTATTTCTTCATATAGAAATTATTAGTATTTTATCTGAGACTGAGATAAGATGATGGACTGGCCCAGTGCCTGATGGACATAAGTGCTTTGTAGAAAAGGATAAGGAGAACTTGAAATAAGGTTGTAGGAGAAATGGAAAGGAATAAACATTGAGAAACAGAAGCTTAGGGAATGGAGACGTGTAGAATGTAGGTGAGTGAGATTGAGAGGAATGAATGACCCTCTTTTGTCAGTAAAATCATGACCATACTGATGAAAACAATTGTACATAATGATGTTGGAGCATGGAGGTTTGACAAAGAGACCCTTGAAACAGCTTATTCAAAATTCCAGCTATACTTTACTAACATTGTAACATGGAGCAAATCACTTAATGTCTCTCTACTTTGGTTTCTTCCACTGAAAGTGTGGAATAATAATTATATTATAGATGGAGAAAGAAAAAGTGAGCTAATATATGCCAAACGCGTAGACACTATCTAGCATAGAGTACGTACTTAAAAATATTAGCTGCTGTTATTATTACTAATCTCTCCTGCACTGTACCAGGTGCTTTTTTTACTATCATCTTATTTGCATTCTTTGAGATCTCTGCTCCTTTTAATATACATCCACTCATTGTCAAGATGCTTTTCTGATTTTACTAAGGCCGAAATGCTGAGACTGACTTAAGTCTGCCTTTCCATATTCTACATCTTTCTTGTTTTCTGCTATTTTAATAATCTTCTATGTTAGTAATAGCCATTGATAACATCATGTTATTCCTCTCATATAACATTTACATTTTAACAGTTTTCAAGGCCTTTACTCAAAGGAATGAGTAATGTAGTTATTTTAGGTATCCTGGCAGAGAGAAATACTCCTTGGCCTGGCAGAGCTTTCTGAGGCTCTAAATTTATATCAAGCTAGCAGCTCCCTAATCAGGATATGGTGTTGGGGGCATGTTGGTGATCACAGAGTGATTGAAATCAATTATCTAATATTTTGGTCATTTGCTAAATACCAGGAACTATATGAGATAATGCAGGAAAGATTATAAAATTGATTAATCCTTGTTTCAAGGAGGTTACAATCAGTTGAAGAGATCTACATGTATAAAAATGAAGAAAATAATTAATTCTGAATGCTAAGGCCAGAAGATGATTGAGAATATTGCCTATACATCAAGAGACTGAGGTGAGATGAAGTTAAGTCAAGCCAGGAGATTACTTAGAAAATTGCTCATATTATTTTACCACAGAAATAAAGCAAGAGCAGCTGCTTAGAAATGGTACAGACTCCGCAATCAGAACCACCCAAGGGGGAAGACCCCGTGGGGAGTTATGCCTCAGGAAGGGAGTCTGGATGAAACTATAATGAAAATGGAGAGCCTGGAGCCAAGACCTGGGTACAGGGCCAGTGCAGGGAGTTGCAGGCAACTGAGTGGAAGACTTCTTTTAAGTGAATTCTGGCTTGTCTTGCTGGGGTTGGAGAGGGTGGGCAGTGTCTTAAAGGCAACAAACTAGATGAACAGATAATAAGATCTTTCTTCAGTTCTAAAGTGAGGCAAGTTGAAACACATGAGCAATGAAGAATTTCCCAACGATAAATGAATAAGTCAATTCATTCTTGGAACATACAAAAAATCAGCAACAAGTGGTATTCAAATGGGTTATTTAGACCCAGGTTTCCAAACCGTAGCCCATTAGAGTTCTTTCATTCACTTGCTGTGAAATCCTGCCATTTTCTGACACTATCATTTGAATGTGTTAAGAAACTGTGGATTCCTTAGCTCTCCTTTACAGATTCCTGCAAGTTAGAAGAAAGAAGGAAAAGAAAAGAGCAACAAATTTAGGTAATTCAATTATTTAAAGTCTTTTTGATCTTGGATCAAAAAAAATTTAGCCTTCTTCCCTTTCGCCACCCAACCCTCCTCGGTGCTAAGATGTTTTTTAGTGTATTTGCTTCTATAATCTCATGGTGTTAAGTGGAGGGATTCTCTGAATATACAGCTGTGTCTTCTGGCTCCTTTTTGATATCCTGGGCCATCCACATGGCTGCTGTCAGGCCTGAAAGCTTTTAAGGCCGAAGTCATTTCATAGTGTGATTTGTGTCCTGTCCTCTCACCTTTGATCAGGGCCCCATGTTTTCCTGTCTAACCAAGTACCCACTGTCCTGGTGGATACTATGGAAATCTCTTGAAGCCTGGTTATGACTTCCATTTGACTCCGACTCAATAACCCTCTTCCTCCAATTATACACTCAACATATGCCCTGATTTGTATTTTCTCTGGCGATCCCTGCCACATATTCCACTCTAACTGAATCTCATCCAGGCCACATTTCCCAAACCACGGTTACCAATTGATTTACTTTGAGGCATTTGTCTCCAGTGGATGGGGGCAATTGAGAAGATGATTGCTTTCAAATGTTGTGTAAGGAAGAGAACAAATATCTCCTTTGCCCAGCTTATCTGAGTGTTTCTATGTCCCCCTTAATGTCTTCATCCAGTCAATGAATATATGTTGAAAACCCACTATTTGTCAAACCCCCTGCTTGGTGATGGTGATATGAAGGAAAATAAGATAGAAAGGGAGCCTGTTCTCAGGGAGCTGATGGCATTATGGGAGGTACACGTGATGAGTTAAGCAAACAAACAAATGTAACATTCTAAGTGCTGGGAAAGAATTGGATTCTGTGCTCTAAAACAATGAAGGAAATCTATTTAAAGACCTCTTCGGAGAAGTTTAGTGATGATTTCTCTGGAATGAGACTTAATCTGGAAAGGATGAACCGCTTCCAACCTGGAAGACAGGAAGAGTACCTCAGCATCATAAGCATCTTCAGGTGCTAGATGGAACTCAGAGCAGATGGAAAGTGATCCACAGGTAAAAGGTCTCCCTTCCAATCTTAAATGACACAATTTTTCAGTTACGATTAAGACGACTTACTAGGAAGTTGTTTGAGTTTTTAACAAGTCCCAGACTATACCAAGACAGGTGAGTTACTTATCTCAGGTGCAAAATTTAAGGAAGTCCAAAAAAACCTCAGTAGTCAAGAGAAATAATATATATATTTTTAAAGATTTATTTATTTATTCATACAGAACTGGGGTACAGGCCAGAGATGCGGAGGGTGAGAGGATTCACCAGG
>NW_004567103.1:21432012-21437916 GCF_000260355.1 Condylura cristata | reverse complement strand
TTTATTTATTCATACAGAACTGGGGTACAGGCCAGAGATGCGGAGGGTGAGAGGATTCACCAGGTACAGAGTGGGGAGCAGCACAGGCAGATCCACGAAGTACACTGCTGAGGGGAGCAGCGTGCCGGTCAGGAGAGGTCTGCCACGCCATGTGGATCTCCTCTGGGGCAGTCGGGGATCGAACTCCTGCGGAAGTGGCCTTAGCTTCTCAGTGCAATGCTTTAACCCGCTGCGCCACCAGTGAGGGCCGAAAAATAATATTTTTTAAAGCCAAAATTAAAGCAAAAATGTTAATGATGAACAAAATATCAAAAAATTTCAAATACAGATAGAATCAATCAATTAATGAATTTATTGACTTTTCCTTTTGCCATAGGATCCAAGATGACTTGGCACAGATCTGGTTTTAAGGATTACTATCACCTTTGGATAGAGACTTTTACTATCACCTTTGGATAGAGACTTTTACTTTTCCTTTCCAATTTTGATGTCTTTTACTTCTTTTCCTTGCCTAATTGCTCTGGCTAAAACTTTCAATACTATGTTAATAAAAGTGGTCAGTGGGTATCCTGCCTTTTTCCTAACCCTAGAGGAAAAAGGTTTTAGTCTTTCAGAATTGAGTTGGATATCTGCTGTGGATTTTTTTTTTTTAAATATATGACTATGAGCATGTGGAAGTAGGTAACTTCATTTCTTAGCTTTGTTGAGTGCTTTTACTATGGAACGATCTTGAATTTGTTGAATGCTTCTTCTGCGTCAATTGAGATAATTGTGTGATTTTATCCTTCATTTTGTTAACAGAATATATTGCATTGATTGACTTTAGTAGCCTGAACATTTCTTGAGTTCCAGGAATAAATACCATTTGCTTATGATGTATGATGTATGAATCCTACAGTAGACTGAATTATTAGTGTTTTGTTGACAATTTTTGCATTTTTGCTTATAAGGGGTATAATTTGCAGGTTTCTGGAAGTCTTTTGCCTGGTTTTGGTATCAGGATAATGCTGGCTCCTAAAATGAGATTGAGGTTGTTCCTTCCTCTTCATTTTTGAAGAAGAGTTTGAGAGGGATTGGTATTAGTTCTCTAAATATTTAGAATATACTAGTGAAACTGTCTTGTACTTTTCAGGTCCAGGATTTTTTTTTGGGGGGGAGATTTTTGATTACTGATTCAATCTCCTTACTAGATTTAGGTCCATTTGACTTGTATTAAATTTTTTTTTTTTTTTTTTGGTATTGGTAGTCTTTGTGTTTCTATAGATTTGTCCGTTTCCTTTGGGTTATTTAGCTTGCTGGCTTATAGTTGTTCATAGTATTCTTTCTCTTCTATAAAGGTTTTTTATTATGTATGTATACAGGAACTGGCGCGCAGGCCAGAGGTGTGTGTGGGGTGGGGGGGTGGGTGTGGGGTGGGGTGATTTGCCATGAGAGGATTCACCAAATTTAGAGTGTGAAGCAAAAAAAACGCAGACTGACTGAAATCCACTGCTGGAGGGGAGCAGTGGGTGAGACAGGAGAGGTCTGCTGTGCTATGTAGGTCACTTCCCTGGCCAGAGAACAAACTCATGCTATCATGGCTGCTGATAGCTTGATAATATTGAGACTTAACCCTTGTAGCACCAGGGAGGCCCTGTTCATAGTAATCTCTCTCTCTCTTTTTTAAGATTTATTTGTGCATACAAGAAGTGGGGTACAGGCCAGAATTGTGGGGGTGAAGGATGAGAGGATTGACCTGAGACAGAATGGAGGGAGCAGAAAAGGCAGATTTACTGAAATAAACTGCTGAGGGCAACAGTGGGTGAGACAGGAGAGGTGTGCCACACTCTGTGGGCCACCTCCCTGGCCAGGGATAGAACTCATGCTGGGGTGGCTGCGGATAGCTTCATAGTGCTGTGCTTTAACCCATTGTGCCACCAGGGAGGGCCCCAGAGTAATCTCCTAAAACCTGTTTTATATTTGTGGAGTTGGTAGTAATGTTCCCCTTCTGATTTTAGCAATTTGGGTTTTAGCCCCCCTTTGCCTGTCTATGTAAAAGTGTGTCAATTTTGCAGATCTTTCTGAAGAACCACTTAGTTATTCTCCTTCGGAACCACCAGAGATATCACCTTCTCGTGCTCTGTCTCTATGCTTTTTGCTCAGTTGTACTTAGAAAGCCAGCTGTTGTAGTTAGGTTAGTGGAGGGGAGGGGAGTGGAGGGGAAGGGGAGGGGGGGGGGCTGGCAGACGTCCTGGTGGGTTCCTACCACCCCATTGTCTGACGTCAGTTTCCTGCTGACTTTCCTTTTTATGGGTTGTTGAACTTCCCTTACTCAGATTTACCTGGATATTCCTGTCCAGGAAGAATTTGGATATTACTTGGTCAGCTTCCTGGAGAAACAAGACGTGAGAAAGACTATTCCCTTACTCCTTGGTGTCATAGGTAACTAGAGTTAGCTTAGAAAGTCTGGGGATTTGCTACTCTTCTCCCCGACATACAGCTGCAGTTCCCCCACCCCAACTCTAAATGCTAGACTGAGAGAAGGCCACCTGTCTATATCAGTATTTGTTTTTTTTTCTCTGAGAGTTGAGTGATTGCCTAGAACAGCTGTGAGTATTTGTGCTTATTTTTATAAGCTCTAAGCAACTGAGTGAAAAGTAGAGTCGATTATGTCATTGAGCTTTTTAATATGTACGAACAGGAGAGCAGAAAACTGCTTTAGCCTTGGCAAATACAAGGTTTTCATAGATGAAGAAACACTGAATTTTACTAGGGAAACAGTCAACAAAGAGGCAAAATTTTGCTTTTGGGGAGAAGGCTTTTTGTTTTGTTTACATTCATTTAGATAAACTATCTTTAAACAAAGTCTTTTTAAATCTTACAAACACTGAATTTATCAGTGCAAGACAGCAGAGGAAAGTCGTAGAGGACATGCTACAAATAAATCTAGCAGGGATTAGCTTTTTTATGTGCAATAACGCCTACAGATTTGTGTTCTCTAGGCTATTTAAAATAACTTTCCCTTTTTCTTTGAATTCTGTGGAGTCTGTGTTACTGTAGAGGTAACATCTGAAACATTCTGAAAACTAACTTCTAGCATTATAGCATTGAGTTGAGAATTTAGGTAGCTGTGGCTAGATTTCTGGAATTCATATCAAATGCCAGGGGCCTTTGGTCATTGGCTGTCCTCAGTCGCAGTCAGTGGATGTCAGAGGGTTTGTTCTGTGGCATTGTGCTTGTGACTGCAAGTCTCTTGGACCTTGAGGGCTACATTTTTAGTGGTAGTGGTGAGTGGTGACCTTTGGGAAGTAGGGTAAGTAGAATTTCTGGTGTGAATATGGAAATGCATAGAATCCTTTCTAAGAAAATTATTGCAAAATTTGGGGCATATTTTGCCCTCTTTTTCTCCTTATTTTCCTACTTATTTTAAGCTGAAAGATCTACTTCACCTCACATTTTTTTTCATCTTTTTCTGTGAAATGCTACTTTTTTTAAAACTTGGAAAATACAGAAAAGCTAAATATAAGAAAATTATTTTCAAAAAAACTTCTGAAGATTAAAAATGTAATGTCTGAAATAAAGAAATTGATAAAATGAACATCAGCTTAGTCACTGTAGAAAGAAATACTAGTGAACTAGTGAACTTATATATATTTATATATATACGTAGAGAGAGAGAGAGAGAGAATCTCATATATAGAGACATGTTACAATCCTATATATGATCATATATAGTATTACGTATTGAATTGTATGTTGTGTATATATATATGTGTGTGTGTGTGTATATATGTATATATGGAATCTTCCATATATAGATATGGAATCTTCCTAAAAGGAATCGTAGAACCAGTATTATAATGGTTCTCAGGTGCTGGGGTGGTTTACTTTTTATTTCTCTTTTAATTTTAATTTCTTTGACTTCTTTAGAGGATTATTTATGAATTTTATTGCCCTCTAATTTGGGAGGAATCTTTTTTTTGATATGTTTTGGGATAACTGCTTATTTTAATCTACAAGAAGGCAGATTTTCTTAGCTACGAGAAAATATGCTGCAGTAGGAAGAATTATCAGAAGTCAAGTCTTATTCTGTGTCTGGCAGGAGTTCCTAAGACAGAGGAGGGAGAAGCAACTGCAAGCCTTGGCTAAGAGACTTTGTGTTTTGTGTCCTTTGGAGACAAGGAAAGTGTATCAAACCTGTTACGTTTATTATTTTTTTTCTTTATCATCCGTCTGAATGCCCGGCTTTGAGGACATCTGGAGTAAAGGATACACTGGTTATTTATCTCCATGGTCATAAGGTATTTGGAAAATTACATACCACATTAATTGTAAAGCAGCCTTGAAATGAAAACTTGCTCAAAAAATGAATTCACATAAGGGGTGGTGTGGATTAGCAAAACCAAGAATATGCAGATTGTGCTATTTCCAAGAAAAATATTCTGGGCTAACCCCAGCCATAATCATTCAGTGTTCCAGGACGAGAACTCATAACAAAATGATGTTATTTCAGAATGTGCTATAAACACACACACACACACACATCATAGAAGACAAATGGATTGTACGAAGTTCTGTACGAGATAGCCTGCGAAAACTCTTCCAGCCCATCCAGGTCAGTGGACGACTTCAGCTGCGTGGGGGCGCTCAAGTCTCACGTACCTCAGCTTTGACTCCAGAGGCTGGAGCACACTCACTGCTCAAGTTCCGGAATGTGGTGTTGGGCTTGGAAAATTCATTGTGCAGAAGGGAAGGTTTAAACTGGCTTCCATGTCGCACAAATTTTTTCTTTGCTTTTTAATTAAAAATTACAATATATGATTTCCCCTGAAATTCCCACCACAAATTCACCTGTACCCCATCGTCATAGTCACCTGTGTTTGATACAATTTCTTTTGGTTCCACATTTTGTACGGTCGTCTTTCCTTTGTGGACTTTTTAGAAAACTATTTTCCCCCAGGAGCCTGGTGATCCCGGAGAGCCCTGCGTCGACGAGGTTACCTGCTGCACCCTGTAGGGTCTTGGTGGGCAATGGAGCTTTTCTAGGAACTAAGAAAGCGTTTTTCTTTCCTTGCATTAATTGCCAGTTGGTTGGAATTGCCTTTTCTCTTCAGCAGATCCAAACACCCAGGGTGACAGCGGGTCCGGCAACATCCGATGGGTAATGAGACCAAACTGAACTGTAATGGCTTAGGGATGCCTTTCAAGGGCAAAGAAGCCGCGAAACAGAGCTTCTCTGCAGAGACTCTTGGACAAATGCTGCCGGCACTTGGAGACAGGAGAGCTTATTCACCATCCCAGGGTTCTGTTTTTCCTTTTATCTCCTTGTTCCTGACCTGGGTTGAGATGAATCCTAGTAATGGTTTGGATTTGAAAATATTAGAAGTGCCCGATAAACCAGAGCTATGAAATTCATCTCTAAACAGTGAAGAGAGGCAACCATTCTCTTTGCTCATTCCTTTCCTCCCTTCATTTACTTCCTCCCTTCCTTTAGCCATTCATTCTTTTCCTTTTGGAGGATATTCCATTTACTTTTCCTGTTTAAACTTAATTTTTAACTATAATAAATGATTCCTGAATATACACTTCTTTCCCCAAACCAGCCATCTACATGAAGGGCCATGAAGCCTTCTGGGACCACTACCTCGACTCCTGGGCTGTCCCTGGGCACTGTCACAGAGCAACGAGGGGAGGGGCCGGCGGAATACCTATGCTCAACTTAATTAACAGTGTACTGGCTGTGCAATTTTTGGCAAGTTACTTAGCCTCTCTGTGCCTAAATTTAGTTATCCCTCTCTCACAGGGTGGTTTTAGGGATTAAAAATATTATAATATAGGTCCTCCCTGGTGGCGCAGTGGGTTAAAGCACAGCACTGAGAAGCTAAAGCCACTTCCGCATGAGTTCGATTCCCGCCTGCCCCAGAG
>NW_004567103.1:21417488-21431912 GCF_000260355.1 Condylura cristata | reverse complement strand
GCTGCCCCTGAGCCTCTGGCCTGTACCCCAGTTCTGTATGCACAAATAAATAAATCTTTATAAAAAAATATATAATAATATATATAAAACACTCAAACACAATATCATACATAGTAAGAATTTAATGTTAGCTATTACTATCCTATTTCTCACTTTTAATGTGTGCTTTTTCTGTTTCTAGAGGTTATTATTATGAGCCTTCAAAATATTGCTTTTGTCATTTGTGTCATTTGTGTGTGTGTGTGGGGGGGGGAGGGCATGTTTGACATTGGTATAATATACCTAATTCCTAGCTTGCCTACTTCAAGAAGCAATAATATTTTGAGATTTATCTATGTTGACAATATGGACCTAGTACATTCCTTTTAACTGATATGTCAAATACTATTGTTTATAATTTCTTTAGCTATCTCCTTATTGATGAAAACTTCAGATGTTCCTAATTCTGTCAATTATAAACAGTGCTACACAGAACCTTCACATGCGAGGCTGTGCTATATGTGCATATGTTTCAGAGTTTCTCTAAGATAAAAATCTTAGAGAAGACAAAAATGTGGAATTGCCGTGTTTTAAAGAATGTGCAAATTGTTTGGACCAATTTATGCTCCCACTAGCAATATCTGAGACTATTCACTTCCTCAAAACCTTGCAGAACTCATTAATAAAATCAAACATTTTCCGATCTAAAGGAGAGAAAAGCTATGCAGTATTGTTTTAATGCGTATTTTTGTAGTTTTAATGTGATTAAACACCTTTTTGTACATTTGCTGGCCATTTGTATTTTCTCTTCTGTAAATTAACGGTTTAAAACCTCCTTTTGAATTTCTGTTAAATTGTTAGTTTCTCACTACTTTGTAAAATAATCCTTCATTAAGCATATTGTAAGTAATTTATTTTAATTAGTTTTGTTTGTGTTTTAGTTTTGTTCAGTCTTAGATCATATAGGTTAAATTTGGATATAATCCAGCTGACCAATTTTTTTTTATTACAAAAGTTTATTTTCACATCATTTTGTACATTTTTTTTTTCCATCTCGATTGTAATCCCTGCGGGTTTCCCATCGCCAAATCACCCGTGTGCCATCACCATAATCCCGTGCATTTCTCTCCTCCCCCCACCCCGTTTTTGATCCCATTCCTCACTCCATCTCCACAAAATGCAAGCTGACCATTTTTTTTCATGTTTATCATTTTGTTTTTAGCATCTTATTATTGGAGAAAATTTCTTTATTGCAAATTTTTAGGCTACCATATCTATCCATATATATCAATATGTATATGTCCATATTATATATAATACACTAATAATACATGTTAGTATGTATATTTCCCTAAGTGAATCCATTCTATACAGGGATGTCTTATTTTCTTGAAAAATATAAAGCCATATGGTGCCAGGTCACGCTGGTTCTGGATGTCATGCTTATTCACAGGCAAAGGAAAAAGCACATACATCAGGAAGGATTTCAACTCTGATACTGCATCAGAAAAGTTCTGTTTGAGTTTTGGAAGCAACAAGTATGAAATGTGGAGAGGAATGGGACTAGCATTATTTTTCTTTTTTCTCGAATTTTATTGATTTGCCAAGTTTACATGACAGTATCATTCTGGGAGTTCAACCCCACACCTCCATCTGTGTGCTTAATTCACCCTGACCTCCAAAAATTCACCCTGACTTCCAAAGCTCCAGCACCAACCCCTGACCTTTCCTCTCCTCTTTTCCTCCGCATGTCCCTTCTCCCCCCTCTGGTAACCACTATAGTTTCCAGGGTCTAGCAATTATTTTTTCTGCGTTTTGCCAATTTGCTTTCCTTAATCTCTTTATCATCATTTTGTCATTGGATATTTTAGGACTAGTTATAAAAATTCACTTTTGTCTTGAGACAAGTGGAAGGAGAGTATAACTGGAAGCAGAACCTGAGCAAACAGTGTAGTCTATCTGCTGTAGAAGAGGGGTTGCAGCTATCCTAGGGACAAGTAGCATTTGGAAAGAAACAGCTGCTGTTACCTGCAAGAAATCAGGATTCCTTAGGGACAAAAGGAAGTGGAGCACAAGGGGAAGGAATTAGGTTGTGCTCCTGCAGAAAAAGAAGTAAAGAAAGCAGAATTTCTGTTGACCTGAGATAAAGCTGGAAAAACCTGAGACATGCTGCTTTTTTCTACCCCTCTAAAGGCCTGAGACATGTCACTAATAGTCAGCCCAGCTCAGAAATACATTGATGGAAGGGTTCTCCAGCTGGTACAAACGGGACAGGAAGGAATTCTAACCTAGGAGGTGGAATTGTTAGGACTAAAAACTCCAGAATCTAAAACAGTAGTGTCCTGAGCAAAGATGACATCACAGGACTTCAAAGAAGCAAACCAATCACATGTGGTAGCAGACAGAGAAATAGCCAGGAGCAGGAAATTGGGCGGCCAGGAAGTAGAAGGCCCAGAGATGGTTCACGTAAAAGGCCAGCATGTTGGAAGTGAGCCCTTCCTGTACCCTTCCATGGTGCTCAAACTCAGTTCAGCGTTTGGGGACCAGGCATATGGGACTAAATGTGAAGGCAAATTAAGCAGTTTTTAACATGCAGAATGAACACCAATAAGGAGAAACGTAGTTTCAAAACCCGGTAGTTGGTGAAGCTCTCGGTGAAATTTCTGAATCACGCAGAAAGGGGGACAGTACAGAGTGGGAGATATTTTGATAAAATTTGGGGTTAAGTATCACAATTCATCTCTTGATTGTTTTTCTTATGAGACTAAGGTGATGGGGCTGATGTGGATGGGTTCTGGAAAACTGCATGAATTATCCTGGCAATGCTTGTCTTTTTTTCCCCGTAGAATGTTTCTGTATTAGTCTGACAGTGACTATACACTTGAGGACTGTTCATTCCTCAGTTGATATGCCTGCTGTCTGGTTAGATTATTTCTGTGACTTTGTAAGCTGGGCCATCCTTAAGCAGCATTGTGATGTTCTTCAACTGCTGATTTTTGTCCTACAGATTTAACTATAACCACACCCTTTATTTTCCTTCTAGGCTTCTCCATCAAGTGGTACGTGAGTGCACCCTTAAAATTTCCCCTCTACTTCAAACTTAAAATACAGAGCTATGAACAAAATAAAATGATAACTAAACATATTCATGGGCCCAAAATGGAAACATTGAGCAGTAAGCTGAGATTGCAGCCTAGGCCTGCTGGGCTACAGGTCCAGAAATAGGCAGAATTAGGAGTACCACTCCTGCTGCGGAATGAGAATCAAAGTGCCCACATGTGGTGGAGCACCAGGGTCAGCATCACTGTGGAAAAGCAAAGGTTTGGTTGGCCTGTCCTGGCCATGAATGGAGGTTGAACATCTCTGATCATTGCTTGATGCTGTGGCTTTATGAAGCTGAATTCCAGCGGGGGACAGAAGGAAGTAGAGCAAACCTACTAGCAGGAACCTGTTTAACTAAATCAAAAATAGCCCCGTCACTGTGCCTGGAGAGCTGTCCCTTTGGCATAGACCTGGTTCTTCACTTGGGTGGTGAGTTTCCCTGGGGATGGAGTAGAGGCAACCACAAGACTTATACATGCATGATCACAACGAGTGGAGACAAGACTAGACGAACAACAACAAAGATCTGCCTAAGATCAATATAAATGTCAAAATCAATATAAATTCACAAGTAGGAAAATGAAAACACTAAAAAAGAGAGTCAACAAAATAATTAATCAGATGGTCTCATTCCTATGTAGTAGAAACAGTTGAATGATTTTTTTAAATTATGTTTCAGGTCTTCAAAAGAATAGAGAAGAAATTACAAAAAGAAACTGGCAGATCTGAGACAAGAATTGATAGATTACAAAACCAAGCAATTAGAAATTACAAGAATGAAAATAAAATTGATGAAATTTTAAAAATTAATATACATTCTTGTGAGTCGGAACTAAATAATACTACAAATATTACAGTTCCCCTCTTCCTCTGACAATCTTGAACATGAAGGTGCTTTTTAGATCGATGCCTTATTTTTCTATGTGTTTTTCCCACAGAGCTTATTGTCCTGTATGACTTCAATTTCCTCCTGCAGCCAATATTAGTTGCAAGAATAATTGCATAATTATGTGTAACTGCAAATAGGCAGATGATGTGTGCACTGTAACTTTTATTACTGGATAGTTTGCTAGAAGAGTCAAGCCTGATTTTTTTCTTTAGTCAATATAAAAAATTACATTTGCTAAAATTGGCTTCAGAAGTTTTCTGACTTTCTGGAAATAGGCATTAGGATGAATAAGTGAGAGAGAGGCTCCAATTATTCATATAACATGTAAAGGATTTGACCACACATGCAAAGTTTCAACTTTTCAGGTGCTTTTCAGGTGCTTCAACTTTTCATGGCCCTTGTACCACAGACACCTGTTGGCCACTGACAACAAGACTTGGATTAGTACACGGTCACCCACAGGAACTGCTACTCACTCCACCCCTGCCCCTGCTGAAAGCAGAGTGAGCAGAAGACAAATCTCAAATGTTGGCTTCTCCCAAGAGAGGGAGAGGATTAACAAAATAGCAATAAAGAGACCTAATCTGTTGATGATTAACATTTTGATAGCTCCCTAGGGTCCTTTATATTTTCATCCTCAAATAACCTAACATTAGAAACACAGAACTGCTCAGTTTTGTAGCCACTTAGTACTTTGATAATTTGGTTTACTGATGCTCATGCTCTCAGATTTGTGAAGTGGAGGAAATATGTTCCAGGACAGCAGGGCAAAATTCACTTCCAAGGAGGAAATGTCAGCCATCTTGCTAGTTCATATCAACATAGGTTAGCAGAAAGATATTCTCCCTGAGTGTGTATGAAAGACTATATCTGTCTTTGGTAATATTTAAGCATTTAATCCATTTCAATTTATGTGAGTAGTATAAAACAAAAGTCAAATTTCATTCTTTATGTATGAATATCCAGTTTTCTCAAAGTTATTGTTGAAGAGATTATCCTTTCTCCATTGAGTATTCTTGGCAAATATTAACTAAATATGGATGTGTAGCTCTATTTTGGGGGTCTGCTCTGATTCATTGTTCTATAGGTCTATTTCTGTGTCAGTACCATATTGTTTTGAAACTTAGCTTTGTAATATATCCTAGAATTAGAAAGTGATACCTCCAATTTTCCTGTTTCTCAGAATTGCTTTAGCTATTTGGGGTCCTTGACAGTTCCATATGAATAATATATTTTTTTCTATTTTTGTGAAAAATAACATTGGAATTTTGATAGAGATTTCATTGTAGCTATAGATGCCTTCTCATCATGAATATGGAATATGTTTCCATCAATTGATATCTTCTTCAATTAATTTCCTCAATAACTTATAATTTTCAATATAGAGATCTTTTACATTTTTGGTTGAATTTATTCCAATGCAACTTACTGTAGGCAACTTATTGTTTTTTGTTACAGGTGGAATTGTTTTATTTATTTATTTTCTCAGGTAGTCTCAGGTATATAGAAACACAACTGATTTTTTTTCTTTTGTTTTCTTTTTCATTTTCCTATGTTAATTTTTTAAAATCATGTAACTTTGTTGAAATTGCTTACTAATTCTAATAGTTTGGGGAGGAGATTTTAGAATTTTCTATATGCAGCATTAATTATATCTGAACAGAGTCAGTACCACTTCTTTTCTGATCTGGATGCCTCGTACTTTTATGTTTAATTTCTCTGACTAGAACTTTCAGTTTTTTGTTGATTGGGAGGGGTTAGGGTCAGCCTCCTTTTCTTGTTTCTGACCTTAAAAAGGAGGTTCTAAACCTTTACCATAACATATGATGTTTCCTGTGGGCTTGTCATAATTGGTCTTCTATGATGAATTACATTACTTCTATATCCATTTTGTTTAATTTTTAAATAATATGATCTTGAATTTTGGCAAATAATTTTTCAGTGTCTATTGCAATTACAGTAATTTTTATCTTTCATTCTTTGAATTTAGTGTTTCATATTCATTAAATTTCGTCAGTTAAATCATTTTTGTTTTCCAGGAATGAATCCCAGAGTCAGGTATATGACTATTAATATTCTATTGAATTCAATTTGCTAGTATTTTATTGATAATATTTGATCTATATTCATTGGGAGTATTGGACATAGTTTTTTTTTTCCCTTATAGTGTCTTTATCTCACTTTATTATCAGTAATGCTGTCCTTATAAAATCAGTTAATGAATGTTCCCTCCTCTTCAATTTTGTGAAAGCATTTGAGAAGAATTGGTTAATGCTTCTTTAAATGGTTGTTAGAATTTACCACAACAACCATCTGGCCCTGGGTTTTTCTTTGTTGGGAAGTTTTTGATTACAAATTCAGTCATTTCTCAGCCTGGCTCGGGGCAGTCCTGAAGTCGGGGGCTGTGGGAATCAACTTGGAATCAGTGGAGGTGAGTGCTGGGGTCCTTTATAAAGTTGGGCATTCACTTCACTCTCCATCCTCAAGGAGGGTTATTTCTCTCTGCATTGAGTTGACCAAACTTGACAAGAAGTGATGGAAAACATAACAAACTGTCTTTCTTACCCTCTTCAATGTGTCATTTCTTATTTCAGTTTTCCTCAGAAATTCTATAACTCCTCACAAGGAATCCTGAATTCTGGTGAATCCTGAGTTCTGGTGAATCCTGAGTTCTGGTGAAGGTATTTTCATTACAGAAGAGGTTCAAAAGATGTTGCTGGGAGGAGACCACATTTGAAATTCCTTACAGTGACATCTTGCTCAGCCATCTTATTAACACTATGCCCTGTGATTAAGGTGAACAGAAAGCACAGCAGCCTGGTCCAGGCAGGACTACTGATGGCTTACACCCTTCAAGAATGAAGATATTGGTCACTCTACCAGGTAAAGAACCACAACTAGGTGAGGTAGTTACTGAAGACAGAAGGAATCCAGCATGGGTGGTAGAAGAAGGTAGTTACTATACACAAACACACACTCACGGGCTATGACTAGTTATTATAATGGTCATGAGTATTTCCTCTTTCCAAAAGATAAACAAATTTTGTCATGAATATGTTTATATATGGCACTCATACTATGTACATTTATATGTTTCATATATATACATTATCTTTGTTTTCATCCCTCTTGTTCTCTTATCATGTAACATATGTTGACTTTGTATCATAGTATTTAAATTGTTAAATTTATATCATAGTATTTAAATTACAGATATCAAGGACAACTTTGATTTATATAATGAAGATTTATGTCTGTTTATAAGTAAGGGGCTAGTGTACAATATTATAGTTAATATCATGTTAGGCAGAAATGTGACCCTGATTTTATCTTTAGCTGGAGATTAGCTGAGGTTTAAAGAGATTCCCAATAGTGCCAAGTTAATAAGGGCTGGAATTGTGATGGTTAATTTTGTGTGTGATGCCATAGGGTGTCCAAATATTTGTTCGGACATTATTGTGAAAGTGCTTTTGGATAAGACTGACATTTGACTTGGTTGCTGAATAAACAGGTCGCCTTTGCTAAGTCTATGGGCACATACAATCAGTGGCAGCCCTGATTGAACGGAGAGTCTGACTTTCCTGGAATAATAGGAAACTCCTCCTTCATACCTGCTTGAAACAGGACACTGTTCTTTTTTTTTTTTTTACTTTCTGACTTTCAGACTCTGGCTGAAACATTAACTCTTTGGTCTGGAGCCTGCTGACTGTCAAACTGGAACTTATACCATTGGTTCACTTGACTTTCAGGCTTGAAGATTCAGACTGGAATTATACATCAGTTTTTTTTTTTTTTTCAGCTAACTGACTAAAATTTCTTTTTAAAGATTTATGCTTACAGAACTGGGGTATAGGCCAGAGGTGTGATGGGTGAGAGGATTCACCAGAGACAGAGTGGGGAGCTGAACATGCAGATGTGCTGAAACACACTGCTGAGGGGAGCAGCGGGCGGGTTATGAGAGGTCTGCCAGGACAGGTGGGTCAGTTCCCTTGCTGGGGATCGAACTTGTGCTACAGTGGCTACTGAGAGCTTCACAGTGTGGAGCTTTAACCCGCTGTACCCTAACTGACTAAGATTTTAGGACTTCTCAATTTCCCTAAATGGTGAGCCAATTCCTCAGATAGTCTGTCTGTCTGTTTGCCTCTCTCTCTGCTTACCGACCTACCTGTCTTCTATCTTTTGCTTAGTTATATTTTCCTTTAATATACCTCTTCTTTGGGTATTGTGAGCTACCAGAGTTCCAAATAATAAGACCATCCATTTTTTTTTAAAGATTTATTTATGCATACAAGAACGGGGGTGTAGGCGAGAGGTGCAGGGGTGAGAGGATTCACTGGAGACAGAGTGGGGAGCAGAACAGGCAGATCTATTGAAATATACTGTTGAGGGGCACAGTGGGTGATACAGGAGAGGTCTGCTGATCTGTATGGACTAGCTATCTAGCCGGGGATCGAACTCATGCAACTCATACTGCAGTGGCTGGTGATAGCTTGATAGTGCTGAGTCTTTAACCCCTGTGACACCAGGGAGGCTCCAATATGGCCATTTTTAATATTTAGAGTATTTATACTATTGTTATAAAAATAACAATAGTATAAATATAACAGCAAAACTATTTAACTAAAGTTTATAATTCCTATTAACTTGATAGTTTGGAGGCACTTAATTTGCTGTGACTCATTTTTCAATGTTATTGAACTAAGTATTTTCTAAGGTTCCTTCTAGTTGTAATGATCACTTAGTTGTAATGAATCTTCTTAGGTGAGATGGAACAGAGTGAATTGTATTTTTAATTGTGCCCAACAAATAGTTCTCCAGTTATCTAAGTAGGTTCTGGAATAAGGCTGGAGGTCAAACACCACTCCATTACTGATGGAAAACTCCTGTCCTCTGTAAATAGCACAGCCCTAGCAGGAGAAAGGAGTGCTGATCTGGTATGTCCAGGTTATTCTTTTCACATTTACTTATCAAACGAATAAACAAAAATAAACTTTTGGACTGTAAGGCCAATTAGTGGTTATAGAAAGAAATAGAGAAAGGGCTTGGGTAACTCAGAAAAAGGAAACAAAGATATCATGAAAGAGGATTTCAGCTTTTAATGGTGAACTTAACTTACATATGCTGATTCTCAACAATGAACAAACAACTAAAACTTATTTAATATTATAATCCAGTATTATTTACATAAAAAGAAAACAATTGCTCATCAGATAAATCACTCCTGTATCCCAGAGGTAGAGATGGTAAAAGGACAGAGAGAGGCCTGGAGTAGAGGACAATACATTTTCACTCTGTTGGAAAGAAACATCAGAAATGGAGGAATAATTTCCCACTAGTGATATGTTAGAGTTGAAGGTGGAAACTGGGAGTATTAAATAGATGAAAGACAATAGGGAGTCTCTGAAGATGGTTGATAAGAACACACTGAAAACACAGACCAGAATTTTTTTTTTTAATAAGATAGTTTGGAGAACATAGAGGGACTGGGAGAGTTAGATAAGAAGTGTCCTTTGAAAATGTTTTTGTGTCCTTTGGGTAGATACCTAGGAGTGGAGTTGCTGAATCATATGGAAGCTCCATTTTTTAGCAGTTTGAGAAACCTCCAAACAGCTTTCCATAATGGTTGGACCAGTTTGTAGGAGAGTTCCTTTTTAATTTTTGTTGTATTATTATATTTTAATCATATATATATATATATTTATAATAGTTTATTTTTATAACATTTTGTGTATTTTTCCATCTCAGTTGTAATCCCTGTGGGCTTCCTATCACCAAATCACCTGTGTGCCATCATCATAGTCCAGTGCATTTCCCCCCTCCACCACTGTTTTTGATTCATTCCCAACTTCACCCCCATAAAATGTCTCTGGTACATAGCTGTTCACTACTACTATTATTTTCTTGCCTGGTCTGTTATACTTCTGCTGTGAGTGAAACCATCTGGTATTTTTCCTTTTCTTTCTGGCTTATCTCACTAAGCATGATCTTTTCCAGCTCCATTCATGTTGCTGCAAAAGGCATGTGTTTTTTTTTTTTTGGTTGCTGAGTAATATTCTATTGTGTATATGTACCACATCTTCTTAATCCAGTCATCTACTTTTGGGCATTTGGGTTGTTTCCATGTCTTTCCAATTGTAAATAAAGTAGTAATAAACATGGGGGTGCAGGTGTCTTTTTGAATCAGTGTTTTTGTGTCTTTTGTGTAGATACCTAGGAGTGGGATTGCTGGGTCATATGAATGTCCTTTGTAGCAGTTTGAGAAAACTCCAAACAGTTTTCCATAGATGTACTAGTTTGCATTCCCACCAGCAGTGCAGGAGAGTTCTTTTTCTCTGCATCTCACCAACATTTGTTGTTGCTAGTTTTTTAAAATATGTGCCATTCTCACTGTGTGAGATGACATCTCATTGTGGTTTTGATTTGCATCTCCCTTATTACAAGTGATGTTGAACAATTTTTGTATGCCTTTTGGCTGTCTGCATGTAGGGAAGATGTGGAATCAACCCACATGCCCAAAAATATATGACTGGATCAAGAATATATGGTACATATACACAAGGAATGTTACTCAGTAATCAAAAAGATAAGCTCATGCCTTTTGCAATAAGGATGGAACTGTACGGGATCATGCTTAGTGAAATAAGCCAGAAAGAAAAAAAAAATACTGGGTGGTTTCACTCATAGCAGGAGCATAAGGGATCGGGGGGAAAAAAGCAGTTGTAATAAACTAAAAATGAAAATCAGCGAACAGCTGTAAACCAGAGACATTCTATGGGGCTGGAAAGGGGAATGGGATCAAGACTGGGAGAGGGAGAGTGCACGGGACTATGGTGATGGCACAGGAGTGAATTGGTGGTGGAAAGTCCTTGGGGGTTGTTACAACCGAGATGATAAAAATGCACAAAATGATGAATGATGTAAAATAAATTAAAAAGGGGAAAATTTTATGAAGATTTAGACATTTTGTTTTGAAATTCATAGTTCAAGAATAAAAAATGTTAGTTTTGTTGACCCAGAGGGTAGACCTGTGGAAGTTAGGACCCTCCTTGGTGGCACAAGTGGGTAAGCACAGTACTGTGAAGCTATTGGCAGCCACTGCAGCCTGGGTTTGATTCCCCTGCAGGGAGCTGACCCACATGCTGCCGCAGACCTCTCCTGTCTCACCCACTGCTCCCCTCAGCAGTGTATTTCAGCATATCTGCTTTCTGTTTCCAACTGTCTCTGGTGAATCCTCTCACTGCCAGACCTGTAGCCTACACTCCAATTCTTGTTTGCGTAAATAAATAAAACATAAAAAGGCCACAGGAATCTTCAGGTAGGCTGAGCCCAGCCAAAATGGAAACATGACTTAACAGTGATTTTCAGAAAGTCAATAAAGTAGAGGAACACTTGATATTATGATTAGGGGAAAAGAAACCCTTGATGCTACTGAGTATGTATATTAATCATGATAAAAACACTGTAACATTTGTGATAAAAACACTGTAACATTTATATGTGCGTGGTTTGCCACTTAAAGTGGCTATTCACTCACAAATATTATTCCATCTCTGGGAACTGTCTCAGAAAGAGAAGTAAGATATATTATTGGTACCAAACTATAGCTCATGATCTGTTTTAAAGCTCTTGCTAAAATAAAGCATCATTTTTTTCCATGACATAAATATCAAATAACAGGGACATATGCCAAACTTGTTATTCCCCTTTTATAATTTGTCAATTAACATTGAACCAAATATGAGCTACATGATATCAAGTTTGCAAATGTTGGAGTTTATCCAGTGTTTCCACATACGCCACTTTTTAAATTCGTTATGAAGAGTTGTTTTGAGCCTTCCCCCTTAGCTCCTGAATCATATGGCTGCCCCTGAAATGCCCTCTTTCCACTGCTTTCAGCAGTTCCTGCTTTCTGTAAAAATGCATTTCCTGTAAACCTTTCAGTAAAGCAAATCACTGCAAAATGGATTTTGTACTCCCCAAAGAACAACGTTATAATTGAAGATTATATTTATGACTTAGAACATAAACTCTACTAAATAACTTAATAACTTATCCAGTATTACTCTTTAAAAGATAGTGAAACTAAGTTCTATAAAATACAAATGAATGTTTATGCATTTCTTTATAAGGACTCACACATAAAGTTGGTTCAGTGATAGGAGTGTAGCTCCTATATTGCAGCGAACTTGAGAAATGACCACTTGTGTAATTTTATTTGAATCTTCACAGTTTATTAAATTCACAATATATTAAACAGGCATGCATATTTGGGTGAGGCTGAATTTTTCCATATGCATTAGTTAAAATAACAAATTAAATGTAGAAGCAGATGTGAAAATTCAACACTCTTCTAAGAAGAAATAAAAGAATAAAACTTGCACAAATGTAAACTGTAAAGAGATCTACGCTTCTCAACATACAATTTTATTTTGGAAAGTAATTATTTTCATAAAAACATGCTATTTATTTTAACATGATATGGGTTATTAATATATTTTTTAAACTTACAATAATTAGCCACCAGTTAAATATTTGCTTAGTAATCAGTTTCTTGTCATGTCTAAAATGACATTTCATCTAGGTCTAAATTAGAAGGAATTTTGGGGTATTATTTTTAAGATCTGAATTTCTCAAAATTGGGTAAAGCAAGGTTGTCACCTTTGTTACAGACTCTAGGAAGCAGACTCTGAGTTGGCATTTTGCACTCAGGATTTTTTTAGGGTTCGGCATTGGAATCAATGCCCGTGGAAAGGTGGGGAGTAGGGAGGCCAAGGGAGAGCTGACCCAAGTGCTCCCTTGATGTACCCCAGAGGGAGCTGTGGCTTGAAATGGCTCACTAGAATTGTGCTGCAATAGGCAAAATATGGCTGACAGATAAAATGTACCTGTGTGTAATGAAGGACTATGGCCATTTTGGGTCAGATCTAAATGAACACGTAGTGATTGGCTGTGGGAACCAGAGGAGCAAGATCAGGAAAAGTAGACATGGTCATTATGATCTAATTCTCTGAATGTTTTCAGAAGTAGAGAGATTTCGGAGCAGAGTGATTTCCCCAGAAGAGTCCATTAGGAATTAATGTAACACTAAGTGTGCTACTATTTGCTATTTACCCTGAATTTATTTCTCTAATTCCAGAAGCTACTCCTTCATCAAGATAGTTTAGGGTTTAGCTGGCTATTCTGTCCTTACTGCATCGTTCATGATTTTAGTCTTGGAAAACATCCTCTCATTCTTTGTCTTGCTAGGTGCTATGGTTATCTTTTTAGGTTGTTTTCATCTGGCAGGTGCTTGGCCATTTAAGTTGCTCTTTCCTGGATTGTGTCCAATTCCTTGATAGGGCTTGTATATTATAGTCCATTATAGTTTTGATTTTTTTTTTTGCTATTTGATTACCAATTTTGTCTCATTGTCATTTTTAGGTAAAGTTGGTTTATTCAAGGGGCAGTCAACTCCACAGACTTTTTCCCATATTGGTTTGGAAGGTGAGTGTGTGCAGAGGTGTGCGTGTTGTGTGACTGCCAGCTGTGATTTGTATAATAACCCAAGTGTGCAGTGAAGTTTGAAGGAGGGACGTATAACTATTTCGATACATAAATTGTTTAGATTACTTTTTCCAAAATTTACTTGTTGATATGGAAATTCTTTTATTACTTTTTTGATCTGGTTATTCAGTATCACAAATTTGTTTATAGTTTATTTTAGTTCACCCAAACATTTTACTGCATGGAAGAACTTAACGCTTTCTGGAAAGCAGGGAATTTCAGCATGCAATTTATCCCTCAGATAATTTATCAGAGAGCAAATAAAAAGTCTTAAAACTGGACTCTGAGAATTTTAGAGTTTATTTTTTCCTTCTGGAGGAGTGGTGGTTTGTCTTTATTATTATTTTTCTTCTCTCTAAGCCATGTCTATACTCATGACATGAATAGTCTAATCTCATGACAATCTCAGAGAAATAAAACAGCTGGTTTAGCTTTAACTTATGTACTGGAATATGGTATCTGACAAAGGTTTACAAATGCATGTTATATAACCTAAGAAGTTATATAAATATTAGCTATTCTTTTTCTCTTAGATCAATAGCTGAATAAATATTTAATAACTGTTGATCAGGATTTAAGTTTTCATACATATGTCTCTAAAATCTCAGCATGTTAATAGGTTGACAAAAGCTAATGTTGCTTGATGAGGTAGGTTAATAAATGTTGCAAGTTATAATAGGTCATATTAAACTAAATTGAATGTGTAGTGGTTAATTTAAAAGTTTGAAAAAATTGTGCTCACTTCGGCAGCACATATTCTAAAATTGGAACGATACAGAGAAGATTAGCATGGCCCCTGTGCAAGGATGACACGCAAATTCGTGAAGCATTCCATATTTTTACACAAAAGTAGCGATAAAGGACTGATCACAAAAATATACGGAGAACTGATGAAACTCAACAAAAATAAA
>NW_004567103.1:21413694-21416043 GCF_000260355.1 Condylura cristata | reverse complement strand
TTTGAAGAATCTGTTTTAAGTATTTTGTTTGGGGCAGTGGTTAATAGGATTCTGTAACATCAGTATTTTTTGGCTCCAGTTTTAAACAAAAGTATTTCATAGTTAAACATGGCATTAGGTAGATGCTTCAGTTTTAGTGATATTTTGATGAATTTTACCATTATGCTTAATAGAACAAGTCATATGGTGTGCTTAAAAAAGTGTACTTTGGGCCCTTCCTGGTGGCACAGTGGGTTAAAGCATAGCCCTGAGAAGCAATCCACAGCACTGGAGCACAAAGTTGATCCCCGGCCAGGCAGCTGACCCACATGATGCAGCAGACCTTTCCTGACCCACCCGCTGCTCCCCTCAGCAGTTTATTTCAGTCCATTTTTCTGTTCTGCATCCACCCTGTCTCTGGTGAATCCTCTCATCCCCATCACCTCTGGCCTGT
Source organism: Condylura cristata (assembly GCF_000260355.1). Classification (NCBI taxonomy): domain Eukaryota; kingdom Metazoa; phylum Chordata; class Mammalia; order Eulipotyphla; family Talpidae; genus Condylura; species Condylura cristata. The sequence continues at coordinate 21,415,610 of NW_004567103.1, read as the reverse complement.
ACTTCAGCTCCTGTATGCATAAATAAATAAACCTTAAAAAAATAAAAATAAATAAAAGGTGTACTTTGCAATCAGGCAGAAGGGTTTCTGACCTAGCTCCACTTCTTAGTAGTAGTGTCACTTTGGACAGGTCATCTAACTTCTTCACATCTGATTCCTTTATCACTTAAAATGGGGTTTCACATGAGATCTTGATAAAGTGCTTAAGACAGTATCTGACAATATGGTATGAATTATTCCTCTTTCCCTGTCTTCCTTGCTATTGTTTTTATTATTTTCCCTATTCTTTTTATTTTTTCACTTAATTTGGTACTACCTACAACATTACTTAAGAGCAGCAGATGTTGAATTCTTAAGATATATAGAAACTTAAGATATATACAAGAAATTCATTAGATGAGGAAATTGTCCCTTGGGAATATTTTAGACATTAAAGACAAGAGAAGTCATAGAAAGATAGGTATTTCAGCTGGATGGATTGCCTCCAGGGACGTCGGGACTGCCCCCACACTGCCATTTGAGTCTATTTATGCTGCCAGTCTATGGGGCTGAATTTAGAGGAGCTGATGATGTGAGGTGCAGACTTCATTACTTCTCTGTCTTTACAAAGCAATGCCATGTGGGAGGCCAGAAATGGATCACATTGCAGACTGGCCAGGATTTTTGCAAGTATGGTTTTTCTTCTTCTTCTTCTTCTTCTTCTTCTTCTTCTTCTTTTTTTTTTTATAACAAACTATAATCAGAGCAAAATAGAAAGTACTAGACCGCCTGGACAAGGGAAACCTGAATCTAGTCACAGCTCTACCATAGACTGGTGTGACCTTGGGCAAAAAGCTTCAACTTGCTGCATCTTTATGGATGCAATAGAACAACCTTGTACTTGACCTCTCAGGTAACTTTTGGTTGAAGTGTTTTCTAATTCTACATTTTCTTAGATTCTGCAGCAATGACACTAAACTAACTTTTTTTTTTTTATAAAGATTTATTATTTATGCTTACAGAACTGGGGTACAGGTCAGAGGTGTGGTGGGTGAGAGGATCCACCTGAGACAGAGTGGGGAGCAGAACAGGCAGATGCACTGAAATCCACTGCTGAGGGGAACAGCGGTTGGGTCAGGAGAGGTCTGCCACTCCATGTGGGACAGCTCCCTGGCCAGGGATGGAACTCTTGGTGCACTGGCTTGGAAGAGCCTCATAATTCAGTGCTTTAACTTGTTGTGCCACCAGGGAGAGCCCTAAACTAACTTTTTAATGTCTTCCCATTCAAGGTTAACTTCAAGAACAGAAATAGGGATGAAACTTGGGGACAACAGTCCCAGTACTGGAATCAGGGTTGTAATTCCAGCTCTGAGGTCAAGCAGCTATACGGTCTTGGGGACTCAGTTTATCTGGTGTATCTTCTCCCTGATGCACATTCATTCAATATGGAGGATTCAAACAATATCACTGTTGGCTCCCTTTCTTGAAGACTTTACAGACTCAGGCATTTGACAGATTGTTAAAAATGCTCCAGTTGATAGGAATATGCAGACAGGATTGAGAGAACCACAAAACCAAAATGGATTTCCTAAATAAAAGAACAGTAGCTGCTTCTTCTCTGTCACAGAATTGAAGATCAGATAGTATAAAATCACTTTTTGAGCACAAAGTTACTGCAATTATTGACACAGCTATTATTAAAGGGCTCAGCTATCATTACTATGCAAATGTGTGTGGGGTGATCACTAGTATGTTAATTCTGCTGGGGGATGGCTCATTTTTTTCAGATAAAATTCAAATGATGACTCTAAGTGTAGATGTTTCCTCCCTTCCCAATTAGTAAGTGATTATTTACTTCTGCAGAAATGCTTGACGCTGCTCTGTGACCCAATGAGGGCTTCATAATTATGTGTTGACTCAGTGATTATTCTTTTTTT
>NW_004567103.1:21411821-21413164 GCF_000260355.1 Condylura cristata | reverse complement strand
ACCTCCGGGGCAGGCGGGAATCAAACTCATGCGGAAGTGGCTTTAGCTTCTCAGTGCTGTGCTTTAACCCACTGCGCCACCAGGGAGGGCCCTTGACATTCTTATTTATCCCTTTGTGCCACCTTGTAAAGCCACCAAACTGTGGGATAAACAACCTAATTTTTTTTTTTAGTGGGGGAAAAAATCAACAGTTTTTCAATTTTATATTATACTGCCAAGAATTGTCACATAATCTTCATTTAACATAGTATCCTTTAAGAATTTAATGTTAGGTTTCTCTAGTAGTTCTCTTTCTTCAAATGTTTGCAGCCTTTGACCCTTTGATGCATTGTTGTTTGATTATCCACCGGAACGTCTGTGAGCATAGGTGTACACATCACCCACACGACACTGCTCTGGTAATACATTCCTTTTCTTTCCCCGCTAGCGTTGGGATAATGCACACCTTTACTTTTGAAAATGTCCCATTGGGTTTGGCCTTTGGAATCAGCACTAATGCATTTAACACAGACTTGCAGACTTATTTTTCATGAAGCTGGAGGTTGCCTGAGAAATCAGGTGCAGTTCTGTGCCTGGAGTGCCCTTGCAGTCCTAAGTCGATCCTCAGGATTGAGTTTGAGGCAGACAGAGCCCCGAGGTGACAGGCTCCGGGAAGGGCTGTCATCGTGTGTGTTTCTCCATTCTCTAAGCTGCCATGGCTGTAACATCCACTCAGCATCTCCCTGCTCACCAGAAAATACATCTTGGCAAGACAAAAGAAAAGTCTGGAATCTTTTCAGTATTTGCATCTTTTGGGCAAATGATTTCTGACATTTCCTCCTAATATCTAAGTCTACAAATTATTCTGAATGAAAGAATGCTTCTTTCCTTAGGCATCCCTTCAAGAGGGGAATGCCTGTCAAATAGTTAGCAGCTGCTCATTGATTAAACATATAGTTAAATTGCAATGAAGAGCTACCTTTTTCCGAATTAGAACTAGTTTAGTTTGTATATGCCGTCTTCATTTTTTCTGCGTTTTAAGTTAATGCACACATATACACAGTTAAAAATGGTAGATTGGCAACTTAGGGCCTACAGGTTGCATGATTTTTTTTTTACATCTTTAAAAAGAATTGGAGAACAAGGACCCTCCCTAGTGGCACAGTGGGTTAAAGCACTGCACTGAGAAGGGCCCTCCCTGGTGGCACAGCGGGTTAAAGCACTGTACTGAGAAGCTAAAGCCACTTCCGCATGAGTTCGATTCCCGCCAGCCCCAGAGGTGACCACATGGATGGTGTGGCAGACCTCTCCTGACCCGCCCGCTGCTCCCCTCAGCATTGTACTTCGTAGATCTGCCTGTTCTG
>NW_004567103.1:21407455-21411604 GCF_000260355.1 Condylura cristata | reverse complement strand
AGATCTGCCTGTTCTGCTCCCCACTCTGTCCCTGGTGAATCCTCTCACCACCCCTGCACCTCTGGCCTGCACCCCAGTTCTGTATGCATAAATAAATAAATCTTAAAAAAAAAAGAAAAAAAATTGGAGAACAAAAGGAATGTGCCTAAGAATTCTATTCACGTGTCATATTTAGGCACACCAGGCCTAAATATTTACTCTGCTCCTCCATAGGAAATGCTTATTGACCCCTGAACTTGTGGAAAGTCCAATAAAAGAGCCCACTCATCTTTTACTTTCACCTAGTTTATTGACTTCTTTCCCAGAAAGTATTAATTTCCACTTGCCATTCTCAAAAGACAGCAAAAGAAACCTGCCGGCAGAAGCTCCGCAGAAGCTCCGCAGATTCTGGGCACCCCCTGCCAGCTGTCTGATTGCTGTCCTTGAACTCCCTTCCTCTTTGGCCCTGGCTTGTATTGATTTCTCTTCCCCAGTCCCCTCTCCCAATGGACACAATCCACCCATTTGCTGCACACCTCCTTTAACCTAGGCTTTTAGGCAGAATCCTCTTCCACGCTGATTACTCTTATGAGTCTGCTTTGCTGTTCTGCCTGGACCCTCCTGGACCACCTGGGTCCTCTCTGGATCTCTTTTTCTACTTTCTCCCTCCAAATCTCAGCTCTTTTGAGGCTGATGCCTTCCAAATATAATATTCTACTCCTACCTTGCTCCTGTCCAGACCCAGTTTTCTTACTCGTTTCTAAGTGGGTCACTTTCTGCCAACCACAACAGAAAATGACAAAGAGAGGACTTCTGGGTCTTCCTTTATCAGACCAACTAGACCATTTCTGTGAGCAGTGTTTATGTGGAGAGGTCTAACCTGGCCTATTACTTTAAGCATAAGCAGAGTATGACCTGTTGAGTGAGGAGGAAAAAGCCATCCATATGGGATCAGCAGGTTCTTCCTTCAGAGCCTGGGTTTCCCTCTACGCAGGTGAAAATCATGGGGTGAAATTGAAGGAAGGCACAGTTTTAACTCTCACAAAAAGGAAATAATGTCACAAAATTAACTACTGATGAACTGCATAAAGGAGGAAGAGTCACAGCAAGCCAGGTGAGTCCTCCCTCCCAGACCACGAAGGAGTTTGAGGTAGAAAGCAGGGCAACCTCACCGTGCCACTTAGAAGGTGGTTAGGGTGGTGGCACTAGCTTTTTGTAGGCTCAACTCTATGTGGTTATTAAAAGATGCCCTGGGAAAAGGAACTTCGGGTAGGAGTGCTGAACTCACATCCTTATCTAAGTGTCCAGACTCTGGTGTGAGAGGGCTCTCAGACAGTAAGATGCCTACACAGCAACTCAAACACCCTTCGCAGTATTCACCTGCTGTCCATTTCACTTGATGTTATTTCTTTTCCTGAAACTTCTGGCCACTTGCTTTCCCGACGACTTCAGCATTATTTCATGTCTGTCCAAGACAACCCTAAGGAAACCTGATGTCCTTGGAATCCAGCACACATTTCTAATCAGAGCTATGATAGTGCTCAAACTTCTGGTATATTCCTTTCTTTATTCCCTCCCCTCCCCCAGTAAATGGGCATACCCCTCAATTCAGCACACATTTATGGGATGCTGACTCTGTTCCAGGGAGAGCAGACCCTCAAATAACCTCCGTATTTCAACCTCATTTCATTAGACCACAGATGAGGGAAAAAATACAAAACAAAACAGTCCCAGTCAACAATGAATGATAGTTATTTGAGGATCAGCTTTTGTTACAATTGTTTTGCTTAATGGCATAGTTTCTAAGAACCTATCAATGATGCTATGTGACAATCTACAGTAGTTTACTAAGCTCTGGGGATCAGGATGACTAAGATATAACCCAGTTCTCAGTATTTTTTTTATAGAACACATAGACATAAATAAAGAGTAAAGTAGGAAGTGATGATTAGCAAAGTTACTAAGAGCAGAGAGAATATTTAGAACTAAACTTTATAACAAAGAAAATTCCAAACTACCTTATGATAATGTTATGAAGTCTAACAAATAAACCACTTACAGAGAATATGATTTTTTTTGATTTTTCCTTAAATATATGGTTTAAGGGCCAAAATCCTGGAAAATTTTTCTGAGTGATTTACTCTTCCTCTGACTCACTATCTCATTTACTGATACATATTGTGCCTCCAGCAATGTCTGTAAACATTAAAGTTCTTTAAATAAATGCAGACTTTTGATTATAATACAAAACACTCCTGTAAACACTCCTGTTCCTTATTAGAAACTGAATTCAATCTTTATTCTATTACGCAAGTGAATGGAATAGTGTCTTATAATTTATGGGTGTTCAGTTAGTCCAGGTTGAGTCACAGCTTTATTTATTGGAATAGACTTTGCAAAATTGTCACTCAATTTTAAGACATGCTTTCAAATAACTTTTCAACTTTAAAAAACTTTGCAACGGGCCCTCCCTGGTGGCACAGCAGGTTAAAGCATGGCACTAAGAAACTAAAGCCACTTCAGCATGAGTTTGATCCCCTCCCGGAGGTGATCCACATGGTGCTGTAAACCTCTCCTGACCCACCCGCTGCTCCCCTCAGCAGTGGACTTTGTCAGTCAGCCTGTTCTGCTCCCCACCCTCTCTCGGGTGAATCTTCTCACTGCCCCTGCGCCCCTGGCCTGTACCCCAGTTCTGCATGCATAAATAAATCTTTAAAAAATAATAAAAAATAAAAAACTGCAGTGTTTACCTTCATTTCTTTTGCCCTTCTTATTCCTTGTAAATCTCCTTAAACTCTTGTCCAGGATGTATGTTACATTAAATGTAAATTGGGAAAACTGAGTCAGGACAAGTTGTCTAGAGACACCCCAAGTACACTAACCTAAGAAGAATTGCTACAGAGAGGTGGGTGTGTTTGCCAGCTTCTGGGAGTCCCTGGGGTGACTCCTGCTTCAGGCACCATCAACTGCCTATTTATTCGTGGCGTATTTTCTGAGAGTCTGCTCCGTGCCACAAACATGTGCAAGACTCTGGAGACACAATAGTGGGCCACAAGGAAAGCTGCGTGCCCCTTGTTTAGGGAAGGTGGACTCAGTTTACCTTAATAAATATGTGATAATTGTATCTTATCACTGATAGAGAGAGCTCATTAGTGTTTCACTTCCTAACAGTTCTGTGATCTCAGTTCTCTGATCTCAGTTCTCTGAGTCTGTTGTATTTCTCTTTCCCTCCGTGTTAAATGAGGGTGCAGAAGATGGCTAACACTAGTGATCACTATGGAGCTTCAAACCTACATTCCTTCTTTTAATTGTGGGATTCTTGATCTCCTGAAGTAGATGTTATCTCCATTTTAATTATAAATACCGAGTAAGACAAACATAGTTATTATTCAGATTATCATTGGGAGGGTGAATAAAAGAAGGCTTGCATTATGGGTCTGGGGGCAGAAATATGCCACAGGACCTAATTTGAAACATTTGATTTAGTGATTGCTAAACCACATAAGTCAGGGATCTTAGGTTTACTTTTTGTTTGTTTGTTTTAACAGCAGTGAGGAAAAAAAAGAATTCCCCTTTCCTTTGCTGAAATCTGAACTGGATCTCAAAATCAAACGTGATCTCCAATATGGATGACAAACGATGGATTTTCCAAGATAGCTGCCATACGTTCATTTTCTAATCCCTGTATTACTTCCCCGCCAGAATTTCTAAATCCTTCCCGAAAAGGGCCCAGTCACACTTTCCCAACTTCTGAGTAAACATCCTCCGGCTTCATCAGCTTTCCGCAAAGCCCCTAGGCACAGGCAGGGGCAAGAAGCCGGGGCGCAGCGCCCAGCGCGGGGGATTCCAGCTCCGCAGGTACCGCGGGCGGTGAGGCCGCGGGGTGTCAGCGCGCCCGCCAGCCTACAACGCGCGAACGGGCTTCCCAGCTCCCAGCTCCATCCCACCCGCTGCGGGAGAACTGAATGAGGAGCGGCGCTATTTTCACCTTCTGGGCTGCAATCCTTTACTTTTATTTGTGGGGAGGAAACAAATAAAGGATTTAGGGGGAAATGCTTGTCCTTGTTTCCCTTCTCCCGCCCACCCCCCAAGGGTTTGGAATAGAGGGAGACTATATAAGGTCTGATGTGGTGGGAAAGGCAGGTCGCCTGGTCTGGATTATTCTCTCTG
>NW_004567103.1:21404229-21406635 GCF_000260355.1 Condylura cristata | reverse complement strand
CCGCCCTGCCGCCTGCTCCTCGTCCTTCTCTTGCTGCCTCCACTCGCCGCCTCGTCCCGGCCCCGCGCCTGGGGGGCTGCTGCACCCAGCGGTGGGTATGGACACGGTGCCCTTAGCGTTGCCTAGCTCTCGGGCCCTGCAGAGAAAAGCGAAGGGCACTCGGGTCCGTGCGCTCCTGACATCCTGGACTCGGCCTTTCGGTGCTTCCCGCCTGCCTCCCCGCTTCTCATTCCCAAACCCCCATTCATTCCAGCTCACTTTTTGAAGTCCTTTCGGTTACATTCAGTAGAAACCCAATCCGATTACGATCGGTTCCGCTGGGAGGCATTTCATAGATGCGGGGTCGCTTGGCGATCCGTGAGCAACTTGGCTCGGGGAAACTGGTGGAAGGGAAATGCAAGGAGCGAGTAAGTTGCTTCCAGGGTGGTGGAACCCTGTGTGAAAGCGGGAGGAGGCTGTAGTGATAATAGTGGTAATGGGCTGTTTCCTCAAATTTTCTACCGAATTTATTCACTGCTGTTGAATTAAGGAGGAGTGGTGGGGGAAAGGATACTTCAGGGATATAAACCTTTCGTTTGTGGTTTTCCAAAATGTTTGTCATTGCAATGGACAGCTGAGATAATGTAATATTTAATTCAGTGATGATTGGAATCGGTGAAAGGGGAAAGATGGCCTCGGCAAGAAGATTCAAAGAAGTTGGGAAACTGCCATCATCTGCATCCCTCTATGGCAAATGATCTTTGCTTCTCTCAAAGTTAAAAGAAAAGGGAATTGTCCATTTTGTTAAAGGATCCATTTCCATCCCATGTCCATAAATTTAGCACTGAAGTTATCTTACCAGCATTCTTAGCTCTCCGATGGGATACTAGTTAGAGTACCACCGAACTTCTGCAACCTTAGAGAAGGGGGAGGGGGCCAGCATCCCGAACATGTCCATTTAATGACTCTTCCTGAAAGTTCATTCTGCTTCTCCCCATAGTTAGAAATATAGGTAAGACTGGATATATTTATATATATATATAAGTTTATATATCACATCAATAAAAATAGAGTACATTTTTGTGACTATCATCCAGGCCATTTTATTGTTGCAATAATTTTTTCCACTGTCTCTATTTACCTGTGTATAGACAATTTTGGTTTTGCAATTAATGGAGAAATTGCATGTTAATATTTATGTATTCATAGGTTATATATGTGTGTTTGTGTTTGTTTGTGTTCCCTCCCCTCAGCTCCGCATTGGAATGAAACTGCAGAAAAAAAATTGGGAGTCCTGGCAGATGAAGATAATACATTGCAACAGAATAGCAGCAGTAATATCAGTAACAGCAATACAATGCAGAAAGAAATAACACTGCCTTCAAGACTCATATATTATATCAACCAAGACTCAGAAAGCCCTTACCATGTTCTTGACACAAAGGCAAGACACCAGCAAAAACATAACAAGGTAGGCAGGAGGCTTGGTATGTGAAAGTAACTGTCATGAAGAGTTTTTCTTTGATTGGATAGTCTGCCAGAATATAATTTCACAGATTTTACTGCAGCATTCAATAGGAAATCAATTAATATTATGATAAAGGAGCAGGAGAGGGAATTAACCTGGGATCTGGTGGGATAAGATTGCTGTTTGTTTCTTTTCTCTGACTCTAAATGGAAGTGGAATTTTTTTTTATAGTCTTATAAGTTTAGCAGCTGAAATGTGGTCCACGATCTTTCAGAGGCGTTAGACACTGAGCAAAAAGTGGAAATGTCTGTGGTCCTGACTTGTATCTGGGAGGCTTTATGTAAGGGTGCAGTATTCTACCTCCCATGATGAAAATTGCTCCCGTCTGCACACAGATTTCTGGAAGAGGCTGTTTGACCATAGATCTTGCACCAGTTTTGCACTTAAAAATTTAGTGCTTAAATTTCAACAATGTCTTTCTTTAATTGGGACTGAGAAAAATATCTTTTTCTGTTATATGTTTAGTAGGTAAACAAGCTGGTATTTTAAAAGATTATGATGAATATGAACACACTGCTTGTATATAAATGGATCCCAGTATTGGGCAGCATGATCCTTCAGGACTATCTGTATTTCTCGTGAGCACTTGCTTTACTTTCAGGTTGTTCCAGAAAGTGGCACTGACTTTTAAACAGGCGTTCAATGGAAGATGAAGGCACTTACTACCCTCGGAGCTTAAGGGATCTCTTTTTTTCCTGCTACTGTTTTTTATTTAAGTTAACAACATATTGGACCTCAAGCAAATTCACACAGTGGGTTATCGGTGTGTTTGTTCCTTATCAGGAGCAGAAAATAGTCTGGATAGCAAATATTTCCCTTTGAACTATACCTGTTTAGTGCAATGAGCAGTAACTATTTAGACATGAAATTCAAGAAAAGTATCAGTGGTTTTCTGCTTT
>NW_004567103.1:21391963-21403344 GCF_000260355.1 Condylura cristata | reverse complement strand
GAAACTTGAAAAAAATTTCAATGGTGCATCTTCGTAACTCAGGCATTGGAATCTATGACTAATGTCTCTTATAATGTGACCATAAGTGGTTATTTTGTTTGGTAGGACTTGGTTTGACTACAATATATTTGAATTTCTAGATAAGGTTTGTTAGAACCTCCTGTGGAAGACTAGATTTCTTACTATAGAACATCTACCTGCTCTTGGAATGAGACTAACCCTCAATGTAAAGCTGTTTGCTAAAGATTCAGAGATAAGTGGTAAAGGGTACAAAGGTGCAGAAGACATGGTCTGAGTCTCCTGGAGGAGACTCCTAAGAAAATGAGAAAACAAGAATCTAAAAAGTGCTCTTGTCTGGGTATAAACAGTGTTCTTACATAAGTTCCCCGAAATTTCCCTTTATGTTCTGTGATTTTTTCCCCTTCTGTTTTTCACTTCTCATTTATTTCTGTTCTCTGTTTTTTAACTTCTGTTTTCTTTTAATTCTCTTGAATTAGATGACAAAAAGTGTCACCTCTGCCTTCTGCTGTATCTTAGGATGACTTCCTGATAATAGTGTCAAGAGACACTTGCCAGTTTAGCTGCTTTACAAATGTCTTTGTCAGAGAGAAACTATAGTTTTATCATTTTTGCACTGTGTAAAAAGAAGCTTTGATTTTAATATCTGTGTATTATGTAGCTTTTTTCCTGCTCCGACTTCATGGCACTCCAGCCCATTTTAATGAATACCTTAGAAATGCTGAATCACTGCCATTCTCATGGATCCCTCGATTGGGGGTAGAGGTGGAGAGGGAATTCCCAGATATAGGTTGCCAAGCTGAGCTCTAAATTTACATCTTTCAAAAGGTCCCTAAATATTCAGTGCTGGTCAGGCCTCATTACAGTACAGCTATGGAGTTCATGTTTAGTAACTCTTTTGAAATTGGTGAATTTAAAAATAGATTGCTCAGAGCATCTCTTTTCATACCAGTGTTTCTAAAACCTTTAAAGTGAAATGTTTAAGAACTTTTTAAATCTCCAAAAAGGGCTATGTATAACTTGTCAAACTGCCGTTTTTGAGAGTGAAGTAGCATGCTTTATAATTAAGCCAGATCGTGTACTCCAGTTCTGTCTGCATAAAATAAATAAATCTTTAAAAAAATAATTAAGCCAGATCATAGGCCTAAACCAAGAAGGTTAGAACAAATCTCAACAGTTATGGTTCTGGAGTTCTGGTGTTTACCCAAATTCAGATTTCTCTATAGACAACTTTGTTTTCTTAGGAATTCTTTTTTGTTAAAGATTTATTTATTTATACGTACAGAACTGGGGTATAGGCCAGAGGTGTGGGAAGTGAGAGGATTCACCAGAGACAGAGTGGGGAGCAGAACAGGCAGAGTGACTGAAACACACTGCTGAGGGGAGCAGTGGGTGAGACAGGAGATTTCTGCTGTGCCATATGGGTCACCTCCCTGGCTGGGGATCATACTCTTGGTGAAACAGCTGCAGCTAGCTTCATAGTGCTGTGCCTTAACCCATTGCACCACTGGGGATAATTGATAATTGATGTCAATTTTTCTCTCTAGCCAGCAGGTCTGTTTACCACCATGTAGAAGTATTAGGGTCTGAAATGGAAAAGTCTTTTGCTTTGTTATCAAGACTGTTATGCTTGCAAAAGTTTCACCAATGAAGAACATCAGTCTTCATTGCTTCATTCATGTGCTTTTTTTTTATTATTACAAAAACAAGTATTAGCCAATTATGTGGTATATTGATAAAATAGGTCGTACATTTAAAAAGAGGGAGGAGCAAATTAGATTAATTCATTTATAGCTAATCCTGTGAGGCCTATTTGTCAGAAAGATAATAAATCTTTTTCTAAAACTTTTCTTCCATGTAAAATTACTTGTCCTGTATCCTACTATCTTAGGATTCTTTCTTCTTGCAGCTGGCAAGGGCTGAAGAGGAACACTAAGCACAGCATAGGATCTGAGGGAAAGCGAAGGTCATCTATACTTTAGTTGGTTTGTGTATAGCTTTGTCTTTAACTTCTGGGCTCCCCGCCACTCCAGGTTGAAGAAAGAGATGAGAGATGTTTAAATGAATTCAGATCACCGTGATTATTATTTTTTAAATTAATGGATTTATATATTTTTTATTATATTTTAAAAGTTTTATTTATGCATACAGAACTGGGGGTACAGGCCAGAGGTGTGGGAAGTGAAAGGATTCACCAGAGACAGAGTGGGGAGCAGAACAGGCAGATCCACCAAGTACACTGCTGAGGGGAGCAGTCGGGGAGGCAGGAGAGGTCTGCTGTGCCATGTGGTCACCTCTGGTCCAGGGATGGAACTCAGCACTGAAGCGGCTTGCAGTGCTGCACTTTAACCACTATGCTCCCAGGGAGGGCCCAGTATATATTTTAAATCATGGTTCATTTTTGAACAACATTGCTTTCTCCTCTTAGGCGTAGTGCCTGTAAAATTCCCACCACAAGTTCACCACTGCACCATCACCATGGTCACTTGTGCTCCCCCATCCCCCCCCCTTTTGATCCCTCCCCCCCCACCCCTGCAGAATGTCTCTGATTTGTAGTTGCTGATCCCTTATTTGATTCTCCTATATTCCTTTTATAAGTGAAACCACTGAAATTCTTTTTCTTTCTGACTTATTACATTGAGCATAATCCCTTCCAGCTCCATCCATGCTGCTGCGAATGGCATGAGTTTCAGATCATTGTGATCACTATCATTTCCTCCTCTATTTTAGCACAAGGCTGGTTCTATTTTTTTTGACTATCCAGAAGCTAATTACACCATTGTTCTTGGTGTGGGCCAGCAGAAAGAGACACTGGGCCCTTTTTCAGATTTGTTAGAGTGGCAACTACATCATATGAGAACACAAACTCTTTATTGGCTTTGCAGCCTTCTGAAGTTTTCCAGGTATTCCTAAGATGTCATTATAAAATTGTACTATATAGAATTCAGGCTTGTAATAATTTCACTAGAACATAGCAGGTTGTAAAGTAAATAATGATTTAATACTCACATGTTATAAAGAGTGCAGTACTTCCTGTGAAATTTCATATTGTACTCAAATTGACATTCAAAAGATCTGCAGGTTATTGTTAACCATCTTTGGCACTGTGACAGATCAGCAGGAGACATAAATTTGTTCATAAGTTTTTAGCACCTCATCAGTCACATTTACTGTGTGCTTACATTACCTAAAATAGTGAAAATACCTGTATTTACAATTCTTAGATCTCCTTACCCCTGCAATCTGTTATAGATGTGACTCCAAGAGTTAATTGTGTGGTAGTTTCTATCAACGTTACTGGTTCATTCCCAGTGGTGGAGTGAGCTGTGTCCATGCATATAGTTTGTGAAGGAATTTAGAACCCACCTCTACAAGATATAATTTGGTATGTAGTTTGTTTTGAGCAAAAAGCAATTGAAAATTTGCAGGCTTAGTAGAATTTTTTGCCTGTTCTTTAACCACTTAGAAAAATTTAGATAGGGATGTGTTCCTAAAAAGCATTATTACCAGGGCCCTCCCAGATAGCGCAGCGGGTTAAAGTGCAGCACTGCAAGTGAGCCACAGCCCCCTACTTGCGAGTTTGATCCCCCGACCTAGAGGTGATCCACATGGTGTGGCAGACCTTCCTTGCCTCGCCTACTGCTCAGAAGTGTACTCGGTGGATCTGCCTGTTCTGCTCCCCACTCTGTCTCTGCTGAATCCTTTCACCACCCCTGCACCTCTGGCCTGTACCCCAGTTCTGTATGAATAAATAAATAAATCTTTTTTTTTTAAAAAAAGCATTATTACCAGATATAACTTTTAATGTCTTATCTCTATGCCAGGGAAAACATGTACTGACCAAACATCTGTCCCTTTCGTTCTGTGTATTAACCTGCCTTTGAAGGCCCAGATCCCATAGCCCAACCTTTAGCTTTTTGTCTTCCAACCACTTATATATCTGGGGTTCTGTTATGCAAACTTATTTTCCCCCCATTAATCTGTCTTATATCAATTTAATTATAAGCACATTCAAAGGAATCTTGTAGTGTTAGAATAAAATTTTTCTCGTCCACATTTTATTGGTTAGGTATTCAGTTCCATTTGGTTGAAACAAAACAAACATTCATTGAATATCTATTTTAAGTCAGGCACTGTGCTAGACTCCAGGAGAAGTAATGGCGAGTAACACCTACTATCTACCCTTACTTATAACTTTATGGGTGTCAGAAACAAGGCAGCTTGTGTGTATGGTTCATGTCAATGTAGTGGTTAGTTGAAAGAACAAAAGACTGGGCACCCAAGGAAATCAAAGAAAACCTATAGAAACATCTGAGTTGGTCTTTAAGAGCAATTTGGTGATTGATTTCTGGAGGGGGAGAGAGGATGGAGGAGAAGGTTGTGAAGATGGAGAGGACCCCAAAGAGCCATTAGGCTAAGGTTCTGGCCTGGTAGAAGCAAGTGAAGGGGAAACATAAGTGTGGAAAATTTTAAAGAGTTGAGCATTACTGTTATATAGTCAATTAAAAAAAATTCACTTCTTCTAGAAACCCAGTGACATAGATGTAGCAGTAAGACTCGAAGTTATTGTCTTCAGCCAAGGATTATAGGTAGTAAGTGGTAGACAGAGCCAGGCTCTTATCCAGCTAAACCTTTTTGGAGAAAGGACTGGATATGTGAGTGCCAGACGGAGAGCATGAGTGGCTATGAAGACTATAAAGAGATAAGGGTTTGGATTATTCCTTATCAGCTGGTAACCTGAGAAGCTAGGGATATGCACATTTCAAGATAAAACAGCTTATTATGGTAGAGAGTGGCAGGTAGGCTATGGTTCTTGTGGAGCTAGGGTGGGCTTGTGTGCTTACTTTAGTGTTTACCTTCCTTTCCCCTTGTTACCTAATATCCAAATCTCATTTCTGGCCCTTATAGGTGTTGGAGTTTGGACTTCTTCTCTCCCATACACTCTGGGTCATTTTAGTCACTTCATCCTGGATTGATTTGATGGCCACTGCGCTTTCCAGAAACCCACCACTGAGATGTGCTGTAGAAAGTCTTGCCTTAAGTGTATCCCTAAATAATATTTTCTGCTCCTAGGTTGACTCACTCCTGCTAACTACATAACTACTAATGTCATTTTGTCTTCACTTAGTCTCGGCTGTGTTCCTAGTCAGGCCCCGTCCTTTCTACAGCCAGTCAAAAAATAACCCAGCAACATTTATTATACTTGCCTAATGGCCTTGTTCAGGGCTGCGGCATCATCTAATGTGAGGGGGGGGGTCTCGGGTCGGGGAGAGACTTTCCTCTGTGCCTTCCTCATTTGTCTCAGAGGTTCTGCTCCTTTCCTGGCCACTGAAGAGAGAACCTCAGCAGTATTCTTAGACTCTCTTCTCTGGCTCTATAAATAGTCGCTTGTTAAGTCTTGACTAAGTCTTGACGTTTCTCACTTGAATCCATCCCTCCTCCTCGCTCTGTATTGTGTTCTAGCTGTCGCCTCGTGTCTCTCTCTGCCAATCCATCAGCCCCACTGCTGACAGATTAATCTTCATGGAACATTAATTTCATCACGTGACTCCCTCTATCCACGTTCAACAAGCATAATTTCAGCTAGATGGATTTTCCTTATGAAGTGAAGGAGAGGATCTGAGTAGCTGTGGAGAAGAGCTGTTACTCTCTGTCCTTCTGTGAACCACATATTTGCTGTTCTCTTCATTAGCATTTTTCCAGGCCTGTTTACCCAAAGGTTAGTCCATGGCAGAAAGCAGTTTTGTCTGGATGATTCCATTCATATCAGTCCAAAGTCTGGAGCTAGTTAGAGAGAAGCCTTGTGAATGGTGGCAAGGACTTAATCTGGCAGTAATGCATTCTCAAGCTTTTGTTTTGGCATCAATCTCTGTTAAATTCCTGCTTCAGAAGATCCTGTCATCTCCATTTTTAAGATCTGAGTAATTAATTATTTTTACAATGTAATTTTTCTGAATGAAAATATTCTATTCCTTTAAAAAATGTACATGATCGTGACTTTATTCATACAAAGTGTTCAATTCACAAGTGATGTGAGTACCCTTAACCTTATGAAAGACTCATTCATGCACATAATTCATTCATTCAAAATCCACTGAACATCAAAATTTTGCAGTTTTACAAAGGAGTCTGTGTTTAAAATTTCTATAAATTCAGTACAGTTTTAATCAAATCTAAAGGTGGGAATTCTGTTACTAAAAGGGTAAACCTAATTCTATTTAAACGAAATATTAAGAAGAGTCATGTTAATACATAGGAAATAGAGATAAAGTTTTTGCTTTCTTTACAGTAACATGAGAGACACATTTTTTGTCACACAGCAAGCAGTCTGGATAAAGTCAGACCTGAGAATTAGCCCAATGTCCAATAAGATTTTTGTTATGTAGGTGTTTTTTTGTTTTTTTTGGCTACAGAGCAGACAGAGGCTACATTGCTCATCTAGAACATTACAAATTAATTTTTCTGAAATATGCTTTAATTCTGTTGTGAAAGCAATTTATTTGTTAAGAAGATCGACTGTGATGGTAAACCTGCAAAATTCCATTATCTGTTCCAATGCCTTCTTGCCTTTAGTGTAGATTTTCAAGAACTTACTCTGTTGAGTTGTAATCTGGATCACTTAGTTGGAGTCTTTGTGAGGTCTTGTTATTGTAAACAGACCTGCTAATACCAGGTGGCATAATAGCCAGTAGTTGTATTGGAAATGGGCACCATTAATATAAACTAACCACCATTTAGGGAGTCCTCCACCCCCACCCCATATGTCTCCTTGCTCTTTACTTTTTTAGCTAAGTCAAATGCATTCAGTTAACTTGCAGTTCATCCTGCGAGGTGCTGCAAACAACAAATACAATCCGCTACCTTTGTTGTGATCCTAAACCGTTAGATCAAGACATTTTCATAGCGATAATCTCTCATGGTTCTCCGAGCCATAAAACAAGTTTTATTGTTTGATGATGATTATTTCTGTGTTCTAGGTATGGAAACTAAACTCACAGAAGTCAGATCAGTTGCTCCAGATCTTGGGAGTTTTGGTGTGACTAGAATGAATAGGATCTCGGTGTGTAGCTTTCTACCCCTTGTTATTTCACACTACACGTGTGGGCTGAATCAAAAAATTTTAACTCTTTTAGAGTTCTTCCCTCTTAATAATAAGAACCTATGGACTTATTATATCATGGGTAGAAAACCACATATAACTCCCCTGGGCTTCTGTAACCAGGTGGTTTGCTTCTCTTTCTCCCCCCCCCCCTTTTTTTTTAACCCAAATGAATATTCCAGATAAACAATTTTGTTTAAAATACTAACTTTGTTTTTTTAAATTTACTGAACAAGGGTGATCCAACATTTTGGTATTTCTAACTTTAAGTGAGACATTTGTCTTTCCTACCAAACTGTTATTTTTTTGCAAAAGTATTCTTTAAATTAGGAGTCTGCACACTGAATAGGTCTTTGAAACAAGCTGCATTTAAGAGCTACTGAATTTTACCCTGTTTTTTTTTTTACTAACATCCAGTTTATTTCTTTTTATTTGCTTTTTAAATTAACATTGGCTCACAAAATTATTTAAGCTTCGGTAGTATAGTTTTATACCTCAATAATGTATATTTGCCACACCACCAAAGATCTATGATCATTTATCATTATTACATTGACCCCCTTCATCTGTTCCTTCCATCCCACTCTCCTTCCCCTCCTCTAATCAAATTAAAAAAAAATATTGACCATATTATTTATTTTTTAAACTGTGGTAACATTGCTTTATAATATTTTACATGGTTTAGGAGAACATGTTTATACTTTTTCAAATGTGTGTGACCATTCCATGCCTATCACCAAAGAAATAATAACTTTCCACCCATTAAATCTTTTCTACTTTCTGCTCTCATCTGCTGCTCCTTCTCTGGTAACCTCAGTTCTTATGTCAAAATCTAAAAAAATTTTTTTGTTTAGTCTATTCCTTTTCATTGTTTCTTAATATTCCACATATAGGTGAAATAATCTACAGTTTGTCATTCTTTTTCTGACATAGTTCACTTAGCTTAATCCCCTCCAGGTGTGTCCAAGTTGTCACAAATGGAAATATTTCATTTTTAATAGCTGCATAATATTCCATCACCTCTATGTGCTGGATCTTTTTTATTCCTTCACCTATCAGCGGGGACTTACGTTGTTTATATATATTGCTATTGTAAATAGTGCTGCAGTGTGTGTGCATGTGTGTATATATATAAGTATACATCTTTTCAAGTTAATTAACGTGATAATCATTGTTCTTATACGTACATATATGATATTAATATCAGTGCAAAGCTAGCAACTGACATTTTTTGATACAGTATAGATGGCCCCTAACTTCAGATGATTTGAGGTAACAATCTTTGACTTTGCAATAGTGCCAAAGTGATAAACAGTGATTAAAAGAACTTCAAACTTTGAGTGTGGCAAGTGATATATAATACAGTACTCTCCAATGACACTGGGCAGAGGCACTGAGCCACAGCTGAGTCAGCTATGCGATCGCAAGGATAAGCAACCTTCTATCAGCTATTTTTAAGCCTCATCAGAAAAGAGAGAAATTGATGACATTGTTACTCTGGCATTCTCATCATTCGACAATTAATCTTAGTTCAATGCTTCAAATATTCTTCAGGCCCAGTGTGTTTTTAACTGGTAAGAAGCTATACCACTTGTCTTTCACTTTCAGAACAGAATTCAGTAAATTACATGAGTAGTCAACACTTTATTATAAAATGGCTGTATGTTAGAGGATTTTGATGTGGGCTAAGGTAAATGGCCTGAGCACATTTAGGCCAGGCTAAGCTATAATGCTTAATGGGTTAAGCGTATTAAATTCATTTTCAGCTATTACATTGAACATACATGTTGTAAGTTAAGGAATATCTATATAGGTATTTATTTGTGGGGTAAATATAATTTATGTTAGACTATTTAGAATATCAGATATTTTGCACTTCTATTACGCCTTTGCCACAGAGTGGTTTGGTGGTCAAGAGCTGGTGTCTGACAGATCTGTTAATACCAGCTATTGGATATGGGCAAGTTACTTAGCCCTTCTAAGCTCCACTTTCTTATCCATAACATGGTTGTCATAAGAATACCTACTCTGGAGAATATGCTGGCCTTGTGGGATCATCCATGAAAAGTGGTTTACATAGTCCTATGAGAAGTAGTCTATAAATATTATCTATCAATGACTGATCAGAAGCCTAGGGAACCCAAGTTATGGCCAGTTGTTTTATAAATAGGGGCTTTTTTGGGTTTTCACATGAAGGTAGATTTAAGATAATTGTGATGCCAGCTGTGGGGAGTGGGAATTATTCTCGGAATCTTCCCAGTTTTGTAACTTCATATGAGTTCAGTGAACTCACTTCAGATGCGATCAGACCATTTATGAAGTCAGCATCCCAGGGTGTGGTGATATGTCTTCAAAGGCCAATCTTCTAAACCAAATGGAGTTCGTGGTAGTAAACATAGTGTTTGTATTCTGGTGTAGAGGAGCTTTCCCTGAAGCTTGCAAGTAGTTAAGACTCCCAGGCAGGCTTGGGAATTTGGCACTTGTGAATTGTAGGGTGAACTGTTTTCATTGTGGGTTTAATTGCCAAGGAAGCTATGGTGTGGCATCCAGTTCTTCTATGATAAAAATATGTACTTGTGTGATAGTTGCCCTAAGGAGTCTACAATTAGATATACACCCACTTCTCTTTCTTTTCCCCACAACCAAAACAACCAAAATAAAACTCAAGTAATATTTTATTTGACATTCTGACATTGATAGTATTGTGGCTTTGGGATAAAATATAGCAGTTATAAAACTATGAGAAACAGAGTAGTATATAGACCTCCTAACCACAAGTATGTAAAAAAGTAAAACAGCAAAAATACAATAATGTTTTTATTTGGACGTGGGGATGTTATTGGACAGGCTATGACCAGGAAGTAAAATCTTGCCTTAAGCAGCAAGAGTTCATACATGAATTCCCCTTTTCTTATAAATTAAGGCTAATAAGAGTTAGTGAACTCTGAATAATTACCTTGCTAATTATTGTGGTCTGCCTTGTGCGGTATAATGGGCTTTTATGCTGTAAAGTGTACACACTGTGGTTAGAGGCATTTATCACTGCTGGGTGACATAAATGCACGCACTTATTCCCTTCAGAACCAGTGGGACATTGGGTCCTATTTTTTTTTTTTTTTTGACTTTGCTGTGGTGCATAAGGCATTTTCCAGAAATAGTTAACTTTTATTATTTTTCTTTTTAGTATTTCTAGTATTTCTCTTTCATCCTTTTATTTCTCTATTTATCTTTTAAAATCCAAATACTACAGTCATAAACTATCCTGTCTATCTATTGGATCTTACCTTATCTTTCCACCTTAGTTTTAGTATTCTTGGATTTCCTCTGACATGTTTTATCACCCTATTATGTTGAAACTTATGTATTTATTTATATAAAACCCCTATTTTTGGTACATTATTTAAAATATTGGTCTCACCTGAGGGTAGAAATCATATATTGCCCCAAAATTGATGTTAAAAAAATATACTACCTGTAAACATTTAAAAAAACTTGTTTTTTTTAATGACGGTCATAATTTCTCTCTTGATACCCAAAATTTACACATCCAACTATTGATTTTATAGCTCGATTTAAGATTTACGAAGCAACTCAAACTTACTATGTTCAAAATGGAACTCCTGATTCCAAGACCTACCCCCAAACTCGCCCTTCACCTTCTTCCCCATCTCAGTAAATGAGTTGCATCCTTTCAGTTTTTCATGCCAAGAGCCCTTGCCCTTCTCTTTTTTTCAAGCTATCAAATTGTGCCAGTTCTTCCTTGAATGCTATCCAGTATTTCTCACTGTCTCCACTGGTCTAACCCCCTTGACTGCACGATTAAAATAGCTTCTCACCCTTATCCCTGCCCCCGTCCCTCTGTCTCCAATCTGTTTTACACCCGCCTAGCAGCATGTCACTTTTAGTTATTTATTTAAAAGATTTTATTTTATTTATTTTTGCATACATGATCTGGAGTGTGGCCTGAGGCACGGCAGGATGAGAGGATTCACCAGAGAGTGGGGAACAGTGTTGGATCTACTAAATACACTGCTGAGGGGAGCAGTGGGCAAGACAGGAGAGGTCTGCAGAACCACATGAGTCAGTTCCCTGGCCATGGATCGAACTTATGCAGTAGTGGCTGGCAGTATAGTTTAGTAGTGCTGAGACTTTAATTCCTGTGCCACCAGGGAAGCCCACAAAATGGTACTTTTAGATACTAATTTGGATTTTGTGATTGTTTGATTAAAAAAAACTGCAGATAGGCCCTCCCTGGTGGCGCAGC
>NW_004567103.1:21384224-21391733 GCF_000260355.1 Condylura cristata | reverse complement strand
TAGTCTCATGGCAGAGTAATTTTTTTCCCTCCCTCAATCTTAGGTGGCCTCTGAAGAAAATGAAACTTCTGCTAGTTGTTCTAGTTGGATAGCAGGAAGTACTTAATTAAGCACACAACTTAGAAGGAGTAATATGATTTAGTATCATATTCACTCAATGACTTAAAATTTTAATTTTTTATTTTGTCATAGGCCATGTTATTAAAATGGAATAAGCTTCTTTTTAATTTAGCAATTAAAAAACAAAATAAAAATCATACTCAAACATATTTATTGAACTTGAGACAAGTTCAAGTTTACCTTTTGCTCTTCAGAACTACCTTTGATGTGTCAATGATTTGCTGAAAGATTATATAGTCTCATTTACTGGAGAAATACAGATGGTGCATCTGAGGTTACTGAGCAATGGACTCATCAAGGGTCGGGTTTTTCCTGTAGAGGACCAGAGTATTACAGCTATTATTTATAGGAAGAGGCAATGTTTTCTTATTTCTTGTTCATGGAGGAAAGTGTTTGAGGGCATGGATTAGAAGCTTTATTGTGGTGAGGGGAAGTCTTCACAAAATTTGCAGAGGGGGCTCTTAAGTCAGAGCTAGAGGAAACAGATGGTACTGCAACATTTGGGTTTGTGGGGAGAGGATGATCTCAGAATGATGGGTATAAGCTGATGCTTTGAAAAGAATGCTCAGAAGGAGTTTTTGGAGATGTACTGGAAATTGAGATTTTTAAATGAATAGAACAAACAAATGGAGAACGATGTTTAAGAAAAAGAAGGATAAGTACTTCTGTTCTTGTGTGTTAAAATTGTTTTAAAGATTTATTTTTATTTATGCATACAAGAACTGGGGTGGAGGCCAGAGGTGTCGGGGGTGAGAGGATTCACCAGAGACAGAGTGGGGAGCAGAACAGGTAGGTATATTGAAATACTCTGCTGAGGGGAACAGTAGGTGAGACAGGAGCGGTCTGCTGCTCCATGTGGGTCAGTTCTCTGGCTTGGGATAGAACTCAAGTCACAGTGGCTGTGGAGGGCTTGATGGTGCTGAGACTAATCCAGGCACCACCAGGGAGGACCCCACTGGAATTTTGATAAGTACTGCATGAGTATTCAATCTTCTAATCCATGAATGCAGGATATATTTCCATTTATTTGTGTCTTATCTATTTTTTCAACAATGTTTTGTGGTTTTAGTATCCAAGTATTTCATTTCCTTATTTAATTCCTAAGTATTTAATTCTTTTGGATACTATTGTAGATGGAATCGTTTCATTTATTTTTAATTTTTATGCTTTTTCATTGTTAGTGTATAGAAATGAAAATAAATTTTGTGTGTTGACCTTGTATTCTGCAACTTTGATGAATTCATTTCTTCAGCCTAAGTTGTGTTTTTTTTTTTTTTTGGTAGATTTATTAGGGTCTCTATATCTAAGATCATGTTATCAAAAACAGAGATAATTTTATGCCTTCTGTCCCCTCCCCTACCCCCCAGTTTGTATGTCTTTTATTTATTTTTCTTACCTAATTGCTCTGGCTAGAATTTCCAGTACTATGTTGAATATAACTGGCAAAGTTAGATGTATTTGGCTTATTCCTGATTTTAATAAAAAAACTGTTTTACTTTTTCTTCATTGAATATGTTGTTAACTATAGGTTTCTCTCATGAGAACTTTACTATATTGAAGAAGTTGCCTTCTATTATTTTTTGCTTGTTCTACCTCACAAGCTCCTTTAGAAGGGATACCAGCATTTGAGTGGGATCATTAACTGACTGCACATTAGGTGGGAAATTTGGGCAAGTCATTTACCTCTCTGGGTTTAATTTTACTCATTTTAAATATAAGGATGTTGAGCTA
This sequence comes from Condylura cristata, assembly GCF_000260355.1. Classification (NCBI taxonomy): domain Eukaryota; kingdom Metazoa; phylum Chordata; class Mammalia; order Eulipotyphla; family Talpidae; genus Condylura; species Condylura cristata. The sequence goes on along the minus strand of NW_004567103.1, from coordinate 21,389,882 downwards.
AATTTTATGATCTCAAAATTTTGTGTGTGTGTGTGTGTGTTGGGGGCGGGGTGTTGAAAACATTTTAGCCCCAAACATGGGGTCTAGTGAATTGTATTTTTATGTCTCAGGTGATTTTAATGTAGATGAGTTTGCTCTCTGTAATCCATAATTGCCCTAAAATTCCTTCAAATATCTTTCACTAACAGGTGTTCATCACAGTAGATCAAATGTGGCTATGGGTGGTTGAGTTAGATGTTGTTCATTATTCTAAGTAATGTGTTTATGGAGTAGCTGCTTCCCTGAGATTATGGCATTTTGGGGGGATAGGAATTATAAAGCATTGACTGTTATTTGGAAGTGAGAGAAGAATAGTTTGCTCTAGAAGTGGTTGGTGTGAGGTGATACAGGGAGAGAGAGTTTTTGAAAAATAGAGTTGGAAGACAGTCTAACGAGTAATTTTCCTTGGAGCGACTAGTGGTAAGATCATAGTGCCTTCTGATTTGTCACCAAGAAGTCCTTGGCAAGAGGTATTCTGGGGAGGGGATTCCAAAGAGCGGTGTTGGAAACCAGAGAGAAGGAATGTTTCAGTGGGCAAGAGGACCTGATGAAAAATTTGCATATATTAAACGCACATACTTTCACTTGTAAAATTAATGCAAATATTTCTGTCAAGTTAGCAGTTACTCTACCACATTTACTTATATGGTAAGAATTCATAAAGAAGTAAAGCGAAAAGTAAGAATCTTCTTGCCCATCATTCATCAAAAGCTGCTAAATTTCCATTTTCAGTTATTTTAACATTAAATAATTCATGTCTCCCCTATTTTTAGATCCTCCAACCTGAGATACCATCTTTTGTCTGCCTGCTAAAACACATGAAGCATATGTCCTACTATGTTGTGTTCCTTCCTGGCTGGTCCTTACCTCCTGATTTTTATTTCTTACATATCTTTAAATTTTTTTTTAAAGATTTATTTATTTGTGCATACAGAACTGGGGTACAGGCCAGAGGCTCAGGGGTGGCGAGAGGCTTCACCATAGACAGAGTGGGAAGCAGAACAGGCAGATTGACGAATACACTGCTGAGGGGAGCAGCGGGCGAATCAGGAGAGGTCTGCCACGCCATGTGGGTCACCTCAGGGGCAGGCGGGAATAGAACTCATGCGGAAGTGGCTTTAGCTTCTCAGTGCTGTGCTTTAACCCGCTGTGCCACCAGGGAGGGCCATATCTTTAAATTTTTTAAAAAGATTTATTTATTTATGTATACAGAACTGGGGTATAGGCCAGGGCAGTGAAAGGAGTGTCTCACTAGAGACAGAGTGGGGAGCAGAACAGGCAGATTGACAAAGTACATAGTGCTAGACAGGAGAGGTCTGCTGCCCCGAGTGGGTCACTTCCCTGGACGGCAGCTGGCCTTGTAGTGCTACACTTTAACCCATTGCACCATAGGGAGGGCCCCATATTTTAAATTTTCTGATAGTTGTTGCAGGAATTTTATGGTTGAATTGACTTGGAGGAGCAGTCTTAGGGTTAAAATTATGTGGTAAATTGTCTTCTGCCACTGGGGAGGGGATAAATTTGGAGACCAGGAAGAAGAGGTGCAATATTTCCTGGATAGTTGCTGAAAGCTCCTGCTCAGTATACACGGCCTGAGAAGGTTTATGGTGAGGGAGCAAGAGAAATTTTGTGAAGAAAATAGTTACATATTTCCCCTTCCATCTTTTTTTTGTTTTTAAAGGTAATCAGGGGCAGAGGATAGTCTTTTCTGTTGAAATGGGAATCCACTGGGTTTTAGACAAGGAGAAGCATTATTTTATTTCTATTTTACAGAGATCATTCTGGCAGCTTTATAGAAGATGGGCTGTGGCACGACCAGAGTAGAATCAAGACCAGTTAGAAGAGGCTTGTTGTTGTTAAGGGCGGTCTGTGTGCCCTGCTCTAGGGCAGTCACAGAGCATTGCAAGGGAGTAGATGATTTGGGATATGTAGTTTACTGGTAAAGCCTCCAGATTGCTGATGATTTGGGGGTGAGTGAGCTAGAAGAGGAAAGGAGTTATGGTACGCAGAATCGTAACCCTGCCCCCCACAAAGATTTCATATAATAATCCCCAACATGTGTGAACATATTTCTTCATGGGGCAAGAGAGAGACATAGCTATGATTACATTGAGGGCTTTGTGGTGGGGAATTTATCCTGGAACATCTAGATAGGCCCCAGTAATCAGAGTCCTTGTAAGAGTCAGGTCTAGAGAAGGAGAGGTGATGAGGGACACCGAGGTTGAAAAGATGCATAGAATGAACCATGAGCCACGGAGTGCCTCTAGAAGCTGGAGAAGACAAGGAATCTGCCTCCGCCCTACTAACATCTTCACCTTAGTCTAGACTTTAATCTTGGTCTTTTGATCTCTGTAAGTGCAAGATAATAAACTTGTTCTTTTACATCACAATATATAAAGAAATATGTTACAGTCATAAAAGGAAGTTAATAACAGGTCAATGACGCTATTTTTTCTTTTTTTTCTGGAGAATAGTGCTATTATTTTCCAACATGAGCAAGGTTGGGAAGGAAAGTTTAGAAGAAGGTTAAGAGGAGGTTGAACCTGGCCTCTTAGGCAAACTGTTGGCCGTCTACGTGGATATATTGATAAGCCAGTTGTCTGTGGTCTTGGGCAGGTTGGCATGAGGTGGAATGTGAGTGCCATCTCCCATGTAGAAGTGGAGTTTAGAGACCTGGGGTTTTACACCCAAGGAAAAATCATGTTACATTAATCATGGAAAAACAGCTTAGTGACTTCCAAGCAGAGACCGCATAGAAATTTATTTTCCCTCATTTCTTACTGTTTAAATTATAGTTGTTTTCTTTTGAGTCACCAAATGACATTTCAAACGATAATAAGAAGCTGCCACTTTGGGAAGAGGGAAAAAAAAATTAAACATCTTTTTAAAAGATCAAATTTCTGGATTGTGCAGAGAGTCACAGTATTTCTTCTTTCATTAAAAAATTACTTGTGAGCTCATTTAGAAGATTTAAACCTATAGTTTAATTTTGGGAGATATCTATGGGCTTCAGATTTTTTTTCAGGTTAGGATTTTTTTTAATTTAGGTATAATTGCCATACATTATTTTAGTTTCTGGTGTTCAAATAATGAATTGACATTGGTATATATTGTAAAATGGTCATCATCATAAGGTTACTTATTGTTGTTAGCAACTTTCAAATATGCAAAACCTTATTATTAATTATAGTCCCCAGGTTCTACATTACACCTCCTTGACTTATTTATTTTGTAATTGGGAGTTTGTACCTCTTGATTCCCTTTACCCACCCTCCAGCCATCTACCCCTTTGGTACTACCAGTTTAGTTTCTGGCTCTATGCTTTTAGTTTAGCTTAGTTTTGTTTATTTTGTTTTGTAAATTCTACATTTGAGTGAAATCATATGGCATTTATCTCTTTCTGATTTATTTAACCTAACATATTACCCTCCATTGATGTTATTAAAAAAAGGGCAAGATTTTATTCTTTTTCAAGGCTGAATAATATTTTAAATAACCATGCATGCATGCATGCATGCATCCATCCATCCATCTGTAGATCTATCTATATCCAGTGTCATCATGTACTGATCTACCTACTTACTTGTCTAAATGTGATGTGCATAATCACATTTTCTTTATTCAATCACCAATTGATGGACACATTCTGCTACCATAGATTTTCATTATAAATAATATTGTATTGAACATTGAAGTGCATATATGTACTTATTTCTGAATAAGTGTTTTTACTTTCTTTGGTAAATACACAGATATGGAGTTGCTGTATCATGTGGAAGTTGCAGTTTTATTTTCTGGGGAATCTCCAGAATGTTTTTCATAGTGCTCACAACAGTTTCTGTTGTGTGCATGAAGAGTTCCCTTTTCTCTACCTGTTTCCCAAAACTTGTCATATCTTTTTTTTTTTTTTTGGTAACTGTCATTCAGCTGTGATTCACATGGTGACTTCCCTTTGCATTTCCCTGATGATTAGTGATGTCGGGCATCTTTTCATGTGCGGGTTGCCCATCTGTATGTCTTGTTTGGAAAAATGTCTATTCAATACCTCTATGGTATAAATATTTAAGAATGTGTTTCTTGTCAACTGGATTATGTTTAACTTTTGAAAGAAACAAGCTTTTCCTTATGTTTGCATCCGGTGCTTCCTGCTGTGGTTTCAAGGGCTTTAAGGACATCCAAAAATGTAAAAAAAAAAAAAAAAAAGGCTGAAGTTTGTATATCGCAGAATGTTTGGTGTATCTGTATAAATTAACGTATCCCCTGAAAATATAGCTCAAAGTTCTCAACCCAGGTGGATTTGTCCTTCCCAGGAGACATTTGGCAATATCTGGAGATATTTTTGGTTGTTTTAACCGGGAGTAGGAGGCTCCTGGCACCGGCTGGGTAGAGCCGGGATGCCGCCGCATACCATGGACACAGGACAGCGCCTCTTTCCATCATAGACAGTGGCAGCCTAAGACCTCAGCAGGTTGAGACCCAGCTACGTAAAGAACGTAGATAAATGGAAACCATATCTTTCTGCTGTTTAACAACATTCTGTTTCCTCCATGAGTCAGCTTGTGGTTGGAACCCTAGGACTTCATTCTTGCTTCCTGGACACAGTACTGCAACATTCTTGTAGATTCCATGATTTTTATTGTGTAAGAAACTGGCTAATTTAATGTTCACTGAAATGGAAGGCAGAAAGAAAACAGGTTGTTTGAAGTCTTAATTTAACTGGCTTTTTCCTAAGATAAAACAAGGTTAAATTTATGAGTCTTATATTTTTGGAAAAATATTAAATTGTCTAAGTTTTTATTTTGGACTCTATCAAGTATTAATAACATCATGCCTTCTCTAGTCATGATTAATTAAATACAGCTCTGATACAGTTATTTCTTTATTTCAGATAAAAAATCATCTGAAATAGCTAGAGTTGAAGTGGAATAAAATTGTGAAAATCAATTTCTAATTCTGTGGCCCTACTAAAATAGAAGCATTATGATTTAAAAATGTTAAAGAAAATAAGTCTCCTTCTTGTAATTTCTAGCTTAAGTAGCAGCCCAAAGAACAGATGTAGGAGTTAAGAAATTTGTACAATGTCTGGAGTCTTTTCATTCCTAGATTTCACAATGTAAAGTTTCGTTACTAAATTAGTAAGAGATTTTGTGAAGCCTACATTATTTAATTGGTTATAGAATATACCTTAATTTCTGTGACAAAATCAGGATTCTAAAGTGGGAGATATTATTAATACATAAAAATTAATGTGTGTGTAACCAGAAAAATTCCTAAAATAAGCTATATAGCAATATATACTTAAAGAAGTGACAGCTTGAAATATTAAAAGTAGTTAAGGTAACATTGTATTAGAATATGGAAATGGAATTTCGGGAAATCAGAGACAAACATTGTGTTGTTCCTCAGGAATACTTAATACTTTCATGCATATGACCCATGTAGTTAGAGAACTAACATATTCATATGCTGATCATTCCTTTGTAAATTTAACATATATGTATATGGCATATAAAAATGATGCCCAAGGACTTGAGTGTTTTGGGGGGTGTTTTATATTGCTATGTACCAATAAAGGCACCAAAATGACCTTCAATGTTTTCTTTAAAAATAACATTTTTT
>NW_004567103.1:21380176-21383599 GCF_000260355.1 Condylura cristata | reverse complement strand
GGTTTTAACTTTGTTATAATTACTTTTTATTACTCCCGTCCCCACCCCTTATTTGGGTTTCCTACATTCCTCCTATAGGAGAAATCATCCCGTATTTTTCTTTTTCTTGCTGACTGATTTAAGTTGACTGGATCAAGAAGATGTGATGTGTATATATATATACACACAATAGAATACAATAGAATATTGCTCAGCAATCAAAAAAGATAAACTTGTGCCATACACAGCAACATGGATGGAGCTAGAAGGGATCATGCTTAGTGAATTGTATTCTTATTAGTTCTTCTCCTGGATTTTTTTTTTGTATTTTTTACTGTTCATTCATTTATTCACTCATTCATTCATTCATATCTTCATTGGTCATTCAGTCTCCTCTTGGATATACAATGTCTACATTGAACTTAACAGGTGCCAAACAGAAATCCTGAATTTCCTCTTCCCCTTGCATTGTTCTCCATCTCAATACATACTTTCTCCTTCTGGGTATTCAGACCAAAACATTTTGGAGTTTTCTTTTTTTTACCCTCTACTTCATTCATAACCCAAATAATCTGGAAACAGTTGCCCATATGGAACTCATATGGAAATAACCCATAATTAATATGGGAATAATCTGGAAATAAAAAAATAACTTGAGAAGTTATTTTAAGATTACTTTCAGCTCCTGTTTTCACTGTCTATCTGGAATCTGACACTTCTCATCAATGCCACTGTTACTCTCTGGGTCCAGCCCATCATCAGCTCTTACCTATTTAGGTTACTGCAACAGCCTCTTCCCTGGACCCTTAGCTTTCTCTCTTGGCTCTTTACCTGAATAGATTTTTATAAATGGAAGCCAGATCCTATCATGCCTCAGCTCAAAGTCTTCAACAACCTCCTACTCAGAGTAAAGGCAGCGTTTTCACTGTGGTCTACCAGGTTCTGTGTGCTTAACTAAATTACTTCTCTAATTTCCCCACTATAGCACTGTCCTTGACTCCTCCACGTGACCCAAACTAGCCTGCCTGCTATTCGCTTATTAGCACATGTGTTCCTGTCTTAGGACTTTTTGCAGCTAACTCTTCCATTCACCTGAATTCTCCTTCCTCAAATAGCCACATAGCTTGTTTCTTCACCTCTTAGTCTTTGCTCAAATGTCACATTTTTAGAGCCCTTTACCTTATAAAATTGTCACCTCTTGGGCCCTCCCTGGTGGCGCAGCGGGTTAAAGCACAGCACAAAGAACCTTAAGCCACTTCCGCATGAGTTCGATCCCCGCCTGCCCCGGAGGTGACCACATGGCCTAGCAGACCTCTCCTGACCTGCCCGCTGCTCCCCTCAACAGTGTACTTCGTCGATCTGCCTGTTTTGCTCCCCACTCTGTCTCTGGTGAATCCTCTCACCCTCCGCATCTCTGGCCTGTACCCCAGTTCTGTACGAATAAATAAATAAATCTTTAAAAATATATATATTTAAAAAAAATTGTCACCTCTTTATACTATACATTTCTATCCCCTTTGTCTCCTTTCTCCTTTATTTATTTGTACCAATAGCACATATCATCTACTTTGTTTAATTTTTTTTATCTGTTGATTATCTTATTCCCCCCAGCATATACCAAAGTGTAAATGCCAGAAAACCATTATAATACAGAATTATTTGTTGAATGAGTAAATGGTTTCCTATATTATGTAGAAGTCAGTGAGGTAGCATACCTCTGAGGAAATAGATATCTTCCAGTGTACTACTTATTACGTCTTTGAGGAACCATTGATTTCTGGGTTCTCATTTGAAAGTAAAAAAAGTTTTAATAAACCTAGAGTGTTCTGTACACTCTATCATTTCTTCACTAAAAGAGGCAGAATATTCTGCATAATGACAAGTATTCCAAATGTCAGTTTAAAAAATTTTATGAATATAGAAAGAGTTGTTGGCAGTTTGCAAAATTCAATGGAAGTGGAATGTCAAAAGAAATGAGGCCATCCCGGCATTAGCTTTTCCACATCCAACTTTGAGTGAAGTATGTAGCATGTGTATGATTTGTCTGTCTGGAGTAAAATTGGGAAACAGCACAGTTGTGAGCCTGTATATTAGGAACAGGCTTTGATAGTGTTACTTAGGAAGTCTAATGGCACCACATGTCAGTAAAGTGGGGGAGTCCATTTTTGGTATACTCCCCAGTTTGGAAATCACTCTTTCTATCCGAAAGGTTAGAATACAGCCTATACATGATCAATGGCCAAGGTGAGAATTCAGGCCACAGGACAGAGACCCTTTGTCAAATCGCTGTGTTTTAATGATCAACTGCTAAGCATAGTCTTAAACTCTCCTAAAAGTGAGACTCACGAGCAGTCAGTAGAGTCAGGTATTTCAAGAGAAGCGAGATTTAGCCTGCCAAGGTCTAGTTAGCCTCTCTTACACATTTTCAGTAGCTTCTTGGTGAAAGAGAACTGGAAATTAATATTTGAATTTACTCTATATCATTTATGGTTTGCTGAATTTAACAATGCTCAAGTGAACTATGAAATTACTCTATCATGTTTCTCATTTTGTATTTCAGACTCCTTCCATTCTTTGCTAATCCTTATGCAGTCATATAACGACCCAAGCTAAAGAAATTCTTTTGCCCTAAATAGGTATTTGGATTGCCTCAATTCCACCTGACTATTGCAGCCAGCATCCCAAGAACAGAGAGTGGGAACCAGGAAAATAGGACCCCTCATATGATACCGCCTTACAAAGACTTTTCTTTCAGCATAGTTTTAACATTATATAAAGCAAATTAAAAAATGCTGTCATGTAATGAGTCACAGACATGAAGCATGGAGCTTGGTGTCTTTTGCTTTCCAAAACATACTCTATTTTATATTCTTTTATTTAAATTATTTGGTGGGTGTTCAACGATTCTGGCTAGAGAGACAAAATATGTTCTCTCTTTATGACAGAGAGAGAAGCACTATTTGGAGCTGTGCAGTTTGGTGATGTAGGAATTGATGAGGGAAAAGAACAAGGTGAATCACACCTCAGTTACTAGATTAGTGCATCAAATTAAATGTTACTACTCAGGAAGGCAGTAGAAAGAGACACTTCCATAGTAACTGTTGTCATAGTTGTAATTTTCACTCATCTTTCAGAAAGTATGTGGAAGTTAAGTAATGCAGCTATAGTGATACTTGGAATGCATTACCATTTTCAAATAACAAAAGCTGTTAAGGATTATGATTTCCTCTCTCTTGAGTTTGTATCATCAATTTAATATCCAGCACACATTCATCACCAAGGTAATTGCATAGGTGACATTTTATGTAAATGTCCAAAGATGCTTTGTCAGATAAAGTGTACTTTTACAGGACTCTCCTGGGTTGCTTAATGACCACTAAGGAAATTTTCACTGTGAACCTTTAAGGCTAAAAAAACTCCCCCCTCCCCATACTCCCCCCTCCC
>NW_004567103.1:21377426-21379891 GCF_000260355.1 Condylura cristata | reverse complement strand
TGGATGATGGAATGTTGGCCAGATTTCTTTTTAAGTAGTTCTTTCTTGGATAGTTTGGCATGGTGAATGAGGTCAAACAATGACCTGTTTCCTTTGTTGGGAGATGGACATGCGTTACATGTATTTTGCTCTTGTTTTTGTATTACCCTTCAAAGATTAGGACTTTAGCTTCCTACTTTAAAGCTAAAAGATTAACAAAATACACTAGTATTTTTTGGGTTGTATATGTGTCCACACAACCTAGGAACTTGTGGAATGCTTTATTTTTGTTGTTTTAATTCTCACCACACGCCATACTGCAGTGCACTGCTCAAGAGTGGAAATGTTCTATTCTATTTGAAAAACATGTTTCTTAAGTTTTTATTTGTTAACAAACATTTAGAAATACTGAAATTTTATCCTATTAATTCAGTACTGAACTATCTGAAGTCTACTTTTAAATGCTGAGGAAACTTCCTCATAACTCTTAATTGGCTCTTTCTAGCTTCCAGCATTCTTGTGCCTCGATTAAACACTTTTGTTACCCATACCCCAAATTTAGTAATTAATCATGCTTAACCTTTATGTGGCATTGTGACAAATAGTATTTGTCATTTTTATTTAATTGAGCACTGTATTCTTATACTTTGTGGTCTCTCAGCTCATTTCCTGTAACAGATTATAAAAACATTTTGGTATAAATGTATATTGTTCTGTTCTAGATCTTTATATCTGCCTGAATAGCTCTTACAAGATAGGTATTCAGTGCAAATTAGTTAATAGCTTAATCAATAATCTTGTGAATTGGAATATGTTGAAGGAAACATTCACATGATGATATTCTCTCTTAGCTACCAGTTTGAATGCATTTTGGGAAGTAGATTTAGCAAATTACTTTAATTTGCACAATTACCTTAATGTAACACAGTTATTCCACATCTCAGGAAAATGATTCATATTATTTTAAAGACACAACTTGAATAAGGTCAAAGCATAAAACCTACTGGTAATTAAAAATAAAAATATAAAATCAGTGAATTTTACACAGTATAAATGCACTTTGAAATTTTCTAGAAGATGACAGGTACATTAGGACAGAGCTTTTAAGATGGAACAGACTGATAGCCTTGCCGAAGGTTAATACAGATTCATTATTTTTTCACTCCTTTCTCCTATTTGGTCCCCTCTTCCTAAACCATTGAATTCTTGCTAACTGGTCAATCTTTTCTAGGAACATTTTCTTACATCACATATTGTTTAATATGTGATACATCCTGTTGATAAGTTATTATTATTATTTGTATTTTAATGGTCAGGATGCACTGGAATTTGGAAGTTTATGAACTTGGCATCAATATCACTTTTTCTCACTGAACAGAAGCAAACACCTCATTATTCTTCTTTTGATATATTACCTTAGATAACAACATCATTTAAATTCCCTGTGCCTTTTGAACAAGTTTTTTTTTTTTTCCTTAAAGATTTATTTATTCGTACAGGACGGGGGTACAGGCCAAAGATGCAGAGGGTGAGGGGGATTCACCAGGGACAGAGTGGGGAGCAGAACAGGCAGATAGACGAAGTACACTGCTAAGGGGAGCAGTGGGCGGTCAGGAGACGTCTGCCGCGCCATGTGCTCACCTCCGGGGCAGGCAGGGATCCAACTCATGAGAAAGTGGCTTGAGCTTCTTAGTGTAGTGCTTTAACCCGCTGTGCCACCAGGGAGGGCCCCTGAACAAGTTTTTGTCTTTAAAAGGTAATAAAATGTCTTCCTTACAGTTCACAGGGTGTCACATTATTCTACATAGACTTAACAGTGCTCTGAGATGATTAAAACTCAAGAAACTCACACTGAGCCTTGATCATATTGCTGAATGTTGATGGGCAAATATAGAAGGAATTAGAAGCAGATGTAATAAAAACGATCTGTTGATATTTTCTTTTGACCTTTAAAACTCCCTAGATATGTTCACATGTTTAGGTTTTTGCATAAAAAGATCCACAAACTGGACTTCCATATTTCTCCAAGCTGTAGGATATATTTAGGCTATTCTATAGAGAAGCCTGTGTGATCTAAGAATGTGACTTGTTTTCCATAAGTCTATTTCAATTTACCATCGACTATTTCTAATTGGAATTTAATTCTTTGGATTTCTGGATTGGTGTCTCCTATTCTTATAGGAAGAGGAAATATCATACTATGAAAACAAGGTAGCTAAAGTTTACCTGGTGAAATTTCTTTCTTTAACATCTTAATAGTTCACAGCAGAGCAGGCTGCTTTTAGTATGGGATTAGTTGGTCCTCCCATCATTTATTTGGTATATTTTCAAGTTGATTTCTCACATACTGTAAAATGTCCTGAATCACAAAAGAAGGTGGTGGAGAGTCTGTGAACTTTTCTACTATATTTGGAGAAAAAGGTAAAGACACTCTTGAAGGATCTATTGAAAACCACTAAGGGTGGCCCTCCCTGGTGGCGCAGCGG
>NW_004567103.1:21350314-21377326 GCF_000260355.1 Condylura cristata | reverse complement strand
GGCGTGGCAGACCTCTCCTGGCCCGCCCACTGCTCCCCTCAGCAGTGTAGTTAGTCGATCTGCCTCTTCTGCTCCCCACTCTGTCTTTGGTGAAGCCTCTCGCTGCCCCTGAGCCTCTGGCCTATACCCCAGTTCTGTAAGCACAAATAAATAAATCTTTTTTTTTTTTTTTAAAAAAAAAAGAAAACCACTAAGGGTAATGGGAGAGACATAAGCAAAAGATAAAAGGAGAGACAAATACTTCTTGAAAGGTTATAGTTGTACATACAGACAACATATATATGGGACATTTTAATGAAGATGGTATTATCACAGCCATTAGGGAACCAAGAAAATAATTACCTACCGTCTCATCAGCCATGAACTATGAAGCATTTCCCAGATTTTATCCAATAGAGAAGATAGTTTTAGTAAAGGTGTTTTCATTTCCAGGTTCAGTTGAATTACAAACTAAGCTTAGTCTAGTATGCATAGATCCTCTCTAAGTAAAGCATACTGATTGAATACTCATTATGTGGGAAGCATTTTTGCATAAAAACAGATTGACCCTGGAAATACCTCCTTTGATTTCTGTAAATAGTCATTTCCTTCCCTTGTTTTCATGTCCACATTATTTTTAATTATTTTAGGCTATGAGCCTTAAGAAAGCCTGTGTGTCTTCTGCTTAAGAAATGTATTGAAAGCTATGTATGTTTGATTGCCTAATATAACATTTGCCTTATAAGAAGCAAAATAAATCTTAGCTGAGGAACCTAACAGTCTTCTAAAGTTACTTAATATGATACCACTAGGTGCCATCTACTAAGAAGGAACAACAGAACAACAAAAGCTTATTGTTAAGATGTGTAACTTGTTCTTCAGTGAAGGAGGTTTGTGTATATAATTGAGTTTAGTTGTTTTTGTTTATAGAGCTCCTGTAATTTCCTTGTGCCAGATTCTGATTCAAGAGAAAAATACCAAAGTGCTTTAGGCAACAGCTGTTCTAGGCCTCCAGGGTGGTAATTCTGAGCCCAGGGTTGTGCTCACATTTGTGAAATGTGCTGTTTGACTATGAAACCCTGTATTCTTTCCCAGGGCTATTAGAGTGACTGTCCCTATTAAAAAAAAGTATTAATCATCAAGTCTGTTTCACAAATATCCCGAAGAAGAAAATAACCTGCTGTGACCTTGTGTGCAGTTCATGAATTCTTTTCTGAAGTATTTCTATGATCTGATTTTTAATTACCACACACATTTCTACATCTCATGCAATAATTTCTTCTTCACAAAAAAGAAGAGCAATACCCTGGGTAGTCTCTATATTTTTCATGAGTAGCAGGGATGCTGGCCAGCTGGTTAACTAATAATCAGCCATACAGAGGTGCTATGACTGGAGCTTAAAAATTTGTACTCATTCCTGCCTTTCTTTTCATTTTTCTACCATTTGGAAGAAGTAGGCTAATATTAAGTAAAAAAATAAATAAAATTAAAAAACGTAATTTGTAGCAGTAATGATCAGGATTCACTATGTCATTTGAAACTATAAAATTGGCCATCATCAAAGCTGCATTTTGGTAATGAAAAAATAATAAACCAAATATGGAATCACAGAAATTCCAAGTGTTAAAAGCTATTTTAACTGTGTCTATGACAGAACAGAAATAACAGGATGATAGGGACAAGTTCACTTGTCAGGTATTTATTTCTATACTGAGAAGACTCTGTACTGTATATACAAATTCAGGGTGTGTAGTGGTGGGAAGAGAAACAGAGGATAAGAAAAATAACAGATCATTGCTAAAGTTACATGAATATACTAATTCAATTTGATACATCTACAAAGACTAGTTGGTACAATTTTAAAGGAAGTGTGCTTCCCCTTAGCATGATGATAAAGTTTTAAAACATTCTTGTTGATAATGCATTAGGTAGATTTTCTATTATGTAAAAACAGGAATGAGTTTGTTTCAGCAGCTCTGGAGAGTAATCTGTCAATATGTTTGAATCATAATGTTGGTGATGATGATGATGAGGCTGATGATAAAGGTGTATGCCAGTGCTCAGCATGGGGGGATGGGCACCTAGCAGAAAGCTTGCTCCATGTGGTATATACAGCACCACACACGTCGCCAAGCCCCCAGTCTCCAGCCTACCTTTTTTTTTTTTTTTAAAGATTTATTTATTCATATAGAAGTGGGGTACAGGCCAGAGGCGCAGAGGGTGAGAGGATTCACCACAGACAGAGGGGAGCAGAACAGGCAGATTGAAAAAATACACTGCTGAGGGGAGCAGTGGGCGGGTCAGGAGAGGTCTGCCCCGCACCATGTGGTCACCTCCGGGGCAGGCAGGAATCGAACTCATGTGGAAGTGGCTTTAGATTCTCAGTGCAGTGCTTTAACCCACTGCGCCACCAGGGAGGGCCATCCAGCCTACCTTTTCTGCTCCATTGCTTAGTATTTCCTCTGAAAATTATTTTCCTGTAGACCATATTCAATCGTCTTCTTCTTTTTTTCTTTTCTTTTTATTTTATGACAGTGTATTTTTATATCATTTTGTACATTTTTTTTTTCATCTCAGTTAAAATCCCTGTGGGTTTCCCATCACCAAGTCACCCGTGTGCCATCACCATAATCCCGTGCATTTCCCTCCCCCCACCCCGTTTTTGATCCCATTCCCCACTCCACCCCCACAAAATGTCTCTGGTATATGGTTGTCATTATTTTTGTTATTTTCCACCTGGTCCATTATACTCCTGCTATGAGTGAAACCATTTGGTATTTTTCTTTCTCTTTCTGGCTTTATCTCACTAAGCATGATCTTTTCCAGTTCCATCCAAGTTGCTGCAAAAGACATGTGTTTCTCTTTTTTGGTTGCTGACTAATATTCCATTGTATATATGTACCACATCTTTTTTATGCAGTCATCTACTTTTGGGCATTTGGGCTGCTTCCATGTTTTTCCAATTGTAAATAAAGCAGTATAGTGCTGCGTTTTAACCCCTTTCACCACCAAAGAAATCCTCCCCATAGTCAATCTTAAAAAAGATTTTATCCTACATTCACTTTGTCTTCCTGTAAATGTTTACCTCCACTACCTTGAATGTCTTTTCTTCTCCTAGCTTGTGGTTTCTCATCCATCTTTTGCAATTTTGTTCAAATCATATTCTGTCAGTGAAGCCTTGGGTCTGGTACCCCCTTAGACAGAGAGAGAGGCTGGCAGCTGTACCTGCTTCCATAGACATTTCTGTCTCCTCAGGGGTCCTGGAAGGGGACCATCTTTATGCAGAGTGGGATTTGCATGTGTGAATGATTGAATGACAAATAAAACAAAAAAGGGAAAATCCCAATATTAATGTTACTTGCTAGCTCTTTCATTACATTGTGCTAAACTGAAACTTGTCCCATTGTATAAACTTATTTACAGTGATCAAGGTGTATATTTCATAACAATTCTGTAAAATAGGGTAGACACTGGGTTTTGTTGGGTTTCTACTTGTTTCATTGTTTATTTGCCATGCAATGAGGCTGGTAGGCTCTTATTGTTATAAAGCTGATCAAGGAAGTACATTTATCAACTCTTAGTCTAGGATGCTATTTACTTAACTGTCCTCTACTATTTAATATTCTGAAGAGAAGATATGCCCAAGGACCTCTTATTCTCAGGAAATAAATTTTGTGTATTTATTTTTAAAGGTTTGAGGATCCAGAGCTGAAAAAGTTTCTCCTTGTAAATACATTATTCATCAATATAAAAATCTTCATGTAAAAATTAATGTCTCAAGACACAAAATTAACTTAGATGAAAACCTATATGATATTTGTATTAGAGGGAGGTTCTGCAGCAGATGAGAGAGGCCACACTTGATGAGAGAAATTTTTTTCTCTTTCATGTAGTTGTCAACATGTGGAAAGCCCAGATCAAGTACGACAAAGCTGTCATACATGGTTGTTAGATGTTTGGAAGGATATCCCATAGTATTAGAGATCCAGGTGTAAAGGACGTGTAAAGTTTCAATAACTAAAAATGGAGGGAGGGGAACAGAGTTGCATGGGTTGGTTTTGGGGTAAAGGTGGAAAGTGGTTGTGGTACACTAGCACCTCCAGATGATTTGTGACATCCATTGTGCCTTAGGAATGAAGCTGGGGGAAGAATGTCGTGAGTCAGGGGAGGGGGTGGGAGTGTAGGTGTTAAATTTATCCTGTCGCTTTTTTTTTTTTTAATAAAATGATGAAGGCGAGTTTTTTCTGGGATAGTACCTTGACAAAATGTCATTGATTTGTTAATTTACATTATTCAAGTCACTTCTGTGAGCTCTACTAATCTTTAGCATCAGCACCTAGTAAAATATGATGTCTGTTCAGATGAGATTATTTTTGTGTCTTTGAGTTAAGGCATGATAATGATGGGATCTATAAATGTGTGACTTTTGAAGGGCCTGCTTCTAAGAGATTTCTGAAGTTAAAAGGTTGTGCTGTCCCACTTTATGTCATATTCTGCTGATCCATCACTTACAGAAAGTTCCAATTCCTGATGAAGAGTAGAGCTTTGACATGATTTTTCACTTAGGTGTGCAGAAAGAATTGGATAGCGTTGTGCACAAAACAGGCTGAAATCAAGCTTTAATTAGCCAGGCTTTTGCATAATTCATCATGGTCACTTTGGGGATCCAGCTAAATATGCTTTGGATTTTTACCATGAGGGGTTTATTTTAAAGTACGGTTATATTCTGTTGGCTCCTAAAACTATGACCATGTACCTAGTGTCTCTAAAAAAATGAAATGTTATATAATGATCCATAAAAAATGAATCAATCCATTAAAAATTTGTTACAAAATATCATTTTTAATATTATTATAATAATATTATAATCCTCTGTAGACAGGAAAGTAAGCTAAGGCTCTTTCTGTCTTTTTGAATTCCTAGGCTGTCCATCTGGCCCAGGCAAGCTTCCAGATTGAAGCCTTTGGCTCCAAATTCATTCTTGACCTCACACTGAACAAGTAAGTATTTAGTCACAAATCTGTTTAGGGGCAAGTGTAAAAATCTTTACTTCTCTGATATTGGTTTAGTCAAAATAGTGACTGTTGTTGAAGCAACTGACATTTTCTAGCCAAATATGTGTCATATAGCACTTAAAGACAAATACCAAAACCTGTACAGTTAGTGTCTTTTTTCTTCAAGTAATGCTAATTAAATGTTAGCTATAATTAATTACTACTATGTGTAAGGGGCATGATAAATTAAGGGTTCTTGTAAAATTAGATGTCAGTCTAGAAATTTCTCCCATTTAATCTTTAATTCACAATTCACATGCCTTTCTATATCAAGAACAAAGACATAGATGATTTGCAAATAAAATTTGCAAAATAAAGGTTTTTTGCTTCAGAATTGGCTTTGATGTATTTTCTTAGAAATTTTAGTCCTCATAAAAATTGACATGGTTTTTCTGAGTGTGTTTATGTTGCTATTTGTTGATATGTGTTATGTTGATAGTTAAATGCTATTTCCTGATATTCCCGTTGTCTTTGGATTAAACATGAATAAGAGCTGTTGACTTAAGCAGGGATCTTCAGCCTCCATTAGAGCTAGCAGTGAGACTTTTGGTAAAGATATTTTCGGTATGGTTTTCTTTAATTTAGGGACTTCTAGTTCCCTCATTTTATATTCTCATCAGTATTTTGACCAGGACTGCATCTTTACAAGAAAAATACCTCACAATGCTACCAGCCTATATAATGTAATGGCCACAGTCAATATCTGAGAAATTGCAAACGATTGTAAAGAACAGCTATTCAATTTTCTGTGTACCAAATTCTATGAGCTCTGCAGAAAAAAAATGCAGACTCAGCTTGGGTGCACCTTACTCAAGTGTTATTGCAGCACTAAGTCAGGATGAATCAGCAGAACTCAGAATTTCCTGTGTTCAAGGTATTGCAGGTTTTCCTCTTGGAGTCTGCTGAGATTTGGTTGAGTTCCTTCCCCCATGCCGTGTCAGCAGTGCGCCACCTAAGAGATGTACCTTGCCAAATCTTAGACTATGTCGAGTAACAAGGTATGGTTATGGCTAAATTTAGTCTGTTTAGGTCTCCTGCCTTTAACTCTTCCCACAGTGGAGACTGCCCTTCCAAGCTGTGATGTGTTTAGAACATTAAAACAACCTCTGCATTGCACAGATTTCCAACGAAATGATTGAAAAATGGTCATATGGGAGAGCCAAGGTAGTTAAATGTCTGGAAGCACATCAGAAAATTATTTACCATTAACGTTTAACATGCAAAGGAATCACATTGAATACCTCATATGAACAAGTCTTATCTTGAGGAGCTAGTCCAGTCAGCTAGGCTATATAGATTAATATATAGTTTTAGAAGGGGACCTTCATATATAGTGTTGGGGTAAGTAAGCATGGCGTGCTGGCATAGTGCCAGAGAAAAGCAGCTCTTCAGGCGTGTGAAAAGGCATCTTGGAAAAAGCGATGTTTGAGCCAAGTCTTGGAGCACAAGAGGAAGGGAGGTATTGAGGATAGAGGAGTGAGAGAAAATGGAGGGCTGTCGATAGTCTGTGCTAAGAAGTCAGGGCAGTTTACAGCACAGCATTTTTTGTTGAACTTCACGGTAAATTGCAAGGTTGGGGCAGAGGGAGATGCATTAGGAGGATGTGGAATTCACTTTTTGGAGGATCTTGTATGTTAGGCACAAGTATTTGGCCATTACTCCATAGAGTGTAAAAACAGAAGAAGGGATGTAAGCAGAAGTTCTATTCTCAGGAAGTGCTAAGAGGCATGCAGGAGGAATGTTCCTAAGAATGCCTCAGGGAAAAAAATCATTAAGGTTTGGTAGATGGGGATGGCAAACAGGGAGGCGTGAGGCCAATGGGTGGGGTCCCTTAACAGGATATCTGAGTGAAATGTGGATTCCAGCCGAAATGGGAACCAACAGGTGAAATGGCGAAGAGAAGAGAATGTAAAAATTAGAATGAACATATTTGATTTAACAGAGTTTGAGACACAGACGAAGCCATGTCTAGGAAGTAGCAGGATATATCAGTCTGAAGCTCAGAAAAGGTGGGGAAGAATCAGAGATGGTAGGTTTGAGATTTATTTCCATGTAAATATTAAGTGACAAACATGGTTGTGAATGAGATTGACCAGGGGTGGTTGGTAGGATAAAGAAAATGTAAGCTAGGAATATCATTAGAAGTTGAAGAGAGAAGAAGTTCCTGAAGAGATAGCGAATAAATGATGAGGGAAGGGAGTAGAGAATTGGGAGAACGTTTAAATAGAGTTTCAAAAACAGAGAGGTGTGATCCACAGCATCACATGCAGCAGAAGGAACTAGCAAGGAACAAATACTCCTTTGGATTTGCTAATGAAGTTATCCCTGGTGGTCTGAAGGCAGCAATTTCAGTAAGACACTAGTGGTGGAAATTAGCTTACAGTGGACTGGGAGTAAATGAAAAGAGGTGATTGGAGGGAGTAAGCATCCATGGGGATGAGTTTGGGTTAGAAAGCAAGCAAGCTAGGGTGGTAGCTAGAAACGTGGGGGCCATGGCATAGTGTGGGATAACAGAGCAAGTTAATAGTTGAGAGGTGGAGTTGATAAGCCCGAGAGGTTGGAGACAGAGGGAATAAGCTTGAGAGCACAAGGCCACAATTGGGTTTTGAGTCAGGAGTGACATTTCATTCCAATACTTGTATGAAGGTATTAGTGTATTTTGAGTAGAGATTCAATCTGCAGGTAAGGGGTGGAACTGTAGTTTGTGCCACCAAAGATCCTTCTGGAAACAGTATTTATCTGTTCTAGAGACTGGAACTTGAGGAAAATGAAAGTTTTGGGTAATTGCTGAGACATGGATAAGGAGGCTTATCAAGGTCTTATTAAAGAATCTATAAGCAACTCTGATTAGGAATTGTGCGTTAGTTCATTCTTCCTGATGATGGATTTTTTTTTTGTTTTTAATGTGGATTGCTCCATCAGCATAGTGAGGGAAGGAAGCGGAGTGTGGTAAGGACTACTGGTGTCTTCAGCAAATATTTATTGGGAATAACTGTAATAAGAACGGTGTAATTCTTGAGAGCAGATCTGTTAGAATCCAAAAGGCTTGTTGTTGATTCTCAGGACTACCGTTTCCTAACTGTATGTGTGCTGTTGGGCAGTCTTCTTAATTACTGTTGTAAGTAATGGTTTAAAGTATAATTTACATACCATAGAATTCACCACTTTAAAATATACACCCAATGGTTTCTGTTATATATGCGCAGAGGTATGCCGTTGTCACCACCATCTAATTCTGGAATATTTTTATTACCCCAGAAAGAAACCCTGTACCTGTATTACTCATTCCATTTATTCCCCCCCTCCCTGCTTCTCCCTAGGCCCCTCGCACCCTCTCATCTGTTTTCTGGATCTATGGATTTGCTTATTTTAGCATTTCAAATAAGTGGATTTATCCAACTTGTGGCCTTCTGCAATTGGCTCCTTTCACTTAATATAATATTTTCAAAGTTCATCTATGCTGTAGCTTAATAGGTGATAACATGGGTATATTCTTAAATTCTTAAGCTTGTGTTTTACTCTTAAACTGTAGGTTGTTGTAGGGATTAAATTAGATGATGTTTACTATTTGGAACAACATAGTGAATACTATGTCTGATGATGTACCCCTAAAATTCCTGTGCTGAAGACTTAACTCCCAATTGGACTCTATTTGGCAAAAAAACCTATATGGAGGTAGTTAAAGTTAAATGAGGTCATAGAGAAGCCCTCATTTGATAGGATGAATGTTTTTATATAAAGAGGCCAGGAGCTTGCCTTTTCTCTGCCATGGACACAGCAAGGGGACAGTGATTGGTGAGCCAGGAAGAGGGCCTCACAGGAATGGAACAACTCACCTCTTGTTCTTGGACTTAGAAGCCTTCAGAACTGTGAGAAATAAGTTTCTGTTGTTTAAACGACACGGTCTATGTATATCGCTATAATCTTGGTACTCCAAGCTATATAATAATACTCTCAATATATATTTCTATTTATGATTATTATTTTAACAGAAAGTTCATCACTGGGCTGGGTTTGGGGGATTCAGCATTGAAGAAGGGAGCCACCGAGCTCATGCTGGTTATGACCTATTGAGACTAGCACACGTCTTTCCTTTGGTTTCAGTTGTATTTGTTTTTGACTTCTCACTAAGCATGATTTTTTCCAGCTCCATCCATGTTGCTGCAAAAGACATGTGTTAATTTATTTTTTTTTTGTTTTTGACTTCTTAAGTGTGAAGAGGCTGTTATCTGACATGTTCATTTCCCCGCTGAAGTAGACTAAAGAAAAAATTGGAGACTATTTGGAACGTTCATGGTTGAGATACATTCAAGATAATGAATGCTAAGAATTCAGACTACATAGTTCAGTTGAATTGAAAACATATTTATGAAATATTTGGTTTTTCTCTAGTTGTCCTCCTTACTTCCCCAGACATCCATTAAAGAACACGACATGTCATAAGTCATTAAGTTTTTCGATACTTGACTTTCCAGACCGCCTTATTGTATCTGATGTGAATGCTCAGGCTCTGTGGTTTGTTGTGAACTAAAATCCCTGCAAACTGTCTAGCCTTTGCTTGGTACAGAGAACAAAGAAGTCTCAGGAAGCATTAAATGTAGAGCCTTCTTGGTTAATAAGGCAGCAGTTTATTCCTAAAAAAAAAAAAAAAACACTACTCTAGTGAGAGAATGTGGGCATCTCAAGTCTCTACTGTACATTAGTCTTCAGTGATGTCTAGGAGAGCTCTGATTGGGTGAAGTCAATGTTAGACACTGATACTAAATGGTCGTAGTGGGAAAGTGAAGAGAGTAAGGACGCTTCATTAGGGACCAAGTGAGCTGAAAGAAACAATAGTGATATTAGACAAACAATGGAGGAAATGTTGAAAACTCATCATGATTGTCAAATTTATACCCAGCTAAAATAATTGCTTATGTGCAATTACTAATATAGATGGTTTGCATCCTGCATTGAAGTAAGCAGAGAGGCCTGTTGTGAATGAAATGTAGAAGTTCATAGATGAACAAATGTGCCCATTAGATGCTCTTCTCTGTCTTTCCATTTCCCTTGGATAAGGAGGACAGCACTGGAGATGTGTAACCCTGTAATAAAGATACTATTTTCCTCCTACCCCTGCATTATCATCTCAGCACCCTAAAAAGAGGATCCTGTGTAAACTTTATGCTTCCTGAGGAAGTTTTAATGAAGGACCCCACCACTTTCTATACCTTTGCTTATTCCTCACTAGCTGCCAGAACAATTGGGTAGTGCCTGGCATCCACTGGCTCATGAGCTTGGTACTGATAGGGTTATATTACCTAAAATGATGGCATCAGGTTTTGTTTGTGTTCCACACTGAAACACCTGTTCCCTTGGTGCTTCTAGAGTCCACTCAGCAGTCAGAACAAGCATACAGGTACCTGCTGTAATTTTTCTAGCTCTGCTTGAAACTGGGCAGCTTGGCTGAACCAGCAAGTCTGCAGGATCACTGGAAAGCCCCTTTAGTTTAAGGTTCTGGCCACGTTTTCCAGTCTGTAATGATTAGAACATTTATATTTTGAGGCTAAACTTTGTCTTATTTGACTTCAACCTTTGGCCAGAACCTGGAACACGAATAAGACTTAATCCTTTTGTGAACCTCCAACAAATCCTGGGGCGAAGCACAGCTAGACTTGGTTCTTATCTAGATAAGGTTTCGGGACACATATAGATGGTGTAGCGTACATGTAAGTAGCGATTGTAATTGCTGTTGGGCCACCAGTAATCTTGAAACAGGAAATTGATGTAGCAGCCCCTGTTCAGAGAAGTTGACAGGAGCCTGGCTTGCGTTCACTGGCCGATAAATCCCTTCTTCCTTCAGTCAACCTTTATTGAACATTTGATCTGTGTAAGACATGGTGCTGAGAAATGCAGGGCATTCAGAACTGTACAAAAGATTTCCTCCTTTCCAAGATCACATAGCTGAGAAATGATTTTAAAACAGTGGTGTTAAAATATGATAGGAGGTGTCTTGAGCCATCTTAACACCGAGGGAAGGCTTCATGAGGAACATGGGATTTGATGTTGTTCTTAAAGTAGGTTTATTTAGTTTGGTTCCCCCGGTCACCCATGCTGAAGCAGGCATTCCTGGAAACACCTTTAAACAGTGGGGAAGTAAGAGATGTAAGAGAAGATAGCTAAGAAAAAGTGTTAAATCCATTTGCTCCTATTTAAATTCATCTCATAATCCCTAGAGAAAATGTGATAATCCCCATTTTACAACCGAGTAACCTGGGGTTCCAATTTAGACAGTGTGGAACTTTCTGTGGTGGCTACTCTATTCATTACCCTAGAATATCAATTTACAAGTGAACTGAGCATAATTCTAATGATTTATTATCATATTAATTGAGGGGAAAAAGCTATTTTAGTCATTTTTTAACAATATAAGGAAAAGGTGGAAGATCCCAATAGGATTTAAAATGACTCTGTTGCTGGAGCAGACCATTTTTTATGGGCTGAATTGGTTCTCATACCCCTGATCTTATGTTGAAGCCCTAATCTCAGATGTTTCAGAATGTACCTCTTATACATAAGGACTTTAAAAGGTGATTAAATGGAAACAAGGTCTTTGGGTGGGATCCTAATTCAGTATGGAGGCTATCTTTATGAGAAGAGGAAATTTGAATGGAGACTAGCTTCAGCACATAGAGAAGACCCTGTGAGGAGAGGGAAGGCAGTCCTCTGCAAGCCAAGAAGAGATGCCTCAGAACAAAACCAGCCTTGCCCACACCTGGACCATGGACTGCAGCCTCTTGAATTGGTGAAGAGGAAATAAGTCCCTGTTGTTTGAGTCACTAATCTCTATTACTTTCTTATGGCAGCCCTAGCAAATTAATACACATCCTAATTCAATTATTGCTTATTTTGCAGTGAGGCACTCAGCTTTAAGCTGTGGTTGCTAATGAATTAAACATTTCTCTTTCCTAGCTGATATCCCTACTGTAATTTCCAAGTGCTATTTTGAGGGTTGATGGTCTCTTTTGCATTTATGTACTCTAGGAAGAGTGGAACTATCTTGGTAGTTTTGAAAAAAATTTGTGATAGTTGCTCACCTCTTTGCCCCATACAATGTGGAGTTGAAGCAATGTGAAGTTGATTGTTTATTGTAAGCCCCAGAGGCACAATGAGGTACTACCTCACTCCTGTGAGAATGGCCCAAAACAGAAGAACCAAAAACAACAGGTGCTGGGGAAAGTATAGAGAAAAAAGGAACTTTGTTATAATGTTGGTGTGAATACAGATTGACTTAGCCCCTGTGGAAAGAAGAGTGAAATTTCCTCAAAAGGCTAAAAATGGATCTGCCCTATGACTCATAGGTATCTATCCCAAAGCACAGAAACACCAAAAGGAAACCTACACTCCTATGTTTATAGCAGCACTATTTACAATAGCCAAGATAAGGAAACAACCTAAAAGCCCCAGAAACTTCAGTGAGTCAAAAAGATGTGGTATACACAGTGGAATACTACTGAGTGATCCAAAAAAGATAAACTCATGCCATTTGCAGCAACCTGGGTGGAACCGGAAGGGATCATTCCTAGTGAAGTCAGCCAGAAGGAGCAAGATAAATACTAGATAGCTTTACTGATATGTGGAGTACAGAGAAAGATCAGACAAAGGCAAACTGTAGGAGTAACCCTTGAAAGCTGACTGGAGATCTAAGACACTCAGGAAGGGAGCACTAGGGTGCAGGCAAGAGTAGAGAACAGTGTGGTGGAGTGCGGTGGAGGACTGTGGGAGCTAGGGTTGTTGGTGAGAGCCTAACTATGGTTCGTTATGATTTGCTTATAAAACTGTTCTCTTTAAATGATCACTTCTATTCATCTTTGTTGATGCACATTTGCTTTTTTGGGGCAAGGTTAAAAGTATAGTCCGCATAAGGTTTTTCATAAGACTTTCTAGAAAAAAACCCTGCAAGTTCTTATTTCAGTTACAATGATTTAAAAATTAAAAATACATTTCTCTTTCCTACAAGAATATTTTTCAAAGATTAGAGAGTGCACATTTCATTTCATCTTTCCTTTTGGTCCAATGACTTGACACTCAATACAGTCAATAAGATAACACATGGCAAGAAGACTCACAGCACAGGATGAGACTGTGTGTCAGTCCCTAAAACTTCTTAAAGACTTAATTGTGTCCAGGTATATTAGTATTTATTCATTAAACTCAAGCTGACCTTGTACTTCACTCTGCAGAGGTACTTTGCACTTAAAAGCTACTGAGACCCTGGGCCCTCCCTGGTGGCAGAGTGGGTTAAAGCACAGCACTAAGAAGCTTAAGCCACTTCCACATGAGTTCGATTCCTGCCTGCCCTGGAGGAGATCCACATGGCATGGCAGACCTCTCCTGACCTGCCCGCTGCTGCCCTCAGCAGTGTACTTCGTCGATCTGCCTGTTCTGCTCCCCACTCTGTCCCTGGTGAATCCTCCCACCCTCCGCATCTCTGGCCTGTACCCCAGTTCTGTATGAACAAATATAAAATCTTTAAAAAAAAAAGCTACTTAGATCCTGGTAAAGGGTGTCTTTATGTGACTACCTGCACCTGTCTGTCCTCCCTTCCTTTTGCATTGTGTTGAGCTATGGAGAAACAAGAATTGGACACAGTTTCTTTTTTAAGCTTTAATTTTATTTTTATTAATTTTTTCTTACATCATTGTAAGATGAGCCATCACCATATTCCCTTGTGTTCTTCCCTCCCATGGTTTACACCCCCCCTCCTTTTCTGTATGCCTCAGTTCTGTGGTCAGCTCACTAGTTTTGACTTTTTCTTGACCTTTCACTTGGTTTCTCTTTATTCCACATATGAGTGAGACCATCTGGTATTTATCTTTTTCCTTCTGACTAATTTCAGTTAATATGATTCCTTCCAGTTCCATCCATGGTGCTGCAAATGGCATGAGTTTGTCTTTTTTTGATCGCTGAGTTATATTCCATTGTATTAGTATACCACACCTTTTTGATCCATTCAGACAGTTTCTTTTTTCTTTTTTTTTTTTAAAGATTTATTTATTTTATGCTTACAGAACTGGGGTACAGGCCAGAGGTGTGGTGGGTGAGAGGATTTCAGACAGTTTCTTTAAGGAATCCACAATTTCAGGTGGAGTTCAGGGAAAGCTAAGCAGAGAAGCGAATGGTGGAGCTGAGTTTTGAAGGATGAGCAAGTCAAGGGTGATTTGTTCTATGCTCTGGAATGGAGAGGTGGGCTCTAACTCTTGAGCACTCATTTTTTCCCACTCTTGAGTCCATATGGTATGTTCACTGCACATATACAGGTGTTGCACCATTGATACAAAGTAATTTTCTCTTTAGTATCTCTAAACCATAAAGCTTTTAACAGCCAGCTGTAGTAGTTTTATGAGCTGTAAGAATGAAGAATTGAAATTTCACTAAGTCATAGATGTTTATATGCTCTTTTTCCTTTAAGAGGGTTAGTTGACTCTGTTCCTATGGGATCATGAACATGCTCATGACTAAATGTAGACATTTAGCATCAGTAATACCTTCAGAAGTAAAGAATATATCTACCTTTCATCCAGCTTCAAGTACCTGGGCTCTTTGTATGCTTTGATTTAGGGAACTATAAAAAGAAATTGAGCAAACTGCAAAATACTGCTAGATATTCTTCCGTAAAAAGAAGTTTGAAGCAGGATAAAGGCAATAACCTACACCTTCAACAAAAGGCCTGTACCTCATTTTCCTTGTTTTGATTTTATGGCTCTGCACAAGATAAGCCATTTGGGAATACTTTTTATGATTAGAATATTGCATGAATTGTTTGAAAATTGATTTTTTGTGTCTTATGTTCAGGAAAGTCTCTCAAAGTCTAATTCATAAAGCTTTCTTATCACCTGCCGGTGTGAGTGTAGAGTGTTCAGAGTATTTCATAGTACCATACCCCTTCTTACAGAGCAAAGTTTTATTGAAAGCCAAAGAAAGCCAATAATTTTTTACTCTTTTTTTGAAGACTGCTTCCTGGTAAGTAATTAAATCACACAACTCACCAGTCCTAGGTGTTACGCAGCATGTGGGCAGCACAGGTGTGTGGGTGGTCAGCAATGACAATGGATGATATAGCTATAGTTGTGAAAATGGCTTTTGGGAAAGAAACAGAACTTTCTGCGTTTCTAAGACATTCCCCTGCTACAGTAGTCGATGTTACAGACTCTGGAATTAACACTTTTCTTAGTATAATTTGATCCAGAGCACTGTAGCAATGCTTTGTATAACCTTGCAGTTGCCTCTCTGCTCTCCTTTGTGCAAAATCCAGAAGGTCAGTCTTGTTCTTCTCTGTTGTGGGCATCATGGGAAGAAACACCAGGACTCAGTGTCGCTGCACTAGCTGACCTGGGAGGGTCTTCACCTGGGCACTTCCCTGCCACTTTGCCAGCCACGGCTGGCCTCTCTGTCAGCTCCCACTCTGACTAAGGCTATGAATGCAGCTGTCTTAACCTGTTTTTTTTTTTTTTTAAGTAGACCATATTTTCTTGCTATTTGAAGAAAGCATGGTACAAGTTATCTTTTAAGAATTGGATTTAATTATAGAATACTTCCTATCTGGTGTTTTTCAGAATTTGAAATCAAGACATAAAGTTCTCTGGTAAAACTCTTGATTCTTGCATTAAAAGAAGAGAAGAGTTTATGAACTTTCTATCTTTTTTCACTTGGTGAAAATATAATTTTTGAATACCCACTTTGAAGTAGGAAGGCATGAAGACTGTTGAATTGAGTAGTCACTGATGTTTTAGACAGCTGTATCCACACTGTATATGTGTCCCATGTACAGATTGTATATGATAGTATCTTACACATTTGTCAGTTGTGCCTCAGTAAAACTAATGTTTTTACAAAAAACTTTTACTTGTGACTCCTGAATGCGAGCAATTGCATATGTATGTTTGTATTTGGTTCCTGTTTCTTAGAGCAACTTGCAGGTTCTTTCTTGCATTTCCTTTGAATCAGGAGATTGGGGGTAGAAAAATTCTTAAACCTTCTGTAATCCAGCTCCCTAGCTGGTTCTCAAATTCCTTTGTTACTGAGCAGTCAGGGGGCTGGCTACCTAGTGCATAGGCCAAAGCATGACATCAGTGTCTGAGAAAAGAAAATAAGCTTTAATGCAAATTGATCGGAGAGGACAAGGACACAAATTCAAATCTACTTCTCTGATTAGGAAAGAAAATGAGGTTACATTGGTTTTGGAGATTGGGATTGAGAACAAAGGAGTTAAATTTCATTGGCTAAGAGAGCAGCCTGGGAACAAAGAGATGTGCACTTGGCTGAAGTCCTTTCACTCATTACCGGGCAGTTCATATCTGAAGAGGTTGTTTCTCAGCTGAGTTTTCCATTTCTGCTGTGGGCTGCTTGCCTACAGGCAGCCCTTCTCCTTTGTATCTGTGACTTTTTTTTTTTAAAGGATTTATTTATTTATTTATGCATACAGAACTGGGGCACAGGCCAGAAGTATGGGGGGTGAGAGGATTCAACAGAGACAGAGTGCGGGGAGCAGAATCGGCAGACTGACCAAGTACACTGCTGAGGGGAGCAGCGGGCGAAACAGCAGAGGTCTGCAGTGCCATGTGGGTCACCTCCCTCGTCTGGGATCAAACTTGTGCTGCAATGGTTGCAGAGAGCTTCACAGTTCTGGGCTTTAATCCATTGCACCAATACAGGGAGGGCCCTGTGACTTTTAACTCCAGTGGAGTTTGGACCTCATCTCAAAGGTAGCCAGTAAGCCTCCAGACTCTTCTCTAATAGTAAGTCTCAGAGAAATGTTTAAACAAGTTTCTTTCTTCCTCTTTTTCCTTCTCACTTTTAGGGTCTGAGATCAATTGACGCATTTAGCCTCAATTGTACCTTCTTATCCCTATCAGGTAATCTTCTAGTTTATTCTCGAACACCTGATTCTTAGATCATGCTGACTTAGCTAGTCCTTTTTTCCTCCATTAATTTTTTTACCTCCAGATTTTGTGCTTAAAAGCCGCCCACTCGTGGAGATGGAATATTAGCCTACTTCATCCAATTCCTCCTATAAATTGGCTCCTGAGATTGCTTTTGTTCCCCAGAATAGCCAAAATTCCATTTGCAGGTGTTCACCTAGATTATAAAATAAGAATACAGATCATATTCCAAGAAGAAGAAGTTGGAAAGTTATAAAAGGAAGTTTTCTAATACTTGAAAAATACTATTTTTTAAACATATAAGAATTTATTTATAGTCTCTCTCCTGCCAGTGTTCAGTACTATTAAACAGCAGGAGACTTTTGTAGACTAAAAAATGCTGTTCTGATGTTTGTAAGAACTTTCTGCAAGGTGAAAGTAATCTCAAGTTGAATTCTGTTAGATTTTTACTGTACCAATGTTTTAGAGGTGACTGAACTTAATAGTTTATTAAGAGACCAGTTGATATCTAACTACCCATTAATAGTAACAAAACCCAATATATTAAATGTAATTTAGTTTTGTTTCTAAAATTATATTGAAATGTAAGTTATTTTAGCATTCTGGTTAAAATTGATACATAGTAAATTTTTATGATTTAAGTTTCTTCTTTGGAAGAAGAAACTGCTTCAAAATCAAATTTGATGTCAAAATTAATTTTTATTTGATATGATTGTATTGAGAATGATCTAAAAAATATACTAACATCCTTGTCTTGGTTTAGAGAGAGGTGGTGATAAAGAATCTAAAAAAGGATTAAATGCTGTGTTTATTATTATTTGTCATATTTATTTTCTTAAAACATCTGCCATCCAGATCTGATTACAATTTCTCTTTTTTTGGATGCACACAGTGAGCATTCTGTGTATAAAGACATACACATTAATTCAGCTAAGTATTTGATCATTTTCTTTTTTCAAAACTGGTCACTTTTTTTTTTTTTTAAAGATTTACTTATTTATACAAACAGAACTGGGATTCAGGTGTGGCAAGAGGATTCACCAGAAACAGAGTGGGGAGTAGAACAGGCAGATAGACGAAGTACACTGCTGAGGGGAGCAGCGGGCGGGTCAGGAGAGGTCTGCTGTGCCATGTGGGTCACCTCCAGGCTGGGGATCGAATGCAATGAAGCGGCTGCTACTAGCTTGCAGTGCTGTGCCTCAACCTGTTTGGCCACCAGGGAGGGCCCAAAACTGGTCACCTTCTGATGAATTTATGTAAAAATATTTTATAACTAATTGTAGTTATTTCTCCTGTATTAACTATGAACTACCAATAACATCTTCTCTGTGTTTAGGGGTTAGAAAAAAAAAAAACTTTGAAAGCATGTATTTTTTTCAATAACATGTTCATTGAATCTTTCCTATATAAAATAAATACTAGTAGTAAAAACCAGTATTTTTCATTGACTTTGAAGAATAGTAGAAAAGAAGTCAAGCACTCACAAATATATTTTAATGATTAAGACTGATATCCCTTTAATTTTCACATAAACTTCAGGTGCACAGGGCTTTAGTCCATTTATTCCATTAATCATCTTTCTCATTCATGCAAACTCTATCAGTGGTCTAGGCAAGGTTCCAATATTGTTTAATGTTTTCATTCTTAGCTATCTCTAGTCTCTTTCCAATTCTTTCTATCCTTATTCTAATGAGGCAACTGCCCTAAATTGTTTTATAGGATCTTTTATCTGTGTGTTTTTATGAGTGGTGTATTTGTGTGTAATAGTTTTGTCGGCATGTAACTTTATTTGATACAAATAGTGTTATGCTACTGATCTCTACTCAACACAGTGTTGAAAGATGTCTGCCTGTATCTGTACACATCCTTCCATTATATCTAATGTTGGAATATTGCCAGCACTCTTCCACTCACCCAGGGGGCAATGTTAGACTCCCTTTAGCACTCTCTAATCACAAGACATGTTGTAATGAACTATTGGACCCATCGCCCGTGGACCTGTATGAGAATTTCTCTGGTATGCATACCCAGGAGCATGATTGCTGGGTTCTAGACAGATGGATGTTAATTTTAGTAAAGTGCTGCAGAATTGTGTTGCAAAAAGGCTGCAGTAGGCCATTTCTAGCAAAACTGATGCTCAGTAGAGCATTCAAAGCCCATTCACTTGTGGGATGGGCCCAGTGATTTTTTTCTTCTATGCATAGTTATTTCCTATATGTTGAAAAGTCACTTGCTTAATTTTATTTGCTAATGATTTCAGAAATTTAAGATTAAAACATATGAGGTGAAGCAGCATCTACTTCAGTATAAATTAGTTCCCTCGAGCATGCACTAATTTAGATAGGCGACTGTGCTCTTGAGGGAAATGGAGTTTTCCTCTTCCAGGGCTCTGTGCAGTCCAGTGTTGTCAGGGTGTTGATTTAAAGAGTTAGCATAATTAAGAAGAAAACATCTTCATTGTACAGAATTGGATTCATATTTATTTATTTTTAAAAATGATTTATTTATACAAACATGAACTAGGGTAGAGGCCAGAGGTGCATAGGGTGAGAGGATTGACCAGAAACAGAATCGGGAGCAGAACAGGCAGCCAGGTCTACTTAGCAGAAACACACAGCTGAGGCCAGACAGAAGGGTGCTGTTGTGCCACATGGACCAGCTCCCTGGCTGGCTGCAATGGTTGCAGATAGCTTCATAGTCTGCAACTTAACCCCTGGCACCACCGGGGCAGCCCTGTATTTGTATTTATTTAATGTCAAGTGTGATGCCATATGTCAAGAGAGTCTTGGTGCCAGTGGAATAAGAATTAAAAATTGTGCCGATGTTTCATATGATCCTGCAATCCCACTCCTAGGTATCTACCCAAAAGACCTGCACCTCCATGTTTATTGCTACTTTATTTACAATTGGAAAGACATGGAAAACTGCCCAAATGCCCAAAAGTGGATGACTGGATTACAAAGATGTGGTACATATACACAATGGAATGTTACTCAGCAACCAAAAAAAAAAAAAAACAAAAAACAAAACAACACATGCCTTTTGCAGCAACATGGATGGAGCTGGAAAAGATCATGCTTAGTGAAATCAGCCATAAAGAAAAGGAAATATACCGGATGGCTTCACTCATAGCAAGAGTATAATGGGCCAGGCAAGAAAATAATAATAATAATGAACAGTTATATACCAGAGACATTTTATGGGGGTGAAGTGGAGAATGGGATCAAAAACAGTGGGGGGAGGGAAATGCACTGGGCTATGGGGATGGCACATGGGTGATTTGGTGATGGGAAGCCCAAGGGGGTTACAACTGAGATGGAAAAATGCACAAAATGATTGGAAAATAAGCTATCATATTATTTTAAAAATTGTGCAGTTGATTTAATACAGTAGATGAGATTAAAAGGTGTCTAACTGGAGAGAGCAGATAAGAGGTGAGAAAAGAAAGAACATTTGGCCCATCAGTGCTGAGAACATGTATGACGTAGGTAGAGGTGCAGTGTTTGTGTCATGAGTAGACATTAGGTTTATAGCTAAAGATGTTAATCTGCTTTCTGAGTCTTCCACCTGGGGAAATCATGGGTTGTGCTGAGCCTCAGTTTCTTAAACTAGAAACTGAAATTGACAAGAGGACTAACTGAGGTACAACAGGTAAAATCGGCATTTATGTAGACACATACAAGTGGGAAGTTCCTTCAGCAAAGTGTACTTTCTGTTCCCAGACCCTTCATAATCTTTTGCAAATATAATGTCTTAAAGTTGTTTCTGGTCTTGGTCTTTTTGATGGTGGTGTACAGATTTCTAACTAGTTTCTTTTTTTTGTCTTTTGCTATTCTTAGAAACACTTGATTGAAAACTATAGTAAGGTTCTATTTTTAAGAACCACTCAAAGTGATCACGGTGTCACTTACACAATTGTGGTGCTGAAACTATGTAAATTTTGACCTATTTTCCCCCATCACTTAAAAACCTATAAAGAACTATTTTTAAAGGTCTTAGATTATAAAACTTCATTTATATAAGGTTGCAGGGGAATGGGTTGTTTTATATGAAGTAGATTTTCCAAATAGCTAAGGTTTCTTCCTTGATATACAAAGCGTAGAAAGTTATTTTTGAAGCAATTTTTTAAGTGGGTTGTGTATTTTCTTGTTGCTTTGATAGAATACATATTGCTATGTCTGTCTTCTTGCCATAGGCTGTAACTTTTGCTCTCAGTAAACCTGTCATTTTTGCCCCCCTCTTACTAATTTATTACTTTTTTCATGTCTTCCAACTGGATCTGGAAATACCCCAAATTATTAGCATTTTTTGTAAATCATAAGTTAATAAACTTGAATAAAGACTTGAGGTCTTTTCTAGTTACCTGTAAGAATTACCTTGCCATAAAAAACAGTGATTTCAGAATTCACTATGCCTTTCTGCCTTCACCTGGATGCTAGCCACGTATGGGTGGTTCAGAGTATCAGGAATTGAGGTCTGTCAAGCAAGAGGTATTATTTTACTTTATAACAGAATAACCCTAGAAATGTAGCTGTCAATTTGGTAATACTTTATAATTTGCAGAATCCTGGAGTTTGTACCAAATTTCACCATTTACACAGGAAGACCCTGAAAGGCTGCAGTAGACTCTTTTTGCCCAAGGTGACCCTAGAATATGCTGACTTCCTGAACCAAGATCTTCTTACCTATGACTGTTGTCATTCTCCTTTCCTAGTGGAGACTGTATTGTCTGTAGTACTTTCACTTGTAGGACTATGCATTATAAACAGGACTGTAGATTTTGTGCATGGAATTTGTAAACTGTATATTCTACTCCTAAATATTTGAATTATTTAAATTGTAAGGATTTGGTGGCTAGAAGAATGCCTGTATTAAAGTCATAACTAGGAGTCTGGAGATTGGTGGTTTTGAAGTGTTAAATAACACAGTTTCCATAAGATTTCCTTTCCTGACTTTGGGAGTTCCTGGCTTATACAACAAGAGGGACCCTTCAGACCTACCAGGAAGGAAGTTGACACAGATTTGTAGCTAAGACTTCTAACAACAGTGATTTAGATTTGGTTTTCACCTCTGGAACTACTGACAAAAGGATAAAATATTTAATTCAGGAAGATAAATGAGCACTATGTGGAATTGAGGCAGAAATGACTCAATAAGTGTCACTTATCAAATACATCTAGTATGAACTGACTCTTTAGTCCTCACAACAACCTGGGAAAAGGTCTGTGCTTATCTGCCCTTACAGGTGATGAAATGAACAGTAGGTCTCAATGTCAAGAGAATGCATCCAGTAATGGCAGCCCTGGGGTTGAATCCGAATTCTAGCACCACCACTCCTTTGCCTCTTGAAAGAGGCAGCCCGTACCTGGTATAAAGAAAATCCAGATTTTCACCCAGTTTTTGCTTCTCCTTAAGAAAGGGAGTCTGGTATCTTCTAGGCCACCCAGATTCACATCGATTCCTGGAAAATCTGACCTCAATTTAGTTGTGTTTGACATTTTGTAAAATGGATTCTCATATTAAGAAGGGCTAGATGTAAAGTTTCGAGTTCTCTTACAAGGAAAAATCATTTCTTTCCCCTAAATTTATACAAACTTCTCAGAGTCTACCAGTGTTCTTGGAGTTTCTTACTAAAACTCTAACTAGATAAGTCATGCATTATTTTTCATTACGATAGTCTCTACAGAACAAAGACAAGCTCTGTCTACACTGTCACTCTTTGCCATAGTTGAGCAAATTTTATAGAGGAAAGGACTTAGAGGCAGGGATTAATTACATTCTGAGGCTGAAGAAGCAGTATGATGGGGGAAGAAAGAGGGAGTAGGATATAAGCAGTAGTAGTTTCAGACTAAAAGTGAGATGTGATGATCTTAAGCCTCCATTTCTGAGGTGCTTTGATTAGAACCTTGATTTAAGGGTCTTTCTCTAAAGCTACTCCACTGCTCTGGGACAAGCTACCCTGAACTTGGATATTCCTATGTTCATACTTTCTGGCCTTTGCCCTTTCAAACTTTCCCTCAGTTATAACTCGAACTCTGTATTTCCATGTTGAAGTAAACAAGTGACCAGTGTGCAATTTTTCCTTCCAGTGTGACACATCCAGTCTTTACATTTTTATAATGTTTGCTATCCATGCTTTAATATCACTTGAATACAAATACTTTTAACTTCTGAGTTGCTGACAGAACAATCTAATGCCTTAATGGTATAGAGTTATGACCCTTAGCTTTGGCTAAGTGGAAATGAGAAAAAAATCTTGTTTTGACATTGAGCAGTAGGTGTTTGTCAAAATTGGTAATTATCTAAACCTGAAAGTATAAATGAGAGGCTGGCTTGACTGAAATCATTTTAAAATGTAAAATGGTGTTCAGAGGGTAGGAAAATCATTGTGGGATTATACTTTTTTTTCCCATTAAAAATAAGTTTATTTTTTACATCATTCTTCATTTTGTGCATTTTATCATCTTCATTGTAGTCCCCGTGGTCTTCCCACCACCACTTCACTCATGTGCCATCACCATAGTCTCGTGTACTCTTCCCATCCCAGTTTTGATCTATTTACCTCTCCACCTCCATTAAATATCTCTTATAGTTGTTCATTGTTTTTCATTTTTTTCTTTATTACAATTGCTTTTTTCTTTCTTGATCCCTTGTGCTCCTGCTATGAGTGAAACTATTCAGTACTTTTCTTTTTTCTTTCTGGCTTATTTCACTAAATATGATCTTTTCCAGCTCCATCACTTGGGACTGTTTGATCTCTTATTGAGACCATGATATCCATTATTCCTTGATAAAAGATACAATTAATACACAAATACACAAACTGTTCCTATAGTGACCAGTCACTAATAAACAAAATACTCTTTTTTAAAAAAAAAAAAGATTTATTTATTTGTGCATACAGAACTGGGGTACAGGCCAGAGGCTCAGGGGCGGCAAGAGGCTTCACCAGAGACAGAGTGAGGAGCAGAACAGGCAGATCGACGAAGTACACTGCTGAGGGGAGCAGTGGGCGGGCCAGGAGAGGTCTGCCACGCCATGTGGTCACCTCCGGGGCAGGCGGGAATCGAACTCATGCGGAAGCGGCTTTAGATTCTTAGTGCTGTGCTTTATTTAACCCGCTGTGCCACCAGGGAGGGCCTCTTTTTTTTTTTTTTTAAGGTTTATTTATTTATTCATATAGAACTGGGGTACAGGCCAGAGGTGTAGGGATGGTGAGAGGATTCACCAGAGACAGAGTAGGGTGCAGAACAGACCATCTGATGAAGTACACTGCTGAGGGGAGCAGCAGGCAGGTCAGGAGAGGTCTGCCACGCCATGTGGATCTCCTCCCGGGCAGGTGGGGATCGAACTCATGCTGAGGTGGCTTTAGCTTCTTAGTGCTGTGCATTAACCCACTGTGCCACCAGGGAGGGCCCAACAAAATATTCTTATGTGATCAGTTATCAAACAAAATATTGCTGTGGTGATCAGTTATCAATAAACAAAATGTTTCCATGGTCATCTGTTAGCTACTACAACTTAACCAATCATTTTGTTAATTTCTCAATGAAAATACATCTTCAAGGTACGGGATCTAATGTTAAAGAACTAGGAGTCAGAAAAACACCAACACTGAGTGCTCTGACATTTTCCTGCCCCTAAGGAAAAAAAAATCCTTTTTTGATTTACAAAAGGAGCTTCTATTAATCACTATTCTGCAATTGTTTTGTCAACCTAGTCTCTATATCTAACATAAGAATTATGGGGAAATTTCTTTCTTTATATGGTCACTGATTATTACCCTATCAATCTTATCTAAAAAACTTTTCTATGTGAAAAGAGGTCGGGGTGAAAGTTAAAGGAAAAAGTAGGAAAACTTATTATTATTTATAACTCTATTAAAAGAAAACTATGTTACTTAAAACTATAGCTTTTTTATTGGGAACTGGGTAGAAAATTATTACAACCTTTGGTTCCCAGAATTCTTGGACTGTGACATGCCTTTCATTATTGTGGGACCTAGATTTGTGCCAGCGCCCTCAAGCAGAGGAGTATTAATTATTTTACAACATACTGTGCCGTTCTCTGTACAGTGCTGTTGTTATTAAACTAATCAAATAATTATTGATTTTATATTGAATGTATATTTGGACAATTGCTATGCTTTCTGGGAACAGCCAGAAACAAACCGTACTTCTTGGAAATGACCATAAACAAAAAGAATTCAGCAGGAACCAGCTGTGGAAAATCCTGACTTCTCAGAAATCCCCATGTCAGGACCTTGTCATACAACGTGGGTAGTGTGGCTTTGCCACAGGTGTTCTTTTGATCAGTATTTTTGTGACCTTTGTGTAGATACCTAGGAGTAGGATTGCTGGGTCATATGAAAGCTCCATGTTTAGCAGTTTGAGAAGCAAACAGCTTTCCATAGTGGTTGTACTAGTTTGCATTCCCACCAGCAGTGCAGGAGAGTTCTTTTTTCTCCACATCTTCACCAACATTTGTTGTTGCTAGTTGTTTTAACATGTGCCATTCTCACTGGTGTGAGGTAGTATCTCATTATGCTTTTGATTTGCATTCCCCTTATTACAAGTGATGTTGAACACTTTTTCATATGCCTTTTGGCCCTCTGCATTTCCACTTCAGAGAAGTCTTTGTAGCTCTTCTGCCCATTTTTTGATGGGGTGGTTCACTTTATTTTTGTTGAGTTTGATCAGCTCTTGGTATATGTTTGTGATCAGTCTTTTATCATTAGTATTGTGTGCAAACATTTTCTCCCAATTAGTGGGGTGTCTCTTTGTTGTACAGAATGTCTCTTTCGTGCAGTGTTCCTTTGGCTGTACAGGAGCTCTTTACCTTGATGTAGTCCCAGCTGTTTATCCTTTCCTTCACTATCTTTGGGTGTTGTATCTTTAAATATGTTACTGAGGTGTGTGTCATGTAGTGTTTCGCCCATAAATTGTGTGTTTATATCTGGGTTTTCTATTAGAATCATTGTGGAATTATACATTATCTTACAATAAAAGATTGACATCTATTTAAAGACTTTTGTTTTCCAACTTTGACATAGTTAGAAATAAGTGCAGGATTACTTTTTTAACAAGAGAAAGTATATTTGAAGTTTTGACAGCTGATAAAGATACGGCATTCTAGATGACAAGTTATATCAGATGCCTGCTTGATAGGACTTACTGTATGGCGTTTTCCCCAGAGGATTTATTTGCTTAATGAGATTTTTGGCTGACTGTCCAGCACTGTGGAGTTTCAATTTGTGTTTTCTGTTTGTGTTTGATATAAGAGATGCACACATACTTTTTAGTCTGCTGGTATCTTTAATCATGGCAGTGGAGTCTTTCGTATGTGTAGACTTTATGCCAGCCCTTGTATTTTGTAAGTGGAGGATAGATGGTTGACTATAGACCCCATATCTGGGGGCAATGATCACCACACAGACTGATATGGCTTCCTACATTGTTAGTTTCCCACTGGAACTAAGGGTATGAAGGAATGGGGTAGAAGAAATGAAAAGGTAGTTTTCTTCCTGTTTTTTATTGCCTAGTTCATTTAAAATCACTTCCCTAACAGTACTTAGTTAAGCATTCCGCATTCCAGATATCACTTAATTAAGGTAAATGTTAGTTAGCAATCCTGGGGCACCTCTAAATTGAAAGTGCTGAAGTAGGCATTTTGTGTTTCAGTAATAAAGACCTTGTCTTATTTCAGAGAAGTCAGCAACCATATAAAACTTGTAATGAAAGCACCTTAGAAGTCCTAGCGATAATTCTCTCAACTTTTCTCTTTGAGACCGCTGGCAAAGTTTAGTCTTATTGATTTTCACCCAAAAGCAGCTCATTAAAATGGCAGCTTGCCATGATGAAGTAATGGATTATCCGTGCCACTCCTGCACTGTAACTGACAGTTACGGACTTAGCCTTAATGAACCATCATCTAAAAAGCAACTAATGGCAAATGTTTACATTAGTTTCCCTTTCTTATTGTGAGAAATATTTGTATTTCTGAGACATGGAAGAGTTAAATGAAAAGCAATTTTTTGAAAAATTTTACTATATAAAATG
>NW_004567103.1:21341136-21349944 GCF_000260355.1 Condylura cristata | reverse complement strand
CCCATTCTGTCTCTGGTGAAGCCTCTCTTTGCCCCCACACCTCTGGCTTGTACCCCTGTTCTGTGTGCATAAATAAATAAATCTTTAAAAAAATTTAAGAAAGATTGAATTAAATAAATACTAATTTAGCAAGAGAAATTGAAATTAAAATAATAAATGAAAGTCAGGCGACTATTTCCTTATAACAAGATGTTACTTAACAATATCCCACTAAAGTTGTGAAAAATAGTTGTTGTTTTTTTTAAAGATTTATTTATTTATGTATACAGACAGGCCAGAGGTGTAGGGATGGTGAGAGGATTCACCACACACACAGAGTGGGGTGCAGAACAGGCAGATGGATAAAGTACACTGCTGAGGGGAGCAGCGGTTGGGTCAGGAGAGTTCTGCCTCGCCATGTGGATCTCCTCCGGGGCTGACGGGAATCGAACTCATGCTGAAGTGGCTTTAGTTTCTTAGTGCTGTGCTTTAACCCGCTGGGCCACCAGGAATGGCCCAAGTTGTGAAAAATATTGTTTGGAATCATTGAAAAAAAAAAAGACAGACTTCAGCTACTAGATTGAATATTTGAATGAAGGCGTGAACATCATGAACATGCTGAGATGTCTTCCACTTCCTTCTCCCTCACCTGTTAGTTATAAGGCTCTTTATGTTGTCAAGCTTTAGAACATTTGCCTTTTCAGTTGCTCTGGGGACATTCATTCTTCACTAAAGGGATTCAGCCCAGCTTGTGTTTTTACGCCAGCCTATCTGTTCTTGCGTTATTAGCTTTCTACATACTACACTTAATTGAAAAGTGTGTCATTCAAAATAGATTTTTTGTTTGGTGGGAAGGAGGGGGAATTCCTTGAGCCAGGAATTAGACCACAGAGATGAACTCTGGCTTTTACTCCAGAAAAACCTAGGTTTGAGTTCTAGCCCCTTCAGTTACTAGCTGTGTGACATTGCATCAGTCACCTAACCTCTCTGAGGTGCCTCACCTATAACATTGAGTGTAACAACACTTACTTCATAGGATGGTGGTGAAGGCTATATAAGGTAAAGTATGAAAGCTATTTTCTACATACTCAATAAAGGGTAGCCGTCCCTATTGTCAAATTTAGAAAACAGCTTTTTGAGTGTTGTGTTTTATAAGTTCTTGAATGATTAAAAATGCTTGTTTATTGCCATTATTCGTGAAGAACAACATGGCTAGATGTGAATCATCCAGCCCCCAGGAGTTTGTAGAGATGACTCCTCTTCTTTGGACATTGAGAATGGCTATGAATGAGCCTGAGGTAACCTAGTTTTCCTCTTGAGAGAGCTTGCCTTTTTTGCCTTAGATGATTACATAATTTTTCTTATCAATAGCTTCCCAGGATTGATAACACCAGTTAGCCCAGTGTTACTTCATAATGTTTTCTAGGGACATGGTTAGCCTTTCTGAACTGCAAATTCAAGTCTTTCTTTTAGGACACTTGTGTTCTATTTTTACCTGTTTTTTCCTTCTCCAGGAATATGAACAGTGTGTCCATGCTATCACACGATTGCATCTCTGCATCCCCTTGTTGATTTCTCTGTTTTCTGTGTCTGATTTACATCCTCTTAATATTCACATTTAATTTCATTTTTTCTCCTGAATTTTCCCACTTTCATCTTACTCTATTCTTCACATTTTAAAAAGAAGTTTCTGTAATTTCTTTGGGGCAGTAGAGACGTATTTGTTTGGACGTTTCCTTTTTCTTGTGATATGTATCCTTCATCTCCCTTGGCTTTGGTTTTCTCTCTTCTTCAGTATCAGTCCCCAAGTTCCCTGCCGCGCGGGGCTGACTGCTGAAGCACTTAGTAGACGGAATGTCGGCCAGGCACGAGGCATGACCTGGCTGAGGCTTATTTGGGTTTGTGCTTGACCTTTTGTCACCCCCAGTTACCGCGGGACCTTCAGAGGTTCGGGGTGCAGTGAGCAGAGCTTGTACTTCCCCTCCTTCACCTGCTCTTTTTATCTTCCGAAGGTCCTCTGAGCTGTTCAGATTCTGGGGAGAAATGTGTTGGCTCACATTTCCAATATTTAGTTTCTTTGTTTTTAGTAATTGGGATCACTTCTCTTTATAGAGAACTTGTTTCTCTATTTTTATTCTTGCATCTTATGAGGAGTTTAGGATCCATGTAAGAAATGTGAACAGAAAAATGAATGGGTGGAACAAAAAATGAGGAGGGAAACATCCAATACTTGGGAGTATTGTGGGAGGCAAAAATATCCATTTGCCGGCCCTCCCTGGTGGCGCAGCGGGTTAAAGCACAGTACTGAGAATCTAAACCTCCTTCCGCATGAGTTCGATTCCCGCCTGTCCTGGAGGAGACCACATGGCGTGCCAGACCTCTCCTGACCCGCCCGCTGCTCCCCTCAGCAGTGTACTTCGTCGATCTGCCTATTCTGTTCCCCACTCTGTCTCCGGTAAAGCCTTTCGCCACCCCTGAGCCTCTGGCCTGTACCCAGTTCTGTATGCATAAATAAATAAATCTTTTAAAAAAAAATATCCATTTGCCTCAGCTGTGTCTTCCTGGGTCTGCTGGGTGGATGGTTTGATCACCACGAGCTCTCGGTCTGTAGGGGTTTGCACTAGGTGGAGAGGTCTGAGGTTTGGGGATATTTATTTAGTCATAGTGTTAGTGACACGTAGCTTAGAAAAGGATGCACCTCCCAGGACCCAGACAAAGGGACTAAATACAGCTGATACCCACAAGCTTGTTATCTGAAGCTATGGATAAAAAAATTAGAATTATCTTTCAGCTCTTTTAAAGGAGCTGTTTAATAGCCTTCTAAAAGATAGACTAAAGTAATTTCTTTTTTAGTTAAAATTATAGACATGATTAGGCTTGAGGCACAGAAAAAAGAAGCAAAATCTTATTATATCATTACTTCTCTCATCCTTTCTGATTTCAGATTGCAGTTTAGTACGGGCATTTAAATTATTAGTCATTTCAAAAATATCCTCTGGTTTTAGGTATAATTAGTCATTCAAAAGGCTGTTAAGTACCATTACATGGC
Source organism: Condylura cristata (assembly GCF_000260355.1). Taxonomy (NCBI): domain Eukaryota; kingdom Metazoa; phylum Chordata; class Mammalia; order Eulipotyphla; family Talpidae; genus Condylura; species Condylura cristata. The sequence continues at coordinate 21,346,916 of NW_004567103.1, read as the reverse complement.
TTCAAGATTTAAAAAATTGTGTATAAAAATAGGGCAGTTTATAATACTCAGCTGCCCGTCGGAGCATGTGTGTGAAAATGCTCTAGAAGAGCCCTTTTCGGGATGGCTGGTTCTGAATCTCCTCCACTGTGAAGTGTTGCCTTGAAAGAAACAATAGGGAATGTCTGAAGAAAATTTTATCTTGTTGAGCAAAAATCATCTGTGAGCATCTTGTATTATGTGAGCGTCCTTAGTGTCCTTGGGACACAGGCCTCGCTGTTCCTTGGGTCCTTTGGGTACAAATACATTTTTAAACTCTGGGGGAATGTACTAGCGACAAAGGGGAGATGTTTTTTGACATTAAAATTCAGAAATAGTATTTTTTTTAATCTTAGAAGTTTTAGAAATAATATTTTTGCAGGAGTAACATTAGTTTACTCCCCTGTACAGGTTCCAGGAGAATCATTTCTGCCCTCAGCAACTGTCCAATCACCCTTCACCACCACCAAGTGGGGCCCCTCTCCCTGCCCCGTCCTGCCTACTGGTTACCACCTTTCTGTTGTCAAGAGACCAAGGGTTGTTTGTTTGTTTGTTTTGGAAAAAAAAATTAAGCTTTATTTATTTTTCAAAACCAAACCATGGAAAATATATCTCAGCCTTAAAACAGCAGACACACTGTAATGTCGTTTGAGGTAATGAGGTGGCAAAATAAAAGGTCCTTATCAAAATGATAAAATGCCAGAACCGGGGCAGGAACACAGCAGGAGCGAAAGGTGCCAGGGAAGAGTGGGGTTTGGTAACACGGTGTTTTCCCTCCTTTGCACAAAGGCATGGCTGGTTAAGGGTCCATCCAAATGACAAGGACACCCCCCACCCCCACCAAGGTATTCCCCTGTGTCCTTGTGTCACATTACCCTTATCCAGCCATCTGTCATCAGGCTGCTGTAGAACTAGTCTTAGTGACTCTCACACGAAGCAGGGGCTTCTAGCCTTTCACTCCATCCGCTGGCAACGAGTGTGTTTCCTTTCCCTTGTGAGCTGCCCTCTGCCCTCGGGGAAACATGGCTTAAGGAGGGTCTGACTAAATACCACATCAGCCTGTTGGGCTCTTGAGACCCTCAGTCTAGGATGAAATGAGGACTCAAGAGGCCAGTGATTGAATGCAGGTTTACTTGAAAGTGAGAGCAAGAGACAGAGTCGTCTCTGGGTGTGAGCGGCTTCCCTTTTGGCTCCAGAGAACAGATTTATATTGAGTTGTGTTGGCGCGACTAAGGGAGTGGTTGTGATTACTAAGATGATTCTGGTATGTTCTGCATGTTCCACTGTGCAGTTGCTGAGCTTGCTTCATCATAATCATATGCACGAAGAAGGTGGCTAAGTCCTGCCCAGAGGTGGGATTTTAACATTATAGAGAGCGGTCCATTTGGTCACTTTTCTTTTTCCTGCCTGTGTTCTTTAATCAGATTTTAACCAGCTTGATTCTGGAGCCTGCTGCTTCCTTCTTTGGTAATCACAGGGTCCTGATGTTTTGCAAAGATAGTTTGCAAAACACAGTGGTATAAGACTTTTATCCTAAGCAAATATTTGAGCAACGTAGGGACCTCCTAACACCAGGGTGTTATGAATCTTGGGCCCCTGACCTGGATTAGCCCGAGATTCCATAAGCAAAATGCCTGTGTTTCAACTTCTCCCTCTCTGCAGGCACTTCTGTTTTTGTATCATGGTTATCGTGAATAGTGCTGCGAGAACATATTCAAAATATCTTTTCAGATAAGTGTTTTCGTATTCTTCGGGTAAATACCTGAACTGGGATAGCTGACTCATATGGTATTTTATTTTTAATTTTTTGAGCAACTTATCCTGCTTTCTATGGTGGCTGCACCAATTAACATTCCCAACAATAGTGTACAAGGGCTCCCCTTTCCCCACATCTTTGCTAACACTTATTATTTTCTTGACTTTTTGATAATTGCCATTTGAACCAGTAGAGGTGAAATCTTCTTGTGATTTTTTTTAAAAAATACTTATTTATTTATGCATACAGAACTGGGGTACAGGCCAGAGGTGCAAGGGGCGGTGAGAAGATTCACCAGAGACAGTGGGGAGCAGAACAGGCAGATCAATGAAGCACACTGCTGAGGGGAGCAGTGGACAGGTCAGGAGAGGTCTGCCACGCCATGTGGTCACCTCCAGGGCAGATGGGGATCGAACTCATGAGGCAGTGGCTTTAGCTTCTTAGTGTTGTGCTGTAACCTTCTGCACCATGAGCGAGGCCCTGTATGTCTTCTTTGGTGACAAAAATGTGTTTTTAAATAATCAAAGCAACTGAGATTGATTTTCTTTCCAGTTATAATTTTGGTAGCTGAAAATCAGGGCTTTCTTTAAAAAAAAAAAAATCAGATGTAGAGTTGTATGAAGGTTAAGGGGATGGTATCACTTGCCACTTTATTTTCACGTCAGTTATTCCCATGGCAGGGCCATCTATGAGGATATCTTCACCTGGTAGCACCCACGTTCTTCACTCTTCTTAGTAATTCTGCGGAAAATTAGTGTGTGGAAGGATTCTTTGGGTCATCCTTTACTCTTCTGTTCTGTTGACTTTTTAGTTTGAGAGCTCAGTGTTTTCATAGCCATATGTAGTTCTAATCCTGACTGGTCTATTGCATTTTGATACATTTCTGAACTTTTCTTTCCATACTTTGGTATCCTCCAAGAACTTCTTTTTCCCTTCTAAGTTTTACTCTTTTAATAGATACATGAACACTGGAGTCTAAAAATGGCCTAATAAGCCTGCTATTTTTAGAGAAGGAGAAAGTTGCCTTTTGTTCTCTCTGTGCTTTTCACCTCCCACATGTTCCTTAGAGTTTTTCCCTTCTGGTTTTCCTAGTGATAGCTTTCTAATTCCAGATGTCGTCTCTGTTGTCCACTTCTAGTTCAGTGTGTATCATACTCAAAATTTTTTAGTGTGTGAATTGAACTGGGTTTTCTTTTCTGTTACAGATACTTTGGATTTTTCTCTCTAATTTATTAAAATTATGAAGCATTCACACAGAGAGGTCAAAATATGTTTTTATGGCTGAAAAATAATAAAATGGGCATCTTATAGCTGACCATCCTGGACAAAAATTTAGAACATTGATAGTGTGTTTGAAGCTCCCTGTGTTACCCTCCACTGACACATTTCCTCCTTTCCCGGCTCCTAACCTGGTCACCTCCTACCTGGCAGCTTGTGGAGGAGATTTGGTATTGAAAAATACAAAAGAATAATAACAATAGAATTTCAGAAGAGAATAAAGAAACCATGGGTGCGTGTTTATTTCTTGAATCCCATAAAAGAAAATTTAGTATAGAACGTAAGAAGATTTAAAAACACTCTAGAAAGGGTTCAATTATTCATGTTGTCTTTACGGAAATTAGAATTAGAGTGAAAGGAAAGGTTCAAACATTGATAATGAAATGTTCTGTAGCCTGACACCTACTCTATCCTTGTCTAATTTTCTTTTTAAAGATTTATTTATCTGCATACAGAACTGAGGTACAGGCCAGCGGCTCAGGGGCAGTGAGAAGATTCACCAGAGACAGAGTGGGGAGCAGAACAGGCAGATGGACGAAGTACACTGTGGAGGGTTGAGGGGAGCAGCAGGCGGGTCAGGAGAGGTCTGCCACGTCATGTGGGTCACCCCCGGGGTGGGGATTGAATTCATGCTGAAGTGGCTTTTGCTTCTTAATGCTGTGCTTTAATCCGCTGTGCCACCGGTGGTGGTGGTGGTGGTGGGGCTATCCTTGTCTGATTTTAAAGATTTATTTATTTATGCATACAAGAACGGGGGTATAGGCCAGAGGTGCGGGGGTGGTGAGAGGACCCACCAGACAGAGTGGGGAGCAGAATAGGCAGACTGACAAAATACACTGCTGAGAGGAGCAGTGGGAGAGACAGGAGAGACAGGTTGTGCTGTGTGGGTCAGCTCCCTGGCCAGGGATTAAACTTGTGCTGCAGTGACTGTGGACAGCCCATAGTGCTTTGCCCAACCCATTGTGCCACCAGGGAGGGCCCTCCTTGTCTGATTTTATAGGGAAAGATTAGGAACTTCCCACTTTGGTCTATCAGTTTGAGGGTGCAGAACTTTTCTTTACCTCTCTGACTCCTGGTCCTTGAGGGTATGGGCTGGTAGCATTTCCATGTCTGATTTAAGTAGTCCACTGGGAAGTTACACACACACATTCTTTTCATAAAGTTCTAAGTATGTGTTAACATACTAAGGAGGACTCTTCTTAGAGTAATTTTACTATCACATCTCTTCTTGTCCTCTGAGGAGAAACTATAGAGTCACAGCCAGGTGTAACTTTGGAATATGGTGAGGTCACGATGACCAGAGCACTGAGACACTCACGCCACCAGGACCCGGAGAGCGACCGTCCTTCCTTCTTCTCTCTGTGTGACATTCCCATTCTTCATGGGCTGACTGGGATGGGATTGATGGTTGACCATACAGACGCTTATCTTAAAAGATAGAGATAGAAAGTCACTAAGATGTCAAATTTTCTTGAAGCTTCCTCCATGTTCTATCTGAGGCTTCATCTTGCTTACCTGGGTGCTCTGTTTGTAAGACCCAAATTGTAAGATTTTGCCACTATAGATCATATTTGTGGATTCCATGGGCTGGATTGTGATGTGCCAGCTTTTCCTGTGTGTTGTTTCTTTGAGCTTCCTGGCTTCTTGACTCATCATCCACATACCTTTATTAGCATTATCAAATGGTGTCATCCATATTACTAATAACTGTGGGTGCAACATGCTGTAGTAACATGGATGTATTGCAGAGTAGCATTCCAAGCAACATGGAGTAGTTTGGAGCATTCATTTGATGTCTGCTGTTTCCACACTGGTATGCTCTCTAGTCCTTCATGCATTTCAATTCCTGAATATTCTGTTGACCCAGAGTTTTGACTACTAGATACCGGGTTCTAGATTTTTCTCTTGACTCCCTTTTTTGTTTCTTTTGTAATTTACGAACCATAGAATAATTTCTTGGATGTGAATTACTTCACTCAGGAACATTTTCTTTCTCCATCTCCAAACTCAATCACTCATGATTCTGGAACCTACTGCTTATACTTAGTGAATTTACCACTATGGATCATATCATTAGAATTTCCACCAGGATTCTAAAAATGTCTGACTTTAAACTAAAATTAGTTTCTCTGAAAGGGTCTAAATAGAATAGCTTCGCTCTCTCTTTTTTTTCTGTGTCAGTCTCTTTGGGATTTGGCTGCTTCTAGAATCTTATACGGGCTTTGATTTTGATACAAACATTGAAAGGGGCTTTATTGTAAATATAAGTGAGATTGTGGACATTAAAAGAATCTAATGACTAGAGAAAATGTCCATTTAATTGTCTTAAAATCCTAATATATTGATCTGTTCTTCAACTTTTTCCTGCCATCACTGAGTTGATTTTATTACCAGCACATTGTGTGCATGAAAATAGAAGGAAGGTGTCCATGTACAATAATTTAAAATGATGTTTTAAAAGATTTATTTACTTATGCATACAGAACTAGGGTATAGACCAGAGATGTAGGGGGGGTGATACAATTCACCAGAGACAGAGTGGGGAGCAGAACAGGCCAACTGACCAAGTACACTACTGAGGGGAGCAGCCGACAGGCCGGCCTCGCCATGTGGATCGCCTCTGGGGCAGGGGGATCGAACCGGCACTGAAGCAGCTACAGCTAGCTTGCAGTGCTTTAACCTGTTGCACCACCAGGGAGGGCCCCTTAAAATGAGTTTTTTTTTTTTT
>NW_004567103.1:21314529-21340726 GCF_000260355.1 Condylura cristata | reverse complement strand
GCACAAATAAATCTTTTTTTTAAAAAAAGATTTATTTGTGCTTACAGAACTGAGGTATAGGTCAGGGGTGTGGAGGGTGAGAGGATTCACCAGAGACAAAGTGAAGTTGACAAAGTACACTGCTGAGGGGACCAGAAGAGGTCTGCCATGCCTTATGGGTCAGCTCCCTGGCGGGGGATTGAACTAGTGCTGCAGTGGCTTCGGAGAGCTTCATAATGCAGTGCTTCAACCCATGGCGCCTCTACGGAGAGCCCTAAAATAATTTTTAAGACATACATATATGATTGAAATATCAAATAGTTAATGACCTGAATAGCCTTGAAAAGACAAAGGTCAGTTTTAGTATTCAAAATATTCAGGCTGTATAGTCTGGACTAGATTGCATTACTAACTTGTATTTTTACATGTCTCTTAAAGTAACACCAAATATCAAATTTGTTTATCGAACTACTTAGGCAAGATACATACTTACTTTTCCGTTATCCTTGGTTTTCATTATCTTTATGGCATGTGAGTATGACTTTAAGTTTTTGGTTTTATTTGCTGAGTGTGATTTTTAAGTTTTTAACTTATTTTTAGTTATAAACAAGTAATAGTAGTAGTTTTGAGCTTGGCTGATTTTCAGCATACCACTTAAATAGATTGGGGCTGAGGCATGTGGTACATTAGTAGATCTTGTTCTTTAGCTTCTGTTAAGTTTTTTGTTCATTGTTAGGTTGACCAGTAGAAAAAAATTATTACTTTACCTCTAGGAAAGTGAGCTGTTCTTTTCTGGTTGAGGTACATAAAAAGATACAGACCTAGAAAAACTTACCAAGCACTCTTTTCATTATATTGGAACATGTACTGAAGTGTTCGTTCAGCACTGCTTCCAAAAAGGGAAGTCATCCAGGGTTGACTGACAGCTGATTGTTTGACGGACTGTACCAAGTAGAGGAGATGTATGTTTTAGCAACTGTAAGCCCCCAGGTCTATTTAGGTTAGGAGGTGATGGCAGCCATGTTCACATTCAGTATTTTAGATTTGGATGTTTCCTGCAAGATCCTGTAATCCAACATTCTTGTTTTTGTAAGGAAGAAAACTTGTATTATAGTATCAAGAACTTCTCCAAGAATTCAGAGACAGTCAATGCTACAGTCAGAATAAGAATGTATCTATTGATTCCATATACTCATTTGTTCATTTATTCACGCTGATACAGTCAGACAACAAATAGGTCTGGGTGTCTGTTTAGGCATTTTCCTGTGACTAAGGATATAATTGGGCAAAATGAAAAAGACCCAGTTAGCAATCTAATAAGGCTACATTGAATCAGGAAGTCTACAACAAATAGAAGAAATCCCCTTTTCAAACAAGTAGGAAATGAATGGTTAGAAACAAATGGTAGTTTTTTCTTCAATAAATTCTACAATTTTCAGAGGTCTGTTATCTTGTTATTATTTTGACATTATACATAATTTAGAAAAATGAAAAATTCTCCATGGCTTGCAAGTAGTTGGGATTTAGGAAAATAATGGCTTTAAAAAAATAATCAGTGGCCAGATCAATCATTTGTGCATGCTATGAAATTTTCTAAGGAGATGGGATAAATTTGAAAATCTTTTCTAAGTGGTAATTTAAAACAAATAGTTGCTATTTTGTATGAGACTTATTTTGTACTTGCATGAAGAAACCTTTAAAAAATTCTTCTTTTTCCCGCCTTCATCATGTCCTCTTTTTATCTCATCTTGTGTTCTTATCTGCTGCATTGGTTTGATGTTACTGGAGAAGTATGCTATTAATTGTTACACTGTGATTTCTTTTCAAATATATCTACTATTTAAAGATGTGGTGATCATCTGTAAATGTGTTTTATGTATATGAATTCTGTGATGCACAGGATGTTGATTTTTACCTCGTCCGGAGAAATCTAGGGTGACGACTCCAAATGCCTTTTCCTTGATAGGACTGTGCATGCTGTCCTCATTCTGTCTCTTGGGACATGCTCTTTAGAAATTGGAAAGTTTGCATTACCATCTACTTAACAAATTTTAGGACAAACATCTATAATTTACAGTTAGAGAGAGGAAACATAGTAAGTAAAATTAAATAATCTTGAATCTTGTCAGTCCTTTTTTGATCAAACTTTTTTCCCTTTTCATCCAATCTTTAGCCTTTAATTGAATGAGTGAAGGAAAGTTAAAGTTTCTGTTTTTCATATGTGCAAGGCCTTTTCTAAGTGTCTTTGCTGATCTCTTGCAGATCTCTCCTGCTGCTTACATTAATTACCTTGCAGATGGTTCTAATTGACCCAGTAAAAGAACTTTATCTGTGTTCAGCTTTTCCCAGGCCCTAAAGTCTTTGCAGGTGCTGAGGACACGGAACGTATTGCTTACTCTCAGCTCGTACAAAGGGAAAGATGTGTTTGGCTGTCTAAGTTCCTGGCCCTAGAATGCCCTTTGCTTTGTAAGTTCTATCTTGCCTAAACTCATATACTGTCAGGTCCCTAACCTTTTTAGCACCATCCCCCAGATGACTCATGCTCTGGCCAAACTGGACTCCGACCTTTTTCTGACTCTTGTGTTTGTACACAGTGGTCTCTATTTGATCTCTTTTTTCCCTGCTTGTCTGCTCCTCTCCAAATTTTGTCATGAACCTGCCTCAGCCCTGCTATTTTAATTGAAAAGTTCCTGATCCCCTTAGTTGAAATTAATTTCCCTTTTGGGTGTAGCTTGCTGCCTTGCTGCTGCCTGTGATACTCGGGTATGTGCTGCTTGTCTTATTTTAGATAATGCGTTTATAATCACCTTGAAGGTAGGAACTGTGGTTTGTTTGTTTTTTCTCTTTCTGTCCTTGCTACTCCCTTACTTCTTGGCAGGAATCAACTCCAGGTGTTCAGGGACTGTAAGTCACATTGAGTTGAGGGCACAGAGAGGCAACCCTGGCTTTGCTCACAATGGCGATGTTGATAGTCCAGGGTAGTGTTGAAGGATTCTGGGCTCCTTTCTTTTCCTGGGCCTGAAATTAGTGATTTATTCCTTTCCTAAAGGAACTGTTTCTCTTCTTTTAAAAACTATGTATCATGATTTCTTATATTAAAAGGTAATATAAATTCATTGTAAAAACTATAGTACTTACAGTCAGGCAAAGGAAGGATAATAAAAACTGTTGAAAGTTCTCCAGGAAGCGATGGTCCACTGTTATGATCTGTGTGAATATTTTTCCAGACTGTTTCTGTATGGGAACATACACATCAAGCATACTTAAAAATTTGCCAAACATAATAGTCTCCTTTTTTTTTTTTTCAATTGATGTTCCATATTCTGAATATCTAGATGTTTGGGAAAGCACATATAAACCTATCCGTATCTGTATCACTTGCAGAGAATAACTGAGTGCTTGCCTGTGTGTGTATGTGTGTATTCTGTGTGATTAATTCCTTATAAGTAGCAATTGTGAGCTTGGAAGAACTATTGTGTATTTTTGAGAGTGACCATGCTTTATGGGCTTTGGATAGCTCTGGCCAGATTGCCCCTCTGGGCTTAGTCATTAGTGTTTCTCACAATACTCTGTATGTTATCAGTTTTTCCATTCTCTTGCCAGAAGTGGTGTCTTCTGTTCATTTTGATTGACAGCTGTTTTATTATTAGTACAATTGTACATTTGTATATGATTGATCACCAATAGTTTTTTTCCCCCTTGTTCTGTGAATTGTCTTTTGTACTTTCTGTTTGGGAATGATCTGCTATTTTTCTTACTGATCTTATTTCTGATTATTTTTCCATTGGTTTCTTTTTTATTCTTTTATAACTTTCATGCATGCATGTGAAGAATGGACTTTGTATAAATTAGTGAGCAGTTTTCTGCAGAGACTGAGAGATGAAGGAAATAGGGAGTTCTTATCCTAAGTGGGGCAAGAACTGGTCATGGAAGATTATTGTGTCTACAAGATTGCTAGGCAGCAAACTTGGTGATGGACCTATACCCATTCCCCACTATTCACTATATGTGATGTTTGGTTTAATAATTTGTATAATAAATACAGGACATAACAAAAATAACACTGATTGAAAATATTCAACACCATATAATATTATTAGTAGTCTTTTAGAAGTCTTTTTTTTTTAAGGACGTATTTATTTATGCATACCAGAACTAGGTACAGACCAGAGGTGAGGGGAGTGAGAGGATTTACCAGAGACAGAGTGGGAAGCAGAACAGGTGGATTGACTGAAATACACTGCTAAGGGGATCAGCGGGAGAGACAGGAGAGGTCAGCTGTGCCGTCTGGGTAAGCTCCCTGGCTGGGGATTGAATTTGTGGTGCAGTGGCTGCAGGTAGCTTCATAATGTTGTGCTTTAAACCCTTATGCCACCAGGAAGGGCCTGATATTCATTAGTAGTTTTACAAGTTTGTGCATCAAAACATTTCATATGTAACTGTGTTCAAAATATATGCCACCTTAAATTCCTACTTTATAATCATCCAAGGCTCAACAGAGAAGAAATAGAACATCCAAACAGGCCAATTAGGCCAATTACAAGCAGTGAAATTGATATGGCAATCAAATCTCTCCCCCAAAACAAAAGCCCAGGACCAATGAATTTTACCAACCATTCAGAAACGAATTAGTGCCTGTCCTACACAAACTCTTTCAAAAATATTGAAAAAGAAGGAATACTACCAGCCATGTTTTAATGAAACCAACATTACACTAATACCAAAACCAAACAAGGACAACACAAAGAGAGAAAACTACTGGGCAGTCTCTCTAATAAACACTGATGCAAATATCCTAAATAAAATCCTAGCTAATAGAACCCAACAATGCATCAAAAAGATAATCCACTATGACCAAGTGGGATTTATCCCAGGGGCACAAGGCTGGTTCAATATTCAAAAATCAGTTCATGTAATCCACCACATCAACAAAAAGAAAAACAAAAGCCATATTGATGTGAGTATATCAATAGATGCAGAAAAAGCATTTGACAAAGTCTAGCATCCATTCATGATAAAGGTACTTGAAACTCTTGGGATAGAAGGAACGCACCTTAACATAATCAAGGCCATATATGACAAACCCATAGCCAATGTCATTCTCAATGGTGAAAAGCTGAAATCCTTTCCCTTAAGATCAGGAACAAGACAAGGATGTCCATTCTCACCACTGCTTTTTAATATAATACTGGAAGTCCTAACCAGAGCAATAGACAATTCAGGAATACAAGAAATCCAAATAGGGAAAGAAGAAGTAAAACTATCACTGTTTGCAGATGATATGATAACATACATAGAGAATTCTAAAAATTCTGCAGAAAAACTTATCAAAATAATAAACCTTTAGTAAGGTAGCAGGATACAAAATCAACACACAAAAATCAATAGTTTTCCTATACACAGTCACTCTAAAGAGGAAGAAAGCAAGAAAACTATTCCCTTTCTAACTGAAACAAAAAAGGATCAAATACTTGGGGATAAGCCTAACAAAAGAGGTGAAGGACCTCTACAAAGATAGTTATAAAACAGTGTTAAAAGAAATAGAAGAAGACACAAAGAAATGGAAAGAGATCCTTTGCTCATGGATTAGAAGAATTAACATTAAAATGGACATCCTAGCAAAAGCAGTTTATAGATTCAGTGCTATTCCTATAAAAATTCCAATGACATTTTTCAAAGAAAAAATATTGATGAAATTCATATAGAGCCACAAAAAACCTCAGATAGCCAAGGCTCTTCAGAATAAGAAAGAAAGGAATGGAGGTATTGAATGCCCAGACTTCAAACTATACTGCAAAGCCATTATAATTAAAACTGCTTGGTACTGGAACAAGAACAGACATATAGACAATTGAATAGAAAACCCAGATACAAGTCCACAGCTTTACAGACAGCTAATCTGTGACAAAGGAGCAAAGAATATGCAACCGAACAAAGAAAGTTTGTTCAACAAGTGGTGCTGGAAAAGCTGGGCTGCTACACGCAAAAAAAATGAAGCTAGATTGCTACCTCGCACCATACACAAAACCAATTCAAAACAGATTAAAGACCTAGACATAAGACCTGATACCATAACACTATCTGGAAGAAAAGGTGGGTGAAACACTATATGACGTACACCACAATAACATCTTTAAAGATACAAAAGCAAGGATAGTGAAGGAAAGGATAAACAGCTGGAACTACATCAAGTTAAAGAGCTTCTGTACAGAAAAAGAGACACTACATAAAATAAACAGTCACGGGCCCTCCCTGGTGGCGCAGCGGGTTAAAAAGCACAGCACTGAGAAGCTTAAGCCACTTCTGCATGAGTTCGATTCCTGCCTGCCCAGGAGGAGATCCACATGGTGCGGCAGACCTCTCCTGACCCGCCTGCTGCTCCCCTCAGCAGTGTACTTCATCAATCTGCCTGTTCTGCTACCCACTCTGTCTCTGATGAATCCTCTCACCCACCGCATCTCTGGCCTGTACCCCAGTTCTGCATGAGGAAATAAATAAATCTTAAAATAAATAAATTTAAAAAAAAGTCACCCAACTGACTGGGAGAAATTTTTGCACATAATACAAATTATAAAGGACTGATCACAAAGCCATACAAAGAGCTGATGAAACTCAACAAATATAAAGTGAACAACCCCATCAAAAAATGGGCAGAAGAGCTACAGAGACACTTCTTTAAAGAGGAAATGCAGATGGCCACTGGGCATATGAAAAAATATTCAGCATCACTAGTAATAAGGGAAATGCAAATCAAAACTACAATGAGATACCATCTCACACCAGTAAGGATGGCACATATTAAAAAAACAAGCAACAATAAATGCTGGGGGGGGTGGTGTGTGGAGAAAAAGGAACTCTCCTACACTGCTGCTGGGAATGCAAACTGGTACAACCACTATGGAAAGCTGTGTGGAGGTTTCTCAAACTGCTAAAAATGGAGTTTCTATATGATCCAGCAATTCCACTTCTAGGTATCTATCAAAGGACACAAAGACAATAATTTAAAAGGACACCTGCTCCCCTATGTTTATTACTGCTTTATTTACAATAGGGAAGATGTAGAATCAACCCAAGTGCCCAAAAATTGATGACTGGATCAAGAAGATGTGGTACATATACACAATGGAATATTACTCAGTAATCATAAAAGATAAACTTATACCATTTGTAGCAACATGGATGGATTGGGAAAAAATCTTGCTTAATGAAATAAGGCAGAAAGAAAAACAAAAGTACCAGATGGTTTCACTCATAGCAGGATTGTAAGGGATCAGGAAAAAAAATGTACACACACAACACACACACACAGATATAGTAATTGTAATAAAGTAAAAAAGGACATCAACTAACAACTATAAACCATAGACATTCTATGGGGGAGGAGAGAGGAACAGGATCAGAACTGGGGTGGGAAGAGCACATGAGGCTGTGGTGAGGGCACATGGGTGAAGTTGTGGTGGGAAGTCCATGGGGTTACAACTGAGATGAAAAATGTACAAAATTAAGAATAATGTAAAAATGTACTTATAAAATAAAAAAAGGTATGCCATCTTTATTTGAATTGAATTTAACCTGCATTCAATATTTTTAATGACATATGGGATAAAGCTAAATTGTTTGTGTAACCACAATTCTGCTACAGAAATTACTCATATGCTTGGAGAGATACTGGCAATCATGCTAGGAATGTGTTAGCCACATTGTAGGATCTGGTTCCAAAGATGAAGGAAAGAAACGAAGCAGCTTTCATTTTTACCTATTTAAAAGTGCACCTACTGACACCACCTTTACAGAAGGCAACTCCTGTTGGCTAGTCTTATTGAATGATCAAGCTAGTGTGGGTGGGGATCCTAAAATTTCCCATCACTTCCAATTCATCTTCCATTTCTCTTCTAGTTCCTCCTTTCTCTACTTCCCTCTCTATTAACTTGTAGCCTACTTGTGTTTCCTTTTCTCTCTGAATTGATATGTGGTACCTGAGGCCACCATCTATGAGATGCCAGAATGCCTACACATTAAAAAATTCTGCTGCAGCCTCTTATATGGTTGAGGAACTCATTAAATTCCTATTGTGACCCTCAAAGAAGTTTGTACCCCTACATCCCACTTGTGCTAAGAACTTTCTCCACCAGCAGCTTTGTTCTGTGAATATGCCCACAGGCTCAGCCCTTGCCTAGCATGCCATTGTGTTTGATTTAACACAAAGCCTCTAATCACTGATAATTACTTTCACCTACTTAATATATCATTTCCACTCTCTAAAGTCCCAGCTCCTCCATGTCTACAATCTTTTAACGCAGTTTAAATATCTTTTTGTATTGTTTATAGTCAAGAGAGTATATATTTTCTAGCTGACACAACTTTTGTTATAAAAATCATTTTAGGTGAGATGAGTCTCACATTTTTTAAAACTCGAGAAAAATGGTAATTGAAAAATCGTTTTACTTTTTTAAGTCTGTTGTTTTAAAAGGGAAAGCCATATAATGAGAGTGGGGTAATCATCAGGTTATAAGCTTATACTCTATGAATCCTCTGAATTTAATTCTGCCTCTCTTTGTTCCAGCTTCAAGCAATTATTTAATGAATTTAAGTATTTACATATGTAAAAGAAAAAATCCAAAATTTCCATCATAAGGAGGGAACAGCATGGTGCTTCATTATAGAGTGCTGCTTTCCTGGAAGCCCCAGGAAGTTGAGAATATCCACTGTGACCAGTATTTGTTGTCATTAGATGTGAAGCCTGGTAGGAGAGGTGGCAGGAGGCTTCTTGGGACAATCTGTCAGGGCCCATGTGGGTAAGATCAAGGTTCCTAGTACTGAAATTAATTACGGTCAAAAAGAATATAATAATGAGTGCATTTATATCATAGAAATGAATACTGGGGGCAGTCCTGTTTTTTCTAAACATATTTTTTCCACTTCTTGTTCAAATATATGTTGACCTCTGTGGGAACCCCAGCTTAAAAACAAATGGATGTTACTCATTATCCCTTCCAGGAGATATGTGCTGCCCTTTAAGAACAGAGACACTCAATCTGCCTATTCTGCTCCCCACTGTCTCTGGTGACTCCTCTCACCCCCTGTACCTCTGGTCTGTACCCAGTTCTTGTATGCATGAATAAGTAAATCTTTAAAATAAAAAAGAACAGAGACACTCTGTGGCCAGATATGTGGCCCCTCAACCTTGATGAGCACAGGACAGTGTAGTGAACTTGGTCTCACTAGCATCCTGGCTTCTGCATTTTGGACTGCTAACTCACCTCCCACGCTTCTACCTCCTGATGTCATGTGCAGGGAGAAGATACCTAAGCTGCTTACTCATGGCTTCCCTGAACAGAGGCCATGTCAGACAGAAGCAACTGAAGAAGGAGAAGGCTTTGGGGTCCTTTCATCTCATAGACCAGCCTGACCTTCCATGTAGGACTTAGGTGTGTGGACATTATATGTGACCTTTGAGTAGGGTAACAGCCCATCCCAGTCTTCGCAGAACTGTCTTTCCAGTTTGTCTGTGTTCTGGCATAATTACTAATATTCCTGTTTTTACTCCCAGAAATGACCTGACTTGAATGCTAAATTCCATGGTCTGTCTAGCTGTTAAGCATTGGGGCTTACTGCTGTTTTTCTAGATTTTCTCCTAGCTCTGCTAGTGAAAGAATGCCTTGTTTGCATTGAGTTCCCTCCAGAAGTTTGTTCCCCAGCCTCTTTTCCTTTTCCTAATCAGAACAGGCACTGAGCGTTCGACACACTAATTTCAGAGAATGTAGGTTTTAGATCTAGAAGGAACTAAGGGACTGATAATCCAACCTTTTCTTACAAGGCAGTAAATGATGAAGAACAAATGGTTTCCTTTGGTCCAATGTTTGTATTTCTTAGTGGCCTTTCTTATAGCCTAAGGCTCTACTATATCTGTGGCCTCATTTCTCAACAATTTAACTTGCTTGCTTCACCATGGCCTTTCATGCCCAGTTTCTCCCCCACCTCCCTAAAAAAAACCCCATATGGTTCTTTCTTCAAAGGCAGGGGTTCAAATTATTTCCCCAAAAAGCTAGAAGTTATTCACCTTTCTTAGTTAATAACTTTTTGCGTTAGGGATTTTGGACAAGCAACTTTTCTAGTTAGTAGTTCCTTGATTTTTTATAATTAGTCTCCTACAATGGAAGGTGGAAATTTCTGGAAATTTTGTCTGCTTGTCTATTCTTCTGTCTACATTAATTAGATACATCACTCTAACTTTACAGTTACATATAAGCAGAACTTCCCAAAGCATATCTCTTTGTGTGCATTTCCAGTGTTTAGATAGAATAGCAGTTCTGCTTGTAGGTTTGCTGATGATTCTGAAATTCTTTGACCATACAACATTTCTTTGTGGTAGGAGCTGGAATTAGGATAGATCAGGCACTGTTTCAAATCAAAGATGAAATCTGAGACTGAACACTAAAAAATTTGTATCTTACCCACTTTGTGGTCTAATACTCACCAACTGTCCCTCCTAGGAGGGTGTAGGAGTTGAGGCCACATCCATTTTATATCTGCATCCTATTGCACATGTCACTTCCGTGGTTGTCATAACAGAGACTCCTTGACCAATCATGCAGGGATTTGAGTGATCCCATTGTGGGGTAGATATCACATCCCCCCAAATATCACAAGTCCAAATTTAGTCTTTTGGCCCCAACTTAACTGCTGGGGAATTTATGCAGTTTAGTTTTACTGTGTCAGGAAAGGACAAATAACATGGGATTTGCTAGACACTTTCCCTTTTATGCCACTTTCCCTTCGCTGGTTTGATTCCTGACTCATTTGTCCTGTTTTAATAATAGTCTTCGCATTCTCCTGCTTTTCGAGTTCGGCACCTTCAAAGTTCTTGTTCTCGTCCTTCATAATTTTTTAACTACATTTGATTGATTTGTCACTAATTTATATGACATAACTTTGGGAGGATGACTTCACACCTCCATATGTGCCCATACCTCACTCACATTCCACCAAAGCTTCAGTACCACAGTACTGTCCCCTCCCCCATTCTCTCTGGTAATGTATATTATTCAGAGTCTAAGAATTATTCTTACTGTTTTGCTGGTTTGTTCTCTGATTATATTTATTTCACAAATTAGTGTGCCCATCCATAACTTTCTTCCATTTTCTGACTTATTTCACCTAGCATAATTACCTCAAGGCGCCTATCCATTTTTTCTTTTCTTTTTTTAAAAAAAGGTTTATTTTATTTATGTCTGCAAGAGCTGGGATGGAGGCCAGAGGTGTGTATGGGGGGCTGGAGGGATTGAGAGGATTCAACAGAGACAGCGTGGGGAGCAGAACAGGCAGATCTAGTGAAATGCACTATTGAGGGGGTTAGTGGGTGAGACCGGAGAGGTCTGCTGTACTGTGTGGGTCAGCTCCCTGCCTGGGGATTGAACCTGTGTTGCACTGGTTGCTGATAACCTCACAGTGCTAAGACTTAACCCCTTGTGCCACCAGGAAGGCCTCAAGACCCATCCATTTTGTCCCAAAAGCCATAATTTTATTTTTTTAATAGAATGAGTAGAATTCCACTGAAGATATATTCTATATATATATATATATATATATATATATATTTAGAATTGTAGTCTGCTATTGATGACTGCATCCAGTCATCTGTCAATGAAGTTCTGGGTTGGGTCTAGTCTTTGTTATTGTGAATAATGCACCTTTGAACATAGAGGTGTGTGTAAATCTTCTCATATTAGGGTTTTCATACTCTGGTAAATACCTAGCTGTGGTATTGCTGGTCATATGGTATTTCCAATATTTTATTCTGAGGAGTTTCCATTCTGTTTTCCAGAGAAGTTGCAGCAAATTGCATTCCCAACCACAGTGGATGAATTTTCCTTTTTTACTATATCCTCACCATGTATTAATGTAGGCCATTTTCAAAAGAGGTGAGGTCTGTCATGTTTTGAAGAAAATCGCATTCAATATGATTCTAGAGTTCATTTCCTTTTTACCGCCTATATAGTGCTGATTCACCATGAAGTTACACAATGGGTGGGTTCAAGAGCAGTTTCTTTTTTCAGTTTTTTCCCTTTGATTTGAACTTCCATCCTACATTTATTCCTTCTCTTCCAAGGGTCACCCCTTTCCATGAGATAACCAGCACAAGAAACATGGGAATGAATAGCTGTGGGGTATGCTTATCCTCTAGCTAAATGGTTAGTAAAAGGATGTTTATCCCAGATCATAGACTGTTTAGAAACTCCCTTCTATCAGTTCCACAAAAGGTGACTCCTCAGAACCAAACACCCAGTTGGCTGATCAACAAAGTAAAACAACAGTTTATGCTTGGGACCACAATGGCTAAATACATCAGTGCTGACAAGTCAGAACATTCCATTCTGTTAGGAAATGGCAGAGAGCAGAGGTGGAGGAGAAGCCTGGAAGAGTATTTGTAAGCAGAGATCATCAGACCACTCATCTTCAGGCACACAGAGATCTCGATTAGACCTTCTTTTTCTGCTGGATTGGGTTGGAGATCAACCACTGCACAATTAA
The DNA here is from genome assembly GCF_000260355.1 of Condylura cristata. Classification (NCBI taxonomy): domain Eukaryota; kingdom Metazoa; phylum Chordata; class Mammalia; order Eulipotyphla; family Talpidae; genus Condylura; species Condylura cristata. Next base: position 21,328,216 of record NW_004567103.1, on the reverse strand, counting down.
CTCTTCAATTCTTCCTTCCCAGTATTGCCTATTATTTCAAGACATTTATAGTTAACTAGATGACATTTCAGTAGCTATTGATTTATTTGGAGGAAGATTACAAATAATATTTTAGGATGAGATGACTAATCTCATATAATTGTACTGATTAACTGAAACTGCTTAATTCCAGTTTCTGAAAGTTGCATTCTTCGCCATGGCTTCTAGCACATGCTGTTGGTTTGGAATACAGTAGATGTTGGTAGATGGCTGCTCAATCAGTAATGCTGATTAAAGGCTTACTGTTTGCTAAGCATCATGCAGGTGCTAGGGATGCAGTGATGAGTGACAAATGCTTTTAAGGGTGGGATTGCCACTGTCAGGCAGCAGGAAAGGATGGAGCAGTGGGGGAGCGTGCTATTTCTGGGAGGTTTAAGAATGGATGGCCTGGTGATTGCGAACACATGTCCATTCATTGTCTCTCACTGGCTCTTAGAAAAATAGCTGTTTTTCTGCTTTAGTGTGCTCACACGTAGGAGATACTAGAAAAAGAAGTGCTTGTGGTGGTGGTATACTCTATAAAAGGGAAGCAGGATAATTAAAGCACCCTTTATTAGATTTGGTGATTAATGGTTAGAATGCTATTTTCTGCCTTTGTAATTACAAGCAAAAGTAGTGGTCTAAAATAACTTTGTTTTCAGCTCCTAGCCATGCTCCAGTGGTTGCATGGTTAAGAATTTTGAAAATAATGAATCACCTGTAGAGAAAGGTAATTAGAATGCAGTTAGTGAAACCTCTGCCTCTCGGTGTTCTGAAGCATTCCTCAGAGAAATGTTTCCATCAACAGCACTATTTATGTATCTTTACAGTGCTGGTGGTTGACTCAATTAACTAGAAATGAAAGAAGTTTTTTGGCTCTGTCAGGTACTCCCAATTATACATCAGTAGAACTAAGAATTTGCCGTTGCCTTTTCTGATTTAGATTTTTCAAAGGGAATGAAAAGACATACCATGATTAGCTTCAGATATAGAACTGTGAATAGCTACACACTTGATTAGAAATTTTAGTCAAGAAACCCATCCAAGGTACAGACATCTGCTTTATTGCTGTATTGCCAAGAGTGACCTTCAGCTTATGCAGGAAGCCCGCTGGCTACACAGGTGTCCCTCACCCTCCCGATGGATGCTCAGCCTCCTGGCCCTGCTCACTGGGTCGTTTCAGAACTGCCTCAAGTGCAGCTCTCAAATGATGCCAAATCATCAAGTCTTCTATGAGTTCTGCTAAAGAAGTAGTATTTAGGTTTCCTAACAAGAAAACCTACTAGGCAAAATTGTTGAAAATAGGATATCAGAGCAAGAAGGGCCCTGAGGAATCTTCTGCCCTGGCCCTCCCTTTTCAAGAAGAAATGGAGATCTAAATTTAGGGCGTTTATCTGGCTCTTAGTAGATCCTCTGTTGTCCCTCAATTATCATTGGGATTAAAGAAGGTGCTACTTTTATAGTCCCTAGAACTGCCCCTGGGATACAGTAAGTGTTCTGTAAAGTGAGCTATTTCTAGTCGCAGAACCCAAGGAGGAACCTGGACATCCTCACAGCCCAGTGTTCTTTCAGAGCCATGAATTTTATATTGCCCACATTGGACAGGAGAAATGTGTTTACGGAAGTTTAGTTAAAAACAGGGGCCTCCCTGGTGGCTTTGGGGTAAAGGCTCGGCTCTATCATCTCTATGGCCTGAGTTCTATTTCCCCTGAGTTTGATTCCTGGCCAGCAACCCACATGGTGCAGCAGACCTCTCCTGTCTTGCCTACTGTTCCCCTCAGCATTGCATTTCAGTAGATCCCCCCCTATTCTACCCCCTGTTCTGTCTCTGGTGAATCCTCTTACCCCCTGTACCTCTGGCCTACCCCAGTTCTTAAATCAATTAATCAATCTTAATATAATAGGGTTAGCCTCAGTGTTCCTATGACTGAGCACTTATTGATGCTGAGTTCTGGGCTAAGCAGCATATAGCTGTGGTGCCATTTAGATCTTCAGGGCTCTCCATGTCCTCCAGAGTCACACCCTTTAGTATCTCCACTGGACTCTTGTAAAGGCCAAGCTGATCACACACTAGTCACAATGCTTATATGGGGCATGGCTGGGGTTTGAATCTTCCTCTTCGGTCTGAGTTCAGAGTCTATATTCTTTTTTTTTTTTTAAAGATGGATTTATTTATGCATACAGAAACTAGAGTATAGGCCAGAGAGTACAGGGGGTGAGAAGATTCACTAGACAGAGTGGGGAAAAGAACAGGCAGATCTACTGAAATACACTGCTGAGGGGAGCAGGAGAGGTCTGCTTTATCATGTGGGTCAGCTCCCTGCTGGGGATCAAACTGCAGTGGTTGTCAATAACTTCATAGTGCTCTGTCTTTAACCCCTGCACCACCAGGGAGGCCCTAGTGTCTATATTATCAACCATTAGTTTATTTCTGGAACTGGCAAATCTGGCCATACTTGAATTTTTATAGTCTTCCAGCAAGGAATATATATATATATATATAGGCCTTTTCAAATGGTCATAAAAAAAGAAGAGTGAGAAAGTAATGTCATGGTATATAGATATTATGTGGAATTCAAATATCAGTGTTCATAAATGAAGTTTATTGAACATAGTCCTTTGTTGATGGGTTGTCTGGGCCTGGCTTTGTGCTACATGGAGTGGAGAGAGTTGTGATAGAGATCATATGGCCCGGAAGGCCTAAAATATTTATTATCTGGCCTTTGCTTTTTGTTCTTCCCCTGTGATTTTGTTTTCTGATTCTAATTATTTAGAGCATAATTGTGGGATTTTCGTAAGGCCCGTTTCCTGTTACTTGACTTTTTAGTTTATTCCATGTGAATTAACATGTCAATCAAATGATAGTGTGCATGAAAGGAGTTCTCTAGATTTAGCTATGGTTTGCCTTTTTTAATAGATTGAGCAATGGTTTGTAACTGGGTAGCAATGGAGTCCTTGCTACTCACCTGTCTTCACTTGCTGTGGTTGGCATCTGTGGTTTACATGCTTTCACATCCACTTATTTTGCTGATTAATTTTAAACTTCAGCGTGTTAGCTGCTGAGCTCACTCTGTTTTCTCTCCTTTGCAGTGGTTTGCTATCTTCTGATTATGTGGAGATTCACTACGAAAATGGGAAGCCACAGTATTCTAAGGTACAGTTAATAGTGGATGGAAATCCTGTTGTGTAAATATAATTATCATAGAACTGCTCAATGCACACTACATTGTTTTGATACCTTTCTCAATAAAATCACCTGTTCTCCTATAGGAAGGTCTATTTTTAAATTTAAGAGATGAAAGAGTCTGTGTGTGCCAGTTAGTGGAGAAGTGTTTCCTTTTTGGTTCCCCATGCAATGTCTCATGTCAGCAAGAGTTATATGGTATAAGGAGCTAGACCACTACATAGTAGCACCTTAAAGTAGTAGATAGCCAAATTCATGGTTACAGAATCTGAGCTATAAGCCTGTATGGGTATTAGAATGAATATATAGGCAAGTGACTTTTGTATCTTAGAAGGGCAGAAGACCAGAGGGAGAGGGAGACTTGGGGATCACATTCCTTCTTAGTCTTCACAACAGTTCCTTATAGTGGGATTCTTTCTGTTGTGCAAAAGAAGAAATTGAGGTGGAGAGCCAAATAACCTGCCCCAGGTCACCACGTTTGACAACATAGACTGAATACTTGTTTCCCTTCAGGTAAAGGGGAACTTTTGTTCCCTTCCTAGAAGAACATTGCCACATGGGTTCAGATTAAGACAAGAGAAAGATGGAATAGCTGTATTTAAGGTGCTAATTTGTAGAAGGTCACAGAATGTAACTGTGTATAGTCACTGTCCAGGGATACCAAGGGCATGGAAGAAGAAAAGACAAACACAGCAAAGTAAGGAAATATTATTGGCTTCCCCCACCTTTATTTGCTAATGAGCATCAGCACTAAAGTGGGCTGGGAGCCTTGCAGGGTTGCACAGTCTGAAGAACTGGGGTTTTCAGACTGATAGACTATCAGCAAAGACGGTAGCCTAATCATGAATACTGGTCTTAGGATTTATAGTTCTCTGTTTGCAGTGGGTACATTGGTTATTTGGGATGTGTCCCAACGTTTTGAATTTTATGCCATGGATTAAGAACTTCCATACATTATTCTTACTATCCTGTCAGCTCTTACCTTGGGCTGCAACTTGGGAGTTGTTGAATCTCCCTGAAAGTTAATGCTGTGGAAAGTGAGCAGAAATGCTAAATCAAACACAGTTAAGGTGCTTCCTGGCGTTTGTACAGCCCAAAGCTCCTGTCAGCTGTGCCAACACTGCGGATGCTGAATCATGACTCTGGATAGGGAAAGCTTCGAGAACTATAGACTCAGCAAATGAGCCGCCTTTGTAGGCCAGGGCAACCTGATCCAAACTTCTCACTAAGAAGTTCAGTGTTCTTTTTTTAGAAGCAGAATAGCTAATTGGCCTCCAGAGGTCACTTGAGGTCCCCAAAGGAGGAGGCCTTATCTGTAAGATACAACAAATCATGTATCAGTTGTAATTACAATTTATATCATATTTCGACTCTAGCAAGAAAAGTGTTTATTGTAGTTTGTTTTCATGTTTGTGTTTTATTCATGACCCATTTTCTTCAAAATAGTTCATATACCCAAACATTTGCTTCATATATAATGAATTCATGGTAATAGTATGTTTTAATGTGTCTCTGTCTATGTATGTAGATATATAGATAAATACCTACAACTCAGGTGATATTGTGACTATTACCTTACTGCTGGGTTTTCTTCCCCATAGGAATAATATAAATTCTTTATCATGCATTAAAAAATCTTCCAAACTTTTATTTTTAAAAAAAAGTATAATATTATCTCTAACTTATCTGCTATAATTGTTTAAAAATCCATAGTAACAGACATCTAGATTGTTTCTAGTCTTTTACTACATCCAGATAACTCTAAGGAAAGGTCTTCCCAGTATATCTCGGACATGTCTTTAGTCATTGCTTAAGGATTAATTTTGATAATGGGATTTTTGGGTCAGAGAGTACATTTTTCTAAGGCTTTTGGCACATATTTAGAATTTTTCTTCCTAAAACATTGTCCAAATTCAATCCTCCCATGAAGTACCATTACCTATATGTTTTTAAAAGCATTTAAAAATATTTCATATTATCTTCCATTTTGTTTAGGAAAATCTTTGTATAGAGTACCAGAAAAATAAATTAATATGTGAGATGGCTAGGTTTTAAGTGCTTTAAGTAAAGAAGATATGATATATATGTATATATACACACACACAATGGGATACTATTCAGTTATAGAAAATGATGAAATCTTGCCATTTGCAACAATATGGAGAAACCCCAAGAAGTATATGCTAAGCAAAATAGATCAGAAGGAGGAAGACAAATATTAGATGATTTTACCTATATGTTGAATATAAAGAACAGACAAAAGAAACCAAAGTGAACTCTGGAAATCTCACTGCAGAATGAAAGCTACCAAAGAGGGAGGAAGAAGCAGAGTGGGCTATGGTGGAGGATAATTGTGGCTTTCAAATAACACATTGTGTGTTGGTGTCACATGCATTGTAGAGGCATCTTACCATATCTCTAACACTAAATCATAGACGGTGTTTTAGATCAGCATTACCTCTATAAACATTTAAGTAAGGTTAAGTAAGGCCGTGCAGTGCAACCTTTCCTTCAAAGATCTCAAATTATTTAGACAAAAGCATATACCCACAACATACACTACTATTCAGTGTAGTAGTCTAGAAAAGAACCATTAAGAACCTATTTGACTCTGACGTTAAATATAACTATAGACATTGAAAGTATTTTGAGAATTAGTTCCAAGCTAAATAATGAATCCACAATTTGAAAAAGGTTGTTTTGTTTTTCTCACTTTATGGTTGCCAAACTCCTGTCTAGTTCCTGTTTCTAGCTAAGAAGAGGCTGTTGTCTTGGGCTTCAACTTTTTTTTAAGTTCAAGTGACATTGGTTTACATCATTGTTTGTGGATTAAAAACATAGGCTATAATTTTTATTGGATGAAAGCTTATTAAAAGTGCTTCTTTTCCTCTAAAGCAAATACAGACTTGGAGAGGTCGGCACATTAAGCACCTGGAAGAACTTTTGTCCTGTACCTGTCAGAACATTAGCTTTTGTTAGAATTTCTAGCACTTCTAGCACAATGGTTTGCATATAATATACCGTAAGACAACTTTGTTGATTGACATTGATTCTATTAAAAATAAGTTTTTATTATTTCAATTCTTATCGAAGAACTGGGCATCAAAATACAGTCTAAAAGTAATTTTCAAATTTGATATCTTTTTAGTAAATCATTTAGGTGAACCATTATCTTTAAATGCTTACTAGCATGTTGGCTTCTCCTCTGCTTTTGAAAATGGTCACGTGGCCAGCAGCATAAGACTGACTAGGCAGATGTAGTCTCCTCTCCCAATTTCCCTTTGCTTTTTTACTCTTTGTTATACTGTGTGGGGAAAATCATTCCAGGCTCTATTTTCTTACTTTGTCTACTACTTCCTGTCCCCTGCTCACTCTTGTCCAAGGAGGGATTTAGATGTGTGTGTGTAGTTCTTTCTCCCCTTTTTTTTGTGAGATCTACCTCCAGATGATCACCTTCTAGGAAGCTGTGAGTTCACCTTCTAGGAAGAACACATCCGCTCTCCTTCTCCAGGCACTAAGTTGTGTGGTAGCAATGTGTGTGTGTGTGTGCACACCCTGGGGGTATTGGTTGTCCCATGTTTCTGTATCTGGTTGGGTAAGACTGGCTAACTCAGGAGTGTAGCTTTAGTAGACCAATTGGATTCTCAGCTAATCTTTGCCTCCATGATGGCACTTTGAAATGAAGGTGATGTTCTTGATCTCTGTTTCAGTCTTGTCATTTTCTCATTTGGTTTTAAACTCGGGTGAGTACTGATTAACACTGTCTAGGATGACTATAATAAAAAAAGACAGACAATAACAAAAGTGCTGGCAAATATGTGGAAAACTAAAACTGTCATACATGACTGATAAGGATGCAAAATGGTGGAGCTGCTTTGGAAAATAGCTTGGCAGTTCCTCAAAATGTTAAGAAGAAAGTTATCCTATGACTCAGTGATTCTGACTCAGTATATATCCAAGTGAAATGAAAACATATGTCTAGGCAAAAGCATATATGGATATTCAAAGTAATATTATTCATAATAACAATAAGTGGGAACAATCCAAGTGTCTATCAGTTGATGAATACATAAATGTGAAAGAGCTTCACATTTATGTATTAAGCCTTAGAAAGAACAGTGATTTACATATAATATACAGTAAGTATATTGTAATTACAGTAACTGAGAGTAAGTATATTGCATGTAATATACAGTAAGTAATGATTTGCATATAATATACACAAATGCTACAGCATGGATGAATATTGTAAACATTATGCTAAGGAAAGAAGTCAGTCCTGAAGGCCAACTTTTTTTTAAAGATTTATTGATTTATGCATACAGAGCTGGGGTATAGGCTAGAGGTGCAGGGGCGGTGAGAGGGTTTACCAAAGGCAGACTGGGGAGAAGAACAGGCAGATCGAGGAAGTACACTGCTGAGGGGAGCAGTAGGTAAGACAGGAGAGGTCTGCCACGCCATGTGGGTCACCTCCAGGGCCGGGGATCGAACTTCCACTGAAGCTGCTATGACCACCTTGTGCCCTAACCCATTGCACCACCAGGGAGGGCCCTCGAAGGACAACATTTTATGGGTTCTGTTTACTTGAAATGTCCAGAATAGGCAAATCCATAGATATTAAAAATAGATCAGTGCTTTCCTGGGGCTGGAGGAAAAGGATGAAAGGGGGATGAGTAGGGATGGATCCAGGAATTCCTTTTCAAGTGATGAAATGAATCTGGAATTATATATTGGTAATGGTTGCACAATTGTGAACATATTAAACCCCATAGAATTGTATTTTTTGAAAGAGTAAGTTTTATGATTTGTTGACTACATCTCAAAAGAAAAAACCCTTCCTTTAAGATTTGTCCACCTAATAAGCCATTCGCATTCAATGAAGAATAGGGTATTGATTAAGCAGATTTTGATTTAGATTACTATGATCTAGCCACTATTGTAGGTGTTGGATATACATCAGTGAAGCAGACAGATGAAAATCCCTGCCTCTTTTCTTACCTTTATTTTTCTCTTTATCACTATAACTACATCTGTCTCCCTGAATGTTTCTTGTGCTTTCCTTATCAGGTCATCTGCACAATCAGCTCAAGCTCATTTTTCCTGTGGAAGCTTCTGGGCAGGAATTGTTGGGTGGAACAGGCCTTTGTGGACCTGGCTTTTCTCTGGGAAAACTTTAAAGACAACACTGACTTCTCACAGAGCTATTCTGAGTCTGAGTTGTATAATTTGCATGAACTATTAAAAATTTATATAGTATTGTTACTGCTAAACTGATCTTTAATAATGGCGAAGGTATTTTTCCTCCATTGAGTGTAATGAAGGTAAATAATTAAACTGGTTTTGGGGTCTCAAGGTCTCCAATTCTCTGAAATAATTTTAAATTCTTTATTTCAGTATGCACATTCAGGAATATGTATTTAATCGTAGATATCTTTTTCTATTAATTTTTTGCACCTGCTGATTTATTAAATAGATAAGCCCTTTTGGTGGATGAATTTGCAGGAATGTAAGGATCTGCACACGAATAATCATTTGAAAATACTGCCATAGTTTTATTACTGTATTTGGATCTGGAACAGCATAATGTACACATTTAAGAGCTAAGGCCTATGCAATTTCTTTTAAAATGTGGATCCAGACCTTCAGGAGTTAATTGAAAAACTTCAGCATTAAATCACATGAATGCCCAAAGTTATGAGAGTTTCTTAACAATGAAGATAATAGGAACTGACTGGTTGAACTTTACAGAAGTCCATGAGATAATTAAATAGATAGAAGGGTGCACAAATTTTAACATAATTGAAATAATAGGCTCTATTGTCAACAGACCCTACTTAAAGGAAATAGAATTAAATGGTTCCTGTTACTCAATCATTTACTACCAGGGAAACCACAGGGAACCAACTTTCCCCCTGCCAAGCTGTTATACTAGACTCAAGAGATGCTATCGCCAGCACACATGATTAGGAAATGTTTTACCTTTATTTTTTTTTGTAATTACTATATATATACGGCACCCTCCCCTCCCCAAAACTGGCAATACTAAAACCAGAACATAGATTATTGTCACAAATCTTGGGGTGCACTGCTTCAAATCAGCTTCTGTGGTGAGAAGGCTATGACTGTTTCTTCTTCATAATGATTGGTTATAATACTAGAACTTTCTTTTTTAAATTTTTTATTTATATATATTTTTCACGTCATTTGATTTCTCTGCGCAGGTGTAACCCTGTAAAATTACCACCACCAAGACACTCGTGAAATGTCACCATAGTCTCTTGTGTTCACTCTTCCCTTCCCTGTTTGCATCCCTCTCCCTTTCCCACCCTGCTGAATGTCTCTGATTTATAGTTTGCCTGCTAGTTTTGTCTTTTTTCCCTCGTTCCTTTTATGGTCTCCCTATGTTCCTCCTAGAAGTGAAATCATCCAATATAGTTCTTTTCCTTCTAACTTATTTCACTGAGCATACCTTCCAGTTCCATCCATGTTGCTGCAGATGTCATGAGTTTATCTTTTTTGATTGCTGAGTAGTATTCCACAGTATATAGATAACACATCTTTTTGATCCGATCATCTGTTTCTGGGCGTTTAGTTGTTTCCATAGCTTAATTATTATAAATAGTGCTGAAATAAACATAGGGGTGCAAACTTCCTTTTGAATTATTGTTTTTGTGTCCTTTAGGTAGATTCCTAGGAGTGGAATCGCTGGATCACATGGTAGCTCTACTTCTAGTAGTTAGGGAATATTTAAAGGATGCACATGGCTTCTGTGTTTCATAATTCATAGGCATGGTGTGGTGGTATCCAACAGAGTTCTGTGGTTGGCAAGGTTGTGAAGCAAAAGTCCCATTATTTGAGTATTATCTGGCCTGAAGAATATTGAACTAATAGAAATGATAGGCTAGAATGGAGGGGTGCATACTTCCCAGGTTTTTACATTTACATTGACTACCCAATAATTTCTACTCAGATGTTCCATTTTTGTTGAGGAATCTGAGATTAAATTTTTAGGTAACTGACGTGCAGTTTTTTTTTTTAAAGATTTATTTATTTCTGCATACAGAACTGGGGTACAGGCCAGAGATGCAGGGGCGGTGAGAGGATTCACCAGAGACAGAGTGGGGAGCAGAACAGGCAGATCAACGAAGTACACTGCTGAGGGGAGCAGCAGGCGGGCTGGGAGAGGTCTGCCGCACCATGTGGATCTCCTCCAGGGCAGGTGGGGATCGAACTCACGCTGAGGTGGCTTTAGCTTCTTAGTGCTGTGCTTTAACCCGCTGCGCCACCAGGGAGGGCCCTGACGTGCAGTTTTGAGCCTGAAAATGCTGATGCCCGTGAGGTCACACATATGCCAAATGAACCCATTTTGTTTCTCTTGCCTGATGTTTGTCTGGTCACAGATCTGTGAGCCACTCTTAAGTACTGATTGATAACAGAGTACCTCTTGCACTGCCCAAGGCCTTCCTGACTGGAGAATGTTACCCTGACTTAAGAACGTTAAAATGTGGGATTCAGCCAACTTTTTTCTTTGGCAGAGCCTTCAATACTTTACCTGGCTGTATTTGTTCTTGGAGATAGTAGTTACTGGAGCTGGCGAGGTTGCAAGGTGGCTAGATCCTTGGATGGGAAGCACCCCTTGGAGCTACTCAAATTTGAGCTGGTGTCCTCATGAACTTGCCTTCCAGAGTCTCTTTTCCTGCTCCTGGAACACCAATTACCCAAGAGGGGTTTTACTTAATAGAAAACATCTCAGGGTATGACTTTGCAATGGTATTTACAAAATGCTGCATAGATATAGAGAGCTGTCAAATAATAGTTTTCTGGTAATACTTTCTTAAAGACTTGCTATAAATTTATTAATGAGGAAGTCAGAAAATGCCCCTATACTGCTAATACTACTACTAACTTTTAACTTGGTGAATTGCTAATATTACTATATAATTTAGGTAGTAAAGCTTTTTTTAAAAAAAATGATAAAATCCAGGAAATAGAAGTCGCATGAAGTTTCATTTGAGGTCCAGAATATATGGTGATCCACATTCAAATATACGGGGAATAAAATAGTTCCCTTTAGAAAATATCCTGTTTTGTTAAAATAAGTAACAATGACCTTTATGTTGAGAGAGCACTAACTTTTAGCTTCCAATGCAAGTGAATGAAACTTAAATTCTTAGGACTGGCAATATTTTCTAGGGGAATAAAGAATTTTTTTAAGGAAATATGAAAAAAATACAGCTTGCCTTAGAAAGGTCAGGTAAATATGAGAATATTTCCTGTGTCCTTCTAATAATCACCTGACTTAAGATAGACTTTTTGTGACAGAAAGTGCTAGATAACCATTTTGATGGAATTTACAATTACCTGTGGCTGTTTTTAGAATCATGTGAAGAGTCTGAAATTTAATTGCAATATATTGACCTGAATTCTCAAATTGCTGATATGTGTGATAACATTTGTCCTTATAAATTCAAGCTGTCTATGCAACTAGAACTTGACATTATATGAAAATCAGTATTTATATAGTAGTCAATCTATTATGCATATATTATATGTAAGTCAGTAACTCTATATGTCATTTATATGCTAAGTAGAGATGCCTTTTGGTTCTGAAGTATTAGCAAAATTATAAAGCCAAATTTGACACTGAGTTGCTAGGGGAGTGTCATTCAGTGTGTGGGTGAACAGCTTTAGGCACTTTAAGTAGCCCCTTATCTACTGTGTGATATGGTATAATGAGCAGTGATCAAAATAAGTTATCAATAACAAGTCAAAGTATGTTTAGCATAGTCTATGTAAGAAAACAAATAGTAAGTTCTAGTTATACAATGTGGACCTAATGCTCAAGTTTATCTCTAGTCCTTCCAGCTAGGGAATAAGTAGCCCACTAGGAAAAGACACGGGAAGAAAAGACAGCCAATGAGAGGTGTCCATAAAATGGGTGGGTGAGCCAGGGGGTTGCGGGGGACTGCCAAAGGCAGCCACTTCATGTCATGTCACCCAGCCAGACCCTGGACTTGAAGGCACCCAATGACAGACAGACTGCCTGAAAGTGCATGGGGAACACTTAAATCCCCAAGCTACTCCCTAGTCCTAGAGACCCAGCTTTGACACAAAAGCTTGTTTTCTAGATAAAAAAAGTAGTCTTCTTGAAAGGGGAAAATGGATTTTAAAGAAAACATCTAAGCTTAGAATACCCGGTTCTCAATGGCAATATTCAAAGCTATATGACTATATATCATTCCTTTGAAATGCTGAGAAAATAGTTTCCAACCTAGAATTCTTTACCCTTCCAAGTGATTGATAAGGATAGAAAAAAAAAATTTCCTATGTGCCAGTTCTTACCAATTTTTCATCCACTAAAACTTTTTCAAGAAAGTGCCAGGGATGTGTGCATTCAAAAAGGAAGGGAGTGACAGGCGCAGACATGGGATCTAGACTTCAGAATAGACGGGAGGCAAAGGATTGGTCTCAGGGTGATGCTAAAAATAATTCTGGGTAACAGCTTGCATCAAGCCTTGCAGAGATTTGAAGGAAAACAGGGATGGGGGGTGTTTCCAGAACAAAGCATCTGAAGAGATATGAACCTGTACCTCCAAAAGATATGCAGTATTGTAAACCAGTGTTACCTCAATAGAAGTAACAGAAATAATGATAAAACTACTGTAAAATGATGGAAAATCAAAATAGATATGATAAATTACCTAATATAATTGACCATATGAGAGGAGGTTTAGCTGTTACTTCAGATAACAGGGTATATACAACTGATAAATACATGCAAAAAATAAACAATGAAATAAGAATTTGCAAAATGATTTAAAATGGACCAAGCAAGAAAACAATCATAGTGATGTAATAACCATGAGCAACATTTACATAGTCATAATGCCAATAGGCCTACCCTTACATTTACATTTGTCCTATAAAGCATCCTAAAGTGTGACTCACATTGGAAAAGAGTAGATTAATGTCACCTTCTGCCTTGCAGGGTGGGGAGCACTGTTACTATCATGGGAGCATCCGAGGAGTCAAGGATTCCAGAGCCGCTCTGTCGACCTGCAATGGACTTCAGTACGTGGATTTCTCACTGGGACAATCAACTCGCCTCATTCATCCACCTTTTCCATCTTTCCTCTCTTAGATATTTATCTTCGTGATAAATAAGAGATCTTTTCTTAGTGATCTCTTCTGTGTTCACCCTCTGTGAGGGACAAGCTATGGACTGACGTATAAGGAGCGAATGTTCCCTGAGCTCTTGACACTTAGGTGTGCAGGAGATTCATAGATTAAACATATGATTACATTAAACATATGATTACCCAGGCCAATATTATTTTGTGATTTTGATAGATACTGTGAAGGAGAAGGAGGGGCTGATGGGATGACTGAATCTACTCTAAAGCATTTCCCAGGGCTGTCCCACAGCTCTTATCTGTCAGATTAGGCCTAAGGCTGAATCGGAGTCACTCAGGTCTGGGTGGGTGC
>NW_004567103.1:21306584-21314429 GCF_000260355.1 Condylura cristata | reverse complement strand
GAATCCTCTCACCCTCTGCATCTCTGACCTGTACCCCAGTTCTGTACGAATAAATAAATAAATCTTTAAAAAAAAAAAGAAATATCTATATTATAGTTACTATTTGATGTTGAAATATAAACTCATCTATTATTTCTAAAAAAATTTTTAAAGCAACTTTTAAAAGATAGGAAAGTAAATAACAAGATTTGATGTACTTTTCTATTAGAAACTATTATAAACAGCATGTTTGAGTGCTCTCCTTATTTAGGTAGAAGACCTTCACCACACCTGGCATCTACACCCTTACATGCTCAGAAAGGAAAATAAACTGTAGTAGTTTCATTGGTGTCTTATTCCTATGCAAGTCTTTTCTCCATCAAATTTAATATACACGGATCCTCCCTGGGGTCGCAGTGGGTTAGAGCGCAGCGCTGGGAAGCTAGGGCCACTTCAGCATGAGTTCAGTTCCCATCCCGGGGGTGACCCACATGGCGAGGCAGACCTCTCCTGGCCCGCCCGCACCTCTCCTGGCCTGCCCGCTGCTCCCCTCAGCAGTGTGCTTCGATCTGCCTGTTCTGCTGTCCACTCTGTCTCTGGTGAATCCTCTCACTGTCTCTGCACCTCTGGCCTGTACCCCAGTTCTGTATGCACTGGGGTACAGGCCAGAGGCGCAGGTGCAATGAGAGGATTCACCAGAATCCTCCCAGAGGGGAGCAGCAGGCGGGCCAGGAGAGGTCTGCTGCGCCATGTGGGTCACCTCCGGGGCAGGCGGGGATTGAACTCATGCTGAAGTGGCTTTAGCTTCTTAGTGCTGTGCTTTTACCCGCTGTGCCACCAGGGAGGGCCAAATATATAAATCTTTAAAGAAAAATTTAACCTACGCATTCTAGTTTTAGAAAAGTTGAAAGAGTTTGTAGCTCCTAGGCCTACCCTTACATTTACATTTGTCCTATAAAGCATCCTAAAGTGTGACTCACATTGGAAAAGAGTAGATTAATGTCACCTTCTGCCTTGCAGGGTGGGGAGCACTGTTACTATCATGGGAGCATCCGAGGAGTCAAGGATTCCAGAGCCGCTCTGTCGACCTGCAATGGACTTCAGTACGTGGATTTCTCACTGGGACAATCAACTCGCCTCATTCATCCACCTTTTCCATCTTTCCTCTCTTAGATATTTATCTTCGTGATAAATAAGAGATCTTTTCTTAGTGATCTCTTCTGTGTTCACCCTCTGTGAGGGACAAGCTATGGACTGACGTATAAGGAGCGAATGTTCCCTGAGCTCTTGACACTTAGGTGTGCAGGAGATTCATAGATTAAACATATGATTACATTAAACATATGATTACCCAGGCCAATATTATTTTGTGATTTTGATAGATACTGTGAAGGAGAAGGAGGGGCTGATGGGATGACTGAATCTACTCTAAAGCATTTCCCAGGGCTGTCCCACAGCTCTTATCTGTCAGATTAGGCCTAAGGCTGAATCGGAGTCACTCAGGTCTGGGTGGGTGCGAATGAGAAGAACATGTGAGAGTTTAGAAGCAGCTCGTGCACAAGCATCTGTGGGCCCTGCTTAGTCCCCAGCACAGTAACATTCCTGGGAAAGATTGAGTTATGGCTGTGTCATGAAAAAGGGATCTTGCAAGTCCTATCTTTGTACTTTTGTAAAAACTCCTGTCTCTCAGAGTTCAATGTGACTTGCAACACAGAGTCATATCGCTTGATGGAAACTCACAATTTGTAGTTATTAAACTACTTTTATGTTCCTCTTAAGGATCAGATGACTTTAGATTATTCTAATCCAGGAAGAAACTGTATTTTCTTTTAGACAACACTGGGTTCGCATAACAAGAAAGTTGCACTAATTGTATAGGTTTTTTTTAAAGAAAAAAACTTAAGAGGCTGAAATTGCATGTATAATCCTATTCTAGATTAATCTTCTAATCTGGTCAGCTAATGTCAAAATTTAAATATAACAGGCATAATAGGTGTGTTCCTGGTATATGCTTTGACACTGGTCATCGGGTATTTTGCTGTGACCACAGTTGGTGCATACAGGTAAGTGAATTTGATTTAGGGCACTACAAAGGTATTTGTTCTGATATACCAGGAACTGTGGTAATGGCACCTGGGTGAATTGGTGGTGGGAAGTCCACAGGGTTGCAACTGAAGTGAAAAAAAGTACAAAATGAAGAATGATGTAAAAAAATGTACATAAAGTTTAAAAAATGTAATGAGAGCAGTTAACACAGATGGAGGTAAAAGCTTTCCTTTGACAATTCATGTGTAGATTTCAAACAAAAATTATTTAAAAAAAAATATTGCCCTTAAAAAAATAAAGACAATGTGTGGCTTGGGATTTCTTGCTGTTTGTCTTGTTTGTTCATTCTCTCTGTGTTATTTCTTGTGTTGTAGTGGTATGTTCGAAGATAATTCCTTTGTATACATGATAGAACCGATGGAGCTGATTCATGATGAGGTAAGTCTGCTTGTGACATCAGTTTATTCAGGGTGTTTTACTCTTCCAGCATTTTTCCTTTTGAGCAATAGAGTAAGTCATGTAGATTTTAATAAGCATTTGTACAGAGGACTTTGTTTTTCAAACTTACGTGGCATGAGCTTTGAAGCTTAAGTTGCAGATCCCAGTTTTCACACCCCTAAGATGTGATTAGAAGCAGAAACATTGATCTCTTGATATGAAGGTCAGGTCCAAGAGCAGAGAGAATATTTATTGTGTATTAACAAACTTCCTTTAAATTAATCTTTATTCTTACTCTCTTCGTTAGGTAATTGTATGATTATTAGTATGTACTTCACTTTAGTGAGTCTAAGTCTTCAGTGGGAGAATGTGTGAATGAACTGTGATTACATTGTATAATATTTAGTTTTCTTTTGATAAATGGAAAAAAAAATAATGTTTAGAGTCAGGGATAGGCCAGTAATCTAGACCAGAAATCATGAGGGTATAATACTAAGTGCAATAAGTGAGACAAAGAAAGGTATACTGTGTGATCTTACTTATTTGTGGAATCTTAAAAGCAGAAAACAGATTAGTGGGGAGCTAGAGAAGAAGTGGGGAAGATGTTCAAAATATGTAAATAATTCCTGGATATCTAAAGTACAGCATGATGACGGTAGTTGACAAGGCAGTATTGTATGTCTGAAAACCGCCATGCATAGATCTTAAGATCTTAAAAGTTCTTATCACAAGAACTGTAATTATGTGAGGTGATGGATGTAACTTACTGTGGTCATCATTTTACAATATATACATTGTGCGCATTAAACGCACACAACTTTATATGTCAAATATATCTCAATAAAACTGGGATGGGGGTAGGGGCAGCAGAAGGAGAGATTACTGCTCTAACAATGTTGCCCACCAATAGAATACAACCAAATTTAAATTTTGGTTTTAGTAGTCAAATGTAGTAACAATGCCTGACTACATGCTGGGAGCTATTTTAGTTGCTGAAGAGACAGTGGTGAACAAAAAAGACCTAGAAGCTAGGTCCTAGGCCTAATGGGGCTGATGACCGACAGGGGCAGACCTGAATAAAAGAGAGTGAATAAGTAATTACATATGCTATGTTATTGATACATGCTGAGGAGAAAAAAAACACAAATACACAATGAAGCCAAGAGGGTGGAATTAAACTTTCTCATTAACACTCCAGAGATGAGTACAATGAGACAGTCATTTTGAATAAAGACCTTCAAGAAATTAGGTAGCTGGAAGAACATGTCAAGATAAGACCAAATGGAATTGCCCTGAGGTTGGAGTGTTTCTAGTGGACTGAGGAAATGCACAGGTTGGAGAGGAGTGGAGCGGGGCCTAGAGTGACAGGAGATGAAGGTGCTGCGAGGTACCAGCAGGGAATTATATAAATGAATAAAAGCTGTAATTGGAAAAGAATATTTTAAGATTTGTAGAATTAGAATATTGCACTAATTTGATGGGGAAAAGAAAACACTTTCCCTTTAGAGAGTTCAGATGTAGATGAAATTAATTTTGAAATAGATAGCAGTCATGTAGGCATTGATAAAACAGTTAAATGGACAAAAATTCATTTTCTGTGGCAATATATACATAAATATGGGGTAAATTTTAATTTGAAGAACAACAGTTGTTAAAATTTAAATGCATGATGTTAAAAAATATTTTTCAACTAGTAGCTATAAAAATTATCAGATAATGAAGATAACTGCTCTTAGATAAGGACATTTTGATTAAGTGAAATGGCTTTTCCCCCTGTTCCATGGTACCTAGATAACCTATAGATAGCAAAATTATTTGACTCATTCAGCAAAAAAAATGAGTTTTGATTTCCGGCATTGATTAACACCCCTATTACCCTAGCAAAACAAAAAGAACAGAACAAAGCAATAAGTCCCTCAACTTTAGAATTTTAAATATTTAAAATGAGGTAATTTTTCAATGCATCCCTAGTAAGGCAATTTTGCGAGTTGATGCATTAATGAATGTAGACTATGCCTAGAAAATTGTTGAGAGATTTATAAATATAAACTGCTATTATCACGATGTTTAAAGCATGGGTTTTGCATAATCATATTCTCCTGATGATTAAAAGTATACTGCCTTTTTCTTTTTAGCTTCCTTCCTACGTATTACTTTTGTTTCTGTACAATTTGCCCTCATCTTCACCATAGATAGAGAGAAAAAAGCAGTGCTTGAAACTTTAGTCCATTTTAAAAATTATGTTGCAAAACTTAGTTAGGATTTTCATTATTTTAGCTACCATTTCACTTGTTAGCAGAATTAAGACTCCTATAATTGAATTTATATTTTTTTCATGTTTAATTTATTATTGCTAATTTTAGTATGCTTGATAATAAGTCAAGTAATAGGAATAGAACATTTTTAATGAGAATTCATTTTCTCTCAAGTAATAAATAAGTAGTAAAACTTTTACTGATTTATGTAGTTACTGTATAATGCTCTTGTTAATAACCATTTTCCTGACTTTAAAACCAATACTTTGCAGGATATTTGGGAGAGCAAAACAAGCAGATACTTAACTAAATAATAACTATCCATCTTCCATCTCCCAAATATTACTTCTTACTGTTTAGTGTATATTCTCTCAACTTTCAAATCATATATTCCTGTATTTTAAAGAACAAGTGGAAACATTATTTTGTCTTGTAATTTTAACTCAATAGTGAATCTCTCTGAATCTCAATATTTTTATTTGTGAAATGAAGATAAAATAAGTATTGTATGAATTCTCCTGAGGAAATCCTGGCATCTCCCTGGCATTCAGTAATGAAAGTTAATAGTAATGATAGTAATGGTAATAGACATTCTTAAAGCTATAATTTCTAGGCAAAAGATATATTTTCAAGGCTCTTGATAGAACTGCTACATTTTCCTCTGAACTATGCTACCAGTTCAGAGAACTATGCCACCAGCAGTTTATGAGAATGTTTTCTGCCTTGCAATCATAATTATCTGTAGGCAGTGTGATTTTTAAACATTTGCCAATTTGATGGCAAAGATTGGTATTTTTTAATTTACATTTTGAAAGAGTAGTAAAGCATTCAGCAGGTTTTTATGTGTGACCATGTTTTTTTGTTGTTTGTGACTATTTAGGACTTTGAAGAAAGCTAAGACTTAAGAGTAGCAAGCCTGAAACAATCATGGCACCCAGTTTGATGAAAATTAAAATTTCATGGTCATATATTTTTACTTTTGATTCTGGAAAATTAGCCAATAAAGCTGCCATTTTAAGATGGACCTTTGAGGAGTTTTTAGTATAAATCCATAGAGGCTGTATCTCATCTTGTTTTTTTTTTTTTTTTTAAGATTTATTTATTTATTCATATAGAACTGGGGTACAGGCCAGGGATGCGGTGGGTGAGAGGATTCACCAGAGACAGAGTGGGGTACAGAGCAGGCAGATTGACGAAGTACACTGCTGAGGGGAGCAGCGGGCGGGCCAGGAGAGGTCTGCTACGCCATGTGGTCACCTCCGGGGCAGGAGGGAATCGAACTCATGCGGAAGTGGCTTAAGCTTCTCAGTGCTGTGCTTTAACCCGCTGCGCCACAAGGGAGGGCCTCATCTTGCTTTTTAATTGTCTACATTGTTTTTGTTTCAGAAAAGCACAGGTCGACCACATATAATCCAGAAAACCTTGACAGGCCAATACTTTAAGCAAATGAAGAATCTCAGTAAGTTTTATTGAGGTAGTTTTTATGTTATAAAATTTCTAACTTGGGGGAACTCAACAGACAGGCTCATTTGGAAGTGAAATTGGTCAAGCTCTGTTAGCAGGTTGGATGGGCAGAAGAGTGAGCTGTGACTTTCATACAGTGAGGCATGGAGGATCACTTCCAAGGGAAACCCTGAGCTATGAAGTCCAGGAGGGAGAGCATGGCCAAGGTTAACATAGCACTTCACAGTGGGGTTCATCCTTCAGCCTTCTTGGCTCTGAGTGCTGTCTTTCTTCAACCTGTATTGTCTCTTAATCAAGCTGATGTTGGCCAAAGCTTTAGGGTATTTCATATCCTGTCTATCAGAACAAAATGTCTTTAACAATTATGCATTATTTTTACTTCTAAAATAAATTAAGCATAGCAAAGTTATCCTAAAATTTCAGACATTGAAGGTCAGGTAGCTGTAGACCAACTATGCATACGCTAATGTCTTCCACAGCTCAGTATGCTTTTGCTATTTGGATGAAAATGACACCTTTGAGTTAGACTGGGGCCATGAGAATGTGAAATGTTTAATGATCAGTGTCCTTCCCCCCCCACCCTGAGTTTATTTTAAATGATCTATGTTATCATTGCTGTTATTCCTTCACATAATATTTTGAAAACATACTCTCATTGACATGCTGTCAAGTGTAAATCTTGCCCTTTCTTTTTCTGTCACATAGGCAGAGAAGGCGGTGACCAGTGGCCCCTTCTACCTGAGTTACAGTGGCTGAAAAGGCGGAGAAAGAGAGCGGCGAATGTGAGTGTGCACCAGACACAGCAGCCCTCCACCCCTTAACTTGTGCAACTCTCATCACACATACTGACACCTAGCATAGTTTAGATCAAGGCTCCTTCCTCCAGCAAACAAAAGCAGCAAGACAGACCCTTATTGTTAGAGTCTTACAGGCATATTACTTTTTTATTTATCTTCCCCTACTAGTCATATAAATTGGTTATACTGGTCTATGAACCCTGATGTCTATAAGGAAGGTATTGTTTACCTTCTTATGAAAATTGCCATGCGATTTTTTTTTTCTCTTGAAAGCACAGAGTTTTTTCCTATATGGTTTATGTAACATCATACACAGTATTTCAGCTAACTAAAAATGTAGGGAGAGGAGTTAGGTTTTTGAAATGTGGGCACATAATGTTTATTTGTATTTCTTTCAAAATAAAAACTCTTTTCCACCAAACTTTGAAGCTAGTTGTAGTTTTATGAACAAAGTAAATTATTTGACCATTAGTGTCATGACAATTACCAAATAAGAATCATGTGATTTATGATCACAACTGTCACATAGCTGCCATGTATTGATGAGTATGTGGGGCTTTGTAACCAAAATTACGTTCCTAGTCTTTTTCATAATAGATTAGAAAGCTGTAATGATGGGAACTGTTTAGTAATTACATGCTGAAAGCCATGCAACCAAGAATTATTTCCACAGCATATAGATTAACATGGTAATTTACTAGATGACTTAATAAGTAATTATACTTGAAATTGCACATTTTACATAATGTTTTGCTAAATCTATTTTTGGTAAAGAAATTAGGTCATAGCTATCAAAAACTTAGTTGCAGGTTAAATAATAAGTTTTATATAGGCTGTTGATGTTTCCCTATAGTCCACCTCTATCA
>NW_004567103.1:21215216-21305604 GCF_000260355.1 Condylura cristata | reverse complement strand
GTGCCACCAGGGAGGCCCATCTCTACAAATTCTTAATATAATTAAATAAAATTTTATTCTGAATCCTTGAATGTTTACCACACTTGATGGTCACTTCCCTGATCAAGTTCCTTCTAGGGTTTTCATAAAGTAGGTAACAAAGAATTCTTAACTTCAAATAAATCTACAACTTAATAGGTGGCATCATAGATGTTTCCATCAACCATGTTTCTGACCATATTTTTATTTTTCACAGCCATCTCGTGGTGTGTTTGAAGAAATGAAGTATTTGGAACTTATGATTGTCAATGATCACAAAACGGTAAGGAGAGAATCAATAAGTTTTAGTTCTGATCACTTAAGGAAGACTTTTAATTCATATTGATTTATTATTTGCTCCTTATTAAAATAATTATAGTTTTTTTTTAACTATCAAGTGACTTGATTTACTTCATGGTGTTTGGAGAACTATGTCTTGTAGAGTTTTTACAACTCAAAACTTTTCTCTATTTAATAATTGCTGTACTTAATGTACTAAGTAACAGTTTGGGGTCATTCACTTGTCTTCATTTAGAATTTTCATTCTCTCCTTTTCTTTATCTATGTATTTGGTCACTGCTTTCTAAGCTTAGTCCATGTCTTCATTCTGCTGGTATGTCATTGCTATTTTATCTTACTAATTAGTAGGCTCCATAGCAGATAGAATTTTAAGAGATAAACATATATACTAAATATATGTCCAATGAGATTATCTAATTGATGACTGACCTTCCTCAAATATTGGAAAGATAAATAATCTCATGTTACTTCTATCCATATAGTTCAAATTATCATTTCAATGACACTAAAGGGACATATGAAAAACAATTATTGCCCTCCTTTGGCCCCTATGACTATAAAGTGCAACTTTTCTTAACTATATTCTACTTAACTATTTCCCTTGTCACATATCTTGGCTGAAGCCTGGAGACATTTGTAGTTTGGTCAATAGAATGTACCCCATACTTTTTTTTTTAAACTTATGGCATGCTGGTAAATGTTTACTGCCCAGGGACCTGAAAATAAACCCTGATTTATAATGCTTGTTGATTAATGGTGGTGTGACTGTTCCCACCAATTCAGTTGTGTTGAATATTACTCAATAGAGTAGCACTTAATTTGTATGTAAATTTATTTAATTTGCTACTATCTTTTACATATATTTCTTGGTATGTGTTAGAAGAAACAGAATTTATCATGATTATGTATAACTTAGGAGAGGTCTTTTCTGCTATGAAGGAAAATCAAGTGTTGAGGCAACTGTTTTCTAAACAAAGACTAAAATATATATTTCTGAAGCACTTTGAGTTGCTTGAAACACCAAGATAATTTTTTCCACCTGAATTATTTTAAAATTATTTTATGTGACAGAGATTTTTTCCCCAGCTACTTTTTTTATCCTTAGCATTATGGCATGTTGTGAAATTAAGTCTTTAGAAACCTCCACTGTTTTCAACATTTATTATGTAAGTACTTTTAAAGTAGTGGCAATAATAAAGATATTTATACAATATCTTTTAGTTCACAAAGTGCATTCACATATAACTCATAATTGATAGTTAGTTTTTAAGCCCGATATTTGTAATTGGAAATCTTTTGTTCAACTGTAATCTATTGAGAAGGTACAGGAAGCCATTGATCAGAGAGCAAATCTAAGTAACTGTTCAAAGTAGGAAATTTGTAGAGATCAAATTTATTTTTTAATTCTTTTAAATTGGAAGCATTTTAATCATCTTTATCATGTGAATAATAAAATAGCACCCTTCTTTAATATTGTTTTTATAGACGGAAAATCTACAGATTATGCTATATGTTCTACAATAACGTTACCTTACTGAGACTGCCAAATCTTTTTAATGGTGAACTGGGTAATTAGTTTTATTATTATTATTAGAATGAATGAGAGTTAGGCATGGTATGCCCATTCATCTCTGAAATCAGCAAAAAACTGTAATTGTACTCAGGTTATGAAAAGGGGGGGGGAGGAAGCTTTATCCTGGATAGTAATAATGTCTGAAGTGGAAGGGAATTACATAAGAAGATTTTTTACTATTTAAAGAAATGTTCATCTGGAATAGTGAAACTGAATATATTCCTTTTGCTGAAGACCAGGTTACCACCCAGTCTGTAAGAATCCCAAATAAGTGTGTAATTTTTCTTTTGTGAGTTAAAGAGTTCTTTTTTAAGGTATGCTTTCTATGAGATGAAGGTAGTTTATGAATTTGATTGCCATAAAAAGTAATGTCAGTATTTGGGTCAGATGATTTTATTCACACACTGAAAGTAACATTGCAGTAGGGTAATTAACATCTGTATTTTAATATGTGGAGACTTGCTATTGGTTTTTAGAATGATCTTCTGCTAAGATTACCCATCTCAAAATCTTTTAGATGAGGTAGCACAGTTATTTTCAATAACTTACTCTGGGGTTGAAAATCAAGCTCTAATTTAAATTTTTTTCGAAAAGCAAATTTCTTAAGGATTGTATTTGTTCAGGAAGGAAATCTGCCTCTTTGAATTTAATTACTTTCAGTGATCAAAAAATGTGAAAGTTTCATCCTAAATGGATATCCTGTATTTTTCTTTGTATGCAAAATTGGTTCTAACTCATGCAGGAAATAGAAACATCCTCCTTACATTTGTGCTCTGGCTTCCCTCTCCAATACAGAGTAACCTAATATTGACTTCCTGAGAAAATGCAGATACCTTATTTTGAACAAGCATCCTATCAACAGGCTTTCAATTAGAAAAGAAAAAATCCCTCAATTTTGTAGAAAGCACCTTAATGAGGGAAGGGCAGAACCTAATTTGTGAGATAATTATAGCCTTGGTAAAGGTTTGCAAACATTTCTTTGAGCCACTTAAGCTAAATGTACATATTAATAACCTTATTCTGACACACACAAAAAAAGGGTTGAGATATTTTAAAATACATTAAAAACATGTTTTGCTTATATTTTTTGCCACATTCTTACAAAGATATCAGTAATTGCAAATATATAGGAATAACAATGTTTTCAACTTAAATCTCGTTTGATTTTTTAAATTTAAATGTTATTTATAGTCTATGGATACTTAGCAAATTATGATTTCCCACCAACAATCATGAGGTGGTAGGAATATACATAAACTATTTTATAAGAATTATTAACTGAATAAGTTTATCTTCCATCTCAACCCAAAGAAGGCTTTGAATTTCAGCTCTGTGATCTTGGAGAAGTTATTTGTCCCTCAGAACTTCAGTTTTTCACATTTCTAAAGTGGAGGTAATAAAACCCACCTCATGGAGTTACGTGGAACAAATGCTTCTAGGGGGAACAACACACTCTGGTTCCTTAATGAATCCTAGTTGTTCAGTTAAAGGAGCTTCAGGTGAACAAATCTCATGGTCCTTGATCTGGCCTTACCTTATTTCTCCCGCAGCAGAATTGGACACATTTACTCTCTCCTTTGTGAAATGTTATCTTCATCTCTTGACTTCAGTGACCCAATAACTTTTCCAGTTCACTGACAGTTTCTTCTTAGTCTTTCACTTCTGGCCTCTGAACTGTGGGAGTGTCCCAGAGGGCTGTCTTTTCTTGCTATGTTCTCCTCCTAAAGTGATGACCTCTAATATCAAGACTTTAGATTCTCCACTCTCTATTTCTCTAATCTTCTGAGCTCCATACTTAACTATTTAACTGCCTACTTGACACCCACACTTCAATATCAATAGGCATCTCAATTTAACATTTCTTTTTTTTTTTTTAAAGATTTATTTATTTGTGCATACAGAACTGGGGTACAGGCCAGAGGCTCAGGGGCGGTGAGAGGCTTCACCAGAGACAGAGTGGGGAGCAGAACAGGCAGATCGATGAAGTATACTGCTGAGGGGAGCAGCGGGCGGGTCAGGAGAGGTCTGCCGCGCCATGTGGTCACCTCCTGGGCAGGCGGGTATTGAACTCATGCGGAGGCGGCTTAGATTCTCAGTGCTGTGCTTCAACCCGATGCGCCACCAGGGAGGGCCCATCAATTTAACATTTCTTAATCAGAACTCTAAGTTCCTTAGTCTTAAGCTTCTCACCCTTTGGTCTTTCTCTGCTTTAGATGGCTCAACACCCCCAGTTCCTACCCCAGCTATTCAAGTTCAAAACCTAGGGGGTTCTCTTTTGTTCTTTTTCTTAATTTCCCACACTCTATTTATCAGCCAGTCTTGATAACTCTTGATAGTATATCTTACGTCTATCCATGTCTCTCCATGAATGGCTAGCCTTTGTTATGTTTTACCAACAGGTCTTTTCTGCTTCAGTTTTTGACCATCTCTGATTGATCACATATCATATTTTCCACGTATTACCTTATAACAAACAGAAAGTCTCCAAAAGGGACAGATGAATATTCAGAAACAAAATCAATTCATCATAATAGGTGTGTAACATGACTGAGTTATGGTGTCAGCTAACATTTTTCCTTGGCTTTTATGATTTATACTTCTTAGTGACAAAACTGATTTTTAGCATGCTATTCAGTGGCATTTAGTATCTTTACTGTGTCATAGAACCATTAGCTCTGTCTAGTTACAAAATATTCTTACTATCTCATAGAGACAAAGTTGAAAAATTTACCTTTAGTTTTAACAATATCAGAAAATTTCAGTTTGTAGAATTTGCTAGAGACCATAAAACACTGAGCTGTTTGTAGCAACTTCTTTATGGTAAGTTTAAAGCATCTATTAAAAATACTTAAAAAGTTTGTCATCACTGAGTTTTAGGACTCAGTTTGCTGAAGTGTGCTATGAAAGAGCACATGAAGACAGCTTTGGCAGCTCATGATTCATAGGGGGGACAGCAACACACACAGTAATAGTGATGTTGTCTGAGTCTCTTGGAACAGCTATAAGAAAACAACAGGAAGTAATTTCTCACAGTTCTAGAAGCTGGCAAGTTCAGGTTCAAGGTTCTGGCATGGTTGCTTTCTGATGAGGTCACTTTTCGTAGTTCATAACACTGCCTTCTCTCTCTGTACTCAAACAACATAAAGGATTCTATTTCAAGATGAAAACACTTCCCAAAGTCCCCACACCCCATCATTTTTGGAGTTAGGATTTCAATATATGGTTATTGAAGGGACATAAACACCTAGGCGACAGCAGATAATATACCAATAGTTGTGAATTCATGAATGCTGCTAGTAACACAATATTAATTTACTGCACATTTTTCATGGGTTGTCATTGTCCTTAATATTATAAAAAATAAACATACACAAACATGAAGACATCTATTTGTTAAATGAAATACAGATAATAGCAGATAGAGTGAATGAAATGAAGGGGGTCTGCCATATTCGTAGTGGGAGAGTGGGTACAGGACAAAAAGCAGGCACCAAAGGTTGCCAGTGTGAAAATACTTTTCATGTTTATGAAAGATGCACTATTTTCATAATTACAATTGGGTCATATTTTAGACTTGTGTTACAAATCTGAACAGACTGAAATCTACTATTTCAATTGCACTGGTTATGTTTTCTCTATGCTCAGTTGTAAACTCAGTAATAGCTTATGGTCAGATGAGGACATGATCCGCCCGTGGTAGATTTTCATTTTCAAATTCTCTCAAGGACATAATGAGCAATGTACTCCTTGCTGAAACTAGCCCTCCAGATGTTGTTATAGTATTATTGTCTTACTTAAGAATAAGTAGTCATCAATAACCACAAATATTCATGAGCTTTGGCCCATTTCATTTTTACTTTTAGTCTATATTCTGATTTTGAGTCATTGAAAGCTAAAATCTTTGTTTGGAGATACACTATGGAGAATATATCAAATGGTATGACAGGTGTATTCTATGTTCAGACAGTACTGAAAGTTCAACCTAAGAAATTTCCTTGATTTGTGCCTGGTCTAGGGTGATGATGGTGTCTAGTTGGGACTAAATTTCTTGGTCTAAGTCTTTTATTATATGAGATAGATCATTTCAGTGAAAACAAGAGGATTGCATTTGTAGACATTAAGACTAAATTAAAAACTTACTTCTGAAGTATAAATCTGCTCATGCAGATTTTTAAGGTTCTCTCTGTTATCTGGAACATTGTGGGTACTTTAGACAGAATTTTGTTGCTTAAGAGAGAAATGCAATAATAATAGCATACCAACATGGATATTCTCTCAACTGTTTAATCATAATTTCAACTGTTGCTGTGTCACTTTTGCTTTTACAGACTTTTGAAATTTACCACTAAGTTACTATTTGGCACTGACTGGTCTGTCTCCCCTCCTGCCCTCCCCTCCCCTCCAGTATAAGAAGTATCGCTCCTCTCATGCGCACACCAACAACTTTGCAAAGTCTGTGGTCAACCTTGTGGATTCCGTAAGTATCCTGGTTTCCTTGAACTCATTTTTCCAAAATGGAATGGTTTAGATCTCTATTTGCTTACTTTATTTCTGTTTCTTCCTTGGGAAAAACAAAAATGTCATTCCTAAGCTCATCTAGCTAAGAAATTGTAGTCAGTTTCAAGAGTAGAGGTATCAGAACTTGAAAAGACTATTCACTTATTCTTAGAATCCCAAAGTAGCATTAGTGTTACTTTTAAGTGATGTCTGTACCTTATGGTCACCAGAGCCTATGGAGACAAAATCCCTGGAGAAAATTTACTACCAAAAAGACCAAATATTACACTCTGCAAATGTGAATCTAGCAATAGAAACTTGTTGAGCTTATTTTCTTAAATATACAGCAGAAGAATGAATATTTGTCTCAAGTATATGAACTAATATTGTCATATGTGACAGAACTAATAAATTAGGTGGAATGTATTTGGAAAATATAGAAAATTAAAAATTTTTCTTAAAAGTGGCCCTCCCTGGGGCCCTCCCTGGTGGCGCAGCGGGTTAAAGCACAGCACTGAGAATCTAAAGCCGCTTCCGCATGAGTTCGATTCCCGCCTGCCCCGGAGGAGACCTCATGGCGGCAGACCTCTCCTGACCCGCCCGCTGCTCGCTGCTCCCCTCAGCAGTGTACTTTGTCGATCTGCCTGTTCTGTTCCCCACTCTGTCTCTGGTGAAGCCTCTCGCCGCCCCTGAGCCTCTGACCTGCACCCCAGTTCTGTATGCACAAATAAATAAATCTTAAAAAAAAAAAAAGTGGCCCTCCCTGGTGGCGCAGCGGGTTAAAGCACAGCACTAAGAATCTAAGGCCACTTCCGCATGAGTTCGATCCCCACCTGCCCCGGAGGGACCCACATGGCGTGGCAGACCTCTCCTGACCCACCTGCTGCTCCCCTCAGCAGTGTACTTCAAAGATATGCCTGTTCTGCACCCCACTGTCTCTGGTAAATCCTCTCACCACCCCTGCGCCTCTTGTCTGTACCCCAGTTCTGTATGAACAAACAAATCTTTAAAAAAAAATTTTTTTTTCTTAAAAGAACCCACATGCATGCCACTGTTTTCTGTTAGTGTAAATCTTAATGTATTATTTTTAGATGACAGAATGAGGTGTAATCCTTAAATAAAACTCATTTAAAGCAATAAAATATAGATCTTCTTACAAAGACTTCTAACTCTATATGTCTTTCATGTAAGCATTTTTCTCATTTTGTAAGTGACAGAAAATGATTTGAGACTTTCTTTTTCCTGTGTTAGGTAGGAATTCTATTTAATCATAAACTAAATACAACAAACTAGTTCCTATCCTAATAATTTTGTCTAGGTAAATATATTTTTTATCTGATAATTATTGTATGTTCCCTCTTAATGGAAAAAAAAACTGAAAATTACTAAATATTCAAAGTGATATTTATGGTCTGCAAAGAACTGCTTTCTTTATTGTTCTTAAAGCAGTGCAAAATAACTAATCATGTAAATACTGGTAAAATACCTGGTAGGTATAGCCAATGAATGCGTAGTATGGGTGGGTGGGTCTAAAGAATAGACAGAGCTAGGATTGAAATTCTAAAAACCAGTTTGCATCAGGTGTATTAATTCCTTTAATGCCAGTGCTTGTCAGCCTTCTTAAAGGAAAACTATTAAGCGAATATAGAAATGAGAATATTAAGCACATCTTTGCCCCTTTGCAAAAATCTGTTTACTTGGTAGCAATTCTGTTATTCATTTCACCACGGTTGAATTGAATCACATTTTGCAAAGTGTAATTCTTATCTTGGGTTATCATACAAAGTTTGAGACTGGCCCACTAATTTTTAAAAGACTACATTTAACTCATTCTTGCAAAATCATTTTAACTTCAAGTCGACTTAGGCGTAATGGTAGTCCCTCTTTTCAGTGTGTTGAGAATCATTCATTACTTAATTAGGTTGAAAATAGAACAGAATGACACCATGGATTGAAGTTGTTTAACTGTGTGAATTAGTGAGGAGACCCAAAGTAGAGAAAAAGAGAGGTTCCTTTAATATTGTGGGTGCTGCCACCCTGTGGTGAAGTGAAAGTTGTGCTATAAATCCTTACTCTTGGCCTCATAGATAAGTAATTTCCTCCTCGCCTTATTTTACATTACCTGAGCAAGACCTCCAAGAGCAAGCCAACCATGTTGCTGTCTGTTTAGGGATTTAGTGATTTATTCCAATCCTGCACGAATAACTGGTTGAGTTATACTTCTTCAGAGCCGGTCTATCTCAGGCCCCAACCAGCTACCTCCTATGAAGTTTGGAAGGGTGATTTTTGCTGAACCGTCTTTTGCATTTGTCCAGACTTAAGAATCTTGGCATTCCTGCTTTCTGTCCCAGAGTGAGATGCCAGGCCACTGAATATACTGGCCTGGAATTGAAATAAACTTAAGAGGAGTAGGTGACACGAAGCATTTGTTCTTTATTCATCTTTGCTCTTAGAAAGGAAGAGTCTGTATGTTGAGCTAATGACTACCTCGTGTTCTCCCCTTACCCCCTCTCCCCTCCTTCCGCTGACTCTGAATCACTGACTGTGCATGTTTGACCCAGTGTTTTCCTCCTGCTCCTGTCCTGTTGTATATCCTCAGATTTATAAGGAACAGCTCAACACCAGGGTGGTCCTCGTAGCTGTAGAGACCTGGACGGAGAAGGATCACATCGACATCACCACCAACCCGGTGCAGATGCTCCATGATTTCTCCAAATACCGGCAGCGTATCAAACAGCACGCTGACGCTGTGCACCTCATCACGTATGTACTCGTGAGCTTCAGCCGGACCCTTTTTTTTTTTTTAAAAAGATTTATTTATTTATGCTTACAGGTATACAGGCCAGAGGTGTGGTGGGTGAGAGGATTCATCAGAAACAGTGGTGAACAGAACAGGGAGGTCTACTGAAATACACTGCTGAGGGGAGCAGTGGGCGGGTCAGGAGAGGTCTGCTGGGCAGGTGTGGGTCAGCTCCCTGGCTGGGGGATGGAACTCTTGCTGCGGTGGGTTCGGAGAGCTTCATAGTGTGGTGCTTTCACCAGAGAAAGCCCGGGGCCTTTTTTTAGCATTATCTTTGCAGTCTAGTCATATATGGCATGCCGATCTTGAATAAGATTAATGTAGACTCTCTCAGTCATGTAGAATTTCTAGGAAGCACAGAGGTCAGTTGTCCCTAGCTGGAATGGTGTTCCCGCCATCCATGAAGGTTGTCATGAGTTCTACCTTTAGAGCATTCCTACCTTCAGACTTTCCATCCTCAAGATCAACTCCGAATGCAAGATGGCTGCTTATGCGCTAGTCTCTGTATGAAGAACAGAAATGACAGTGCAGACTGGCATCACTTCTGCCTGAGTTAGCGCCTTGAAAGCAAATTTCCTGAAAGTTTGAATGCATCGCTTTAACCAGCAAGTCATTTACTAAATTTTAGTCAGAGGGCCACCGTTAGTTGCAAGAGACGCAAGGAGTTAGCGTCTTTTAAGTTGAAACATTAAATAAAAGGAGGATTTTTACCACGAAGGAAAGGATACTTCCTTTTAATGGAAGTCTTTCCTTTCCCCATTGCTTTCACAGAGTTCTGTACTCATATCCAACAAATATCCTCCTTCCTTTTCCTTTTATTCTTTTTTTTTTACTTGCCAGTTTTTAATCGACAGTTTATACTAGCAATATTTTCTATAACTACCTGATATTTTCTACTAGAAAAAAAAAGTTAAGGACTGTAATTTGTTGATTTTTATGTCCTCAATCCTGGGTCAGTACAGGATGCTTAGTCGGGGCTCAACCAAGATACTTTAACATAGTGTAAATTCATGGACATTTGTGATAACATAAATTGAATAACATAAGTGTACAGGTATTTAAAATACAATTTTTTTTTTTAAGTTTTGGGAAGGGGGATGAGTTTGAGATATTCAAGGTAGAAAAAAGACATATTTGGGGAGAGTTTATGTGATGGCCACAACATTGATTTCCAAACAGCCTATTTTTTTCTCAAGGCGTATGACATTCCACTATAAAAGAAGCAGCCTGAGCTACTTTGGAGGTGTCTGTTCTCGCACAAGGGGAGTTGGTGTGAATGAGGTAAATTTTATCAATTTTCTTAAAGTAGAGCTTTGTCTTCGCATCTGACCTCTTCTTCCCTGTGGCCCAGTTTAAATCCCTTCTCAGGCTTGTTAGAATGATAATGACATCAAAAAGGTCATGTGAGGGGCATATATTGGTAAACTAAAATGGCCTTTGTTGTTAAAAACAAGTATTGTTTAACTTCATGATGATAGTCTTTCAATGTGTGGGGCAAATGCAAACCAAAGATTAGCCCAGAGATTTATTTTTAGCCTCCATAAGTTTCTGTAAACTTATGAATCCTTCCCATAGAACACTTTTAAAGTTATATAACTCTCCTGCCCATAGTTAAATTCATGTTTATGATTCTATCTAGTGTCTTTATTTTCACCACATATAAGGTCTTCATCTTTGTGCCTTCTACCACCTATCTGTAGAACTGATTGAAATGAATAATTCCTTAATCTCATTGTTTGGATTTTGATAACTTCATTTTTATAAAGGAAATTCTTATAACAGTTGGCAACAGTACCCAGAAACCTGGACCAACTATATCTAGACCCTGGTGAATGCCAGAATATGTTCTACCAGGTTATCCCACTAAAGTCATCATTCAATGGTTACCTCTCATGACATCTTTGTGGTAATTTGTACTATTCTTGGTGTACTATGAATGAGTTGAGTTGGGTGCCACCCTAGGACATGTACTTTATGATTCCATGTGAGAGCATCAAGTTGTGAGAGGTGCCACGTAGTAAGAGAGGCTTTCTGCTTCTTGGGCCCAATTGCCAGGGAGAAGTGGTAGAGAGCAAATGTCATCTTTAGATGCTGGGAGGCTCTACTTAGGAAGCTGAGATGATATGTGGTAACGATTAAGAAATAATAACTAGCTTTGTGCACTCTCTCAAATGTCTCCCACACACTTTCAACTCTGAAAAACAGTATGGTCTTCCAATGGCAGTGGCACAAGTATTATCGCAGAGCCTGGCTCAAAACCTTGGAATCCAATGGGAACCTTCTAGCAGAAAGCCAAGTATGTACATTGACCTTCTTGCTCACGTTCATGTGCCATTCTGTCTGTATGATGCATGTCCAGTCAATAAGTGAATATTTTTCATTCTGACGATGTCATGATGCTTTCATTAGTATAGTTCCTTCCTCTAAATATGAGAACTGAAGGTGATTCCTGATTTATTTGAGTTGTAGAGATGTTCCTGTTAAAGTCCATACAAATCATATTCCCTTTCTCAGATTGTGATTAACTTTTGCTCACACTACAGAATGGTGGGGTTTTAGGTGGTGACATCTTTTCCACTCAGGTTCTAAGCAGTGGAATATAGACACAAGACGCCAGGTGAGACAGCATCGCAAGCTTACTAACAGTGCAGCTGGAGCCAAAAGGAGCTCATGCTCTAAATTTACCTCCTTCCTTAGTTCTAAACGTACCACTGGTCCTATCACAAGAGTTTAGAGTGGTCTTCCCTGAGGCAGGCCCTGGCCAGAACCTCATAAGCAGGGGCAGGTGACAGCCGATTGCCCTTGACTCTAGAGGACAAGCAGGTGCAGGCAGGAGCACAGATAGAGCAATAGATCACACGCAGTCGGGAGTTGCCCCACTGGCTGTTGGGTGCCACTCCTTGTCAGTCAGGCGAGAGCAGATGGAAAGAGGACTGATTTTCATTGCCCCACACTAGTTCGGGGCGGCAGGGGGTGAAGGGGGTTTGTCCATGAACATTTCCACTTTATTTTAAAATTGGAATAAAATCCAACCTGAATTATATTCCCTTTATTCCAACACAATGCTAAAATTTAATCTATAAGGCTTTTGGGGAGGCAAAAGTGCCCAGGACCCACAGAAGCCTTAATGCGATCCTACTGATGGAAAGAGTGAGCTATTTACTACTGATAACATTGTTCCCTTAACCAGGAAATTAAGTGGGATTCTGCTCCTCTCTGAACATTCAGATACTAGGAGTAAAGGTTGTCATCCTCAAGAAGAAAAGGACAAAATCTGCCTACATTTTAACTGCTGTCAAATAGTTATCATTAATTCTTGATATTATGGAAACTTGAAACAGAATACAGGTCCAGAAGCTTCTCGATTCCCCTTTTGGGTATATTCAGTCATATATAAGGGTATAGTAAGTCCTATGCAGATAGCAAATCCCCACAGACTGCCATTTATCAATGTCATGATATAATATAATGCTCAGAGTGAGGCTTTCCCAAGGATGCGCACATCATACATTGAAGGAGATGTTTTGGGGTTCCCCGCTGGCATAGATGCCTTCAACATCAGAGGAGAAGATCAGGTTAATGACTTTGAAAACTATGGAGCTGGGAAGAGCTCCTGCTGGTGTCAGCTGAGAGATGTGCTGGGTTGATGATGGACTAGTCTGAGAAGAGGTTGTAGTTCCTTCTTTCCTGAAACTCTGTTCTCTTCTGAGGTGTTTGTCTAGGTAAACAGTACCTTACTGCCGAGCTTTTGAGTTTAAAAAAAAATTCATTTGGAAGTCTGTTTTTAAAATACTTTTTAAATCAATGGTAGAAAAGAGAGTAAGAAGAAAATAAATGAGAACAGCCTGTGATGACACTAGTATGTCTCCAGAATCTATGTCAAGTTTGTGGTCGTTGTATAATTTCAGCTCACGCTACACTTCCGACTTGACCACTCTCCTCCATCCAGTTAGTAGCACAGAGCTCTCCGAGTCTTTGGCCGACCCTGTTCTCACTAGCAAATTGAATTCTCTCCTCTAACCAAGAATGTGTTGTGTGAGGACCATGGCCGTTGTGCAATACAACTTTACATTTCCAGAGAGCACAGAGCAGACCACATTTTGTGAGCGTAACAGACCGCTGGGAGAAAGGCAGAGGTGTGCAGTTCCCATTTTAGAGGTGGAACACTGAGGCACCCAAAATGCTAAGTCCCTTGCCTGTGGGACTTTCTTGTTAGGTAGAACTTGGGCTTTCTGATTCTAGATCATGAAATAGTGCAACTGAGTTCTTAACTGAGTTCATTTGGTTTCAGAAATGAAGGGAGTCACAGTTTTATTTCTTGCTGTTGCCTTCAGACAGAATGAAGAAATATAGATGTAAAAGAATTAAATGTTTTTCAGTGAGATTTAATATTTGGTTTCTGCCTGACTTGAAATGGGTAATAAGGAATCATTTCAAAAGCTGTGATATAACTTTTATCTTCCTTTCTTCTGTTTTTTTTTTTTCTTTTCTTTCTTTTTAATTGTTTCATTGGACTAGAATGTGACTGCACAGAATCCTGGGGTGGCTGCATCATGGAGGAAACAGGGTAAATGTTCATTATACATGTATTTGACATACACCTTTTGGGGAGATTGTTTCTATTGTAATAGATACAAAGTCTCTCAGGTATTGACTGGTCTTTTAGGCTAGGCACTTAGTATAAGTTCAATAATTAATTACCTGATATTTTTAAAATGAAAGGACTAATACACTGTTAATTTTTTATTTAAAGTTAGTGACAAGACTAACATATAATAACTACTTCTATTTCTATTAACCCTAAGGGAAGCACATTATTAAGTGCTTCTAAGTTTAGTAGAGGCATTAATTTTTTAGTACACTTAGAATAAAAGCTGGTTGTCTACCTGAAGCATTCAGTGAAAATCAATTTAGTGCACAATTTATATTTTAAGGTAATAGTAAATAGACATGTTTACTGTAATAAAATTATACTATACTGCTTAAAACATCAGTAAAGCTTTTTTTATTAAGACAGATTTATTGTATCTAAATTAGGTCGTCTCTTACTGGTAAACTTTTGAATACCTTTGTCCTCATCTAGCTCTTCTCTTCTTTCTGGAGACTTCAGGAATCAGAGCAGCTAGCCCTGAGCTTTGTTGCTTCTGTAATCCAAGACCTAGAAACACTGTCCTCTTGCCCATGACCCTTGCCCCATACGAACTCCTCCCCCAATGCCCCAGCCAGTTCATGGCAACGGCTGCCCACCATGCTGTCTTCATCCACACCAGCCATCTTGTCAGCTCCGCTTACCAGAAAGTGATCTGCTTGCACAGTTCCTTCCTTCCTTCTCTAGCAGGAGTCTAGTTCACGGAGAAAAAAGTAGGAGGAGTCAGTCTTTCCATATACTATTTCAGAACACGAGCTTCTAAAAATGTAGTTTCAACTTGAAATTGTTAACTTTCAGGTCTCCTTACTATTGTACCATAGTTTAGTGACATTACGACTTGAACAGGCTTTTTTGAGGACTCCTCTAGGCAGGTTGCACTTTTTGTAATCTAGATTCTATAAGGAAATGTCTTCTGTCTTCTAAACCAATTTCTAAATGATGTTTTGCGCTAGTTACCCATAGGATATCATAAAACTGAAGTCAATATGTGTTTTCTCAAGGACACATTTCTACATAGTTCTGATAGTGCCCACAATGGCAGTGTTTATCTATTTCCTTATACTACCTTGTACATCAGGACACACACAGCTATTAGATTACATGCTAGAATAAAAAGGCTGTCACTCTCAAATCAAGTACTGTCACAACTAGGGCCAAGCAATCAGTGTGTGTACTTCAGACCTGACCATGTGTATTTTGTCCCCTCACACAGGTAATTTGATTAATTAAATCACAAAGAGACTCTTACTATATGCCTATTAAATCATAATGTCACCGAAGAGTCATTGAAGTTAAGACTTCCCTAGTGAGTTTGCCCTAATTCTGCTTTTGCTGGATTCTGTCTTGCTAAGAATATATTCATCTATGTGGCCTAGCCCATGTTTTTAGAGCTTCCTTGTTTACTTGGATCGCATGGCTGAAGCCTGCCTTGTATAATCTTTGATACATGGAGCTTCAGAAACTGAACTCTCATAGATTCTCAAGCTCCTTTTATTCAGGATGCAGGCAAAAGTGCTTGCATTTACTGAGACACAGAAATACAAATGACCACATTTTAAAAGACAACCTTGATGAAGAAATTTGTAAGGAGTTTTTCAGAGCCTATTTTAAGCTTGGGTTCAAAAGGGCTTCACTGCTGAGGAGCTTGCAACTAGCTCCCCAATCTGTGGTTTTCTTTGAATTTCTATTTTTACCGAACTCTACCACACATTTTCATTTGGCAATTTGAACGTAAGTGCCTTGTCAAACTTTGTGTAGAATCATCTGGATTCAGAGTGAACATTTTGTTCTAACTCAAGGGTTTTAATTTTCTTCTCTGATGACTGCTTTTGGTAAATTACTTACATAATTGATTCTTTATTTCTTCAGGGTATCCCATTCCCGAAAGTTCTCAAAGTGCAGCATTTTGGAATACAGAGATTTTTTACAGAGAGGGGGTGGAGCTTGTCTTTTCAATAGGCCAACAAAGGTTAGTAACTCAGAAAGTATAATTATTTATCCTCCCCCTCCCTTTTTTTTGAATACTGTAACAGTGCCAGATGGTTTTGGCGCAGGTTTATTGTCAATATATTAATGTTTCATTTCAAAAGTCTTTATCATGTGAAAACTGAGTCTTGTTGAAATGAATGAAAGAAACAAGCATGATTTCTCTGTTCTGAGTCTCTGTTTTTTCAGTAATTGTACATATTACCATTCTTTCAGTTAAAATGTTTTTAAATTTTCATGTTGGAGTGTTCCCCTGCTGATAAGAGATAATGGGTTATTACAATGTAGTACTTTAACCATTTCTTAGACAAGTTTTGTTTGCCTTGGATGTTTTTTCTAGAGGTATAACTAATTTCTTGGCTTCTGTATATTTCATTTTGAGTCTGTTCTCCCAAAAAAGAAGCCTTGCTAATACCGCCTAGCCATACTATGGCTTAAGGTATTATGGACACCATAAATACATACTTGCATTTATATTCTGTAATCTCTTTATCTGGAAGGTCATACTGTCTATTGACATAATATCAGAATTCATGTACACAATGTAACACTCTTTATTCATGGTTCCTTCATTCAAAAAACTATGAAAATGGGAAGTGTATTTTATGAGTTTGTTGAAGATACAAACATGTCCTAAAATTGAAAATCAGTATTTATTCCTCATAATGTAAATATTTGCCTTACTATAGAAACATTAATGTGTTTGACTGTACGATATATACCAGTCCCGTCAGGGCTATTACAGAAAGTAGTCAGTCTGTCCTCTATTTCTAAAAACCATTTTCCTCAACCTCACTTTTGGATAAGGCTTTGCAAACCTACGTAACATGTTTGGAAATGAAGTTGCTTAGCAGAAAAGAAAAAGACAAGATCAGGGCTAATTAGCAAATGGCATAAAAATTCAAACATTGCACATATCATGTATCCTTTTAAAATAAAAGTCGATTATAAGTCAAATGTAGTCCATTGGTACACACAGGATGTAAAATGCTCTGCAAATTAATAGAACTGTGAGTAAAATGTTAGCTTTTTAAAAACAAAAACTGACTAATGTAGGTAACTGATAGCAACTTTTATTCCTCTCCTCATAATTCAGTGATACCGCTGTGGTCAGAGAGTTGTAGTTTAATGCTTGACATCTGTGTAAAATCTCAGTAAGGTTGCAGAAAAATAAACAGTATTTTAAAGTGATCTTGCATCATTTATACTGGGCTGCCTGGCTGCTTTTCATGGAGTTGATCTCAATGCAGTAAAAATCTGAAAACTTCAGAGTGCTTAAAATGGGGGAAATGAGTAATAATGAAGTCATGTGAGCTGCTGGCATTTTTTGAATTATAATGTATGTGGCTAATTTTACCTGCCTTCCAGCTCACCAGCTAATTATAAGCATTACGCCTGAGGGAACAGCACAGAGCTGTTCGGAAAGGTTAAGATTTCTAGCATGTGTTTTTAAGGATTCATCCCTAGATTTCCAAAATTGCCTATGAGTAGAAATAAAATTATTCTAATATCTTGGAAGCTAAGTAAAAATAACTATACATCCATTTTGAAAGTTGGTAAATATGAAATTATTGCTCTTTAAACTGCATGTTATAATGATTTTTGAAAGCCCCTGGACTTAGTAAAATTTTATATGTTTTGCTGAACTTTTGTTTCAAGTGTTTTTGGTGACTGAATGAATGGATGTGTGTCTTTCTCTTTTCTATGTACATCTTTTCTCTGCTGTGGGAGCCGCTACGCTGTTTTTCATTTGGTTTTGTGAGAGTGACATGTCCCATGGTGGGAAAAATCCAAAGTGTGGAAATAGTTAATTACATGGAGAGTCTTGTCCATTCTGCCTTCCCCCTTTCTCAGCAGATATTAGGACTGTGGATTTCACTCACTGAGCTTTTCCATGGGAGTCCCACCCCGCTATTTGGAAACATTCCTTTCTTCTTCTAACAGTCTTCCCCTTCTGAGAGGGCAAGGAGGATCAGGTCTTTTTGAGGTGGATTCAGGGAAAGGTGCCCTTCCTTGGCCATGTGCTTGCTGGGAGGGCATCTCCTCCTTCTCTGAGCACTGGGAGTGGGTGGAGCTGTGCCATCCTTCACCCAGATGTGGTGGGCAAGGAAGTCTGGCCCTAGATAATGGGATAGAGAAATGTTTCTTATAAATTATTATGAGAACAGTTAGTACAATTATTCTGCTATATAGTTTATCTAATAGGCAAGCTCAAAGCACCAGCAGTGTGGATCATTCTAGAAATCTGACTCTTCCATTGCTCCAGGTATGATTGAACAGTTTTTCTACATCTGTGTATGCATATTTGCTTCACAGGCTTTTAGTGAGAAGTGTGGACAGTGTGGATTTCTTTCAGTAAAATGATGGACATGAATCTCCAGCAATTTTTCCTAAATGTACTTGCATTTGCTTGATTGCATATATCACTTTTGGTGGAGACTGGAACATTTTTATATTGTTGACAGTTTTTATGTCTTCTCAGCTGCTGAGGGAAGTCAGCAAATTAGGTATCCCTCTGAATGTTATTACCAATGTATTTTAGCTCCATTAGTGAATATGAAAAGTGATATATTCCTCTTGACAACTTATCTTCAGAAAAAGTAACTCAAGAGTAGAAGTCCTCTATGGAGCACACCACCAGGGGATCCTCTGAGGGATATTGCCCCTTACAAAGTTTGCTTTTTAGAAGTGTTATAAACAGGTGACACGGGGCCCACTCTGACATCACTTATAACAACAAAGCACAGAAGAGTTAGAGTAGCTGAACACAGGGCCATGTATGAGGCCTAATTGCTCTGTAGCTTTTCTGATATTAAAACATTTTTCCTTTCTCACCCAAATTTCTTTCAGCTATTTGAGCCGACAGAATGTGGAAATGGATATGTAGAAGCTGGAGAAGAATGTGACTGTGGTTTCCACGTGGTAGGTATAAGGTCTTTTCTGTCTGCTGCACAGCTCCTGCTAAGAGCCAACCAGGTGGTTTTATTGAGATGCCTGTGTGATCATCATTGAAGTCTTACTGCCTTTCTTTCTGATTGTTGTCATTAATGCTTAATCCCAACTCAAACATGTGAGAATCAATCATGTCTTATAGCCCTGTTTGAAAAAAATCTAATGAATTCCTTTAATCAAATTCCCTACTTGTTAAAAATTCATAGCTCATATTCATCTCAGACAAGTTTTACCAAATCATGAAAGTCTTTCTACTTTTGTCTCATAAAACTAGATGGAATATTAAGAATATAATAGAGCTAACCAAGGGTAGGTGTCTGCTAAGAAATAAACTTACTTTTTTGATAGAGAAGCCTTTTCATAGAAAATGATAATTTCCTACAAATATGCAGGAAGGGAGCTATCTTTTTTTTTTTTTTTAAGATTTGTTTTATTTATTTATGCATACAAGAGCTGGGGTGTAGGCCAGAGGTATGGTGTTGGGGGTTTGTGTGAGAGGTTTCACCAGAGACAGGGTGGGGAGCAGAATAG
This sequence comes from Condylura cristata, assembly GCF_000260355.1. Lineage (NCBI taxonomy): Eukaryota > Metazoa > Chordata > Mammalia > Eulipotyphla > Talpidae > Condylura > Condylura cristata. The sequence goes on along the minus strand of NW_004567103.1, from coordinate 21,286,299 downwards.
ACAGAACATTGAAATACACTGCTGAAGGGAGCAGCAGGCCAGGAGGAGAGATCTGCTGAGCCATGTGGGCCAGCTCCCTGGGGAGGCTCAAACTAGAGCTTCAGTGGCCCCTGACAGCTCTGTAGTACTGAGACTTAACCCCTTGTGCACCAGCAAGGCCCCCATCATTGTTTTAAGTGATGAATGTGCTCATGAAATATTTGCTTTTTGTTGTGTAAATCTGATCTGTGTTCAGCGTAGTCACTTGTGGAGACAGTGTTGGATGGCCAGTGGGCGATTTTCTGCACTTACTCACTGGCAATGTGTTCTCTAGGAATGCTATGGCTTGTGCTGTAAGAAATGTTCTCTCTCCAACGGAGCCCACTGCAGTGATGGGCCCTGCTGCAACAATACTTCGTGTCTCGTGAGTTTCCTGACAGTTTCATCTGTCTCTTCACTTATATACCAGCCACATATCTCAAAGCATGCATTGGCCATTGGTGTAGATTGTCACAAACTTGTTGGTTGAGAGTATACATAGTAAATCTACCCAGATCCTGTGGGTCACATCATTTACTTTTGCTCTCATTCACTATCAACTACCCTATGCTCCAGTGCCTCCTTGAGAAAAATGTATCTGTCCTCCTTCCAAAGTAAATACTGAGATTTGCCCTACTCACAAGATATATGAAAACTAGATTAAATGATTGAATAGAAGAGGGACAACTCATGTGGTCTTTTTAATAAGATGCCCTAAATCTAACACTTCTTATTTAAAATGTACTTCAGTTTGTTTTAGTGGAGCATAAAAGCTGGTGCCCATATTTTCACATTTGGCTTTTAAAATTACTTAAGGCAAGAAAACTAGATCAGGAAGTAATGAATGTAAATATGTCTATAAAGAGCACTTGTATGTATATGGACAGATAATGAATTTCATTTATAGAGACTTCAGCTAATTTCTGAAATCTGAACTTGATGCCATGGTTGGTTCGTTATACCACAAAGAGTGGTATCTGGAACTTGTCTCTATTTTGCAATTATCTTGCTAAATCATGAAAGAGTTTGGTGATCATTATAAGAGATTGTAAGGATTGTTGGTGAATATAAAGAATGCTAACTCTCTGAAATTTAATACTAGCTCCTAATAGTGAACTTTAATTTGCAGTTTCAGCCACGAGGGTATGAATGTCGGGATGCTGTGAATGGGTGTGATATTACTGAATATTGTACTGGAGACTCTGGCCAGGTAAAAAAAACTGAATTTTAGGTAATACATCTTACTTGTAACTACACATTTTAAATCTTTTAATTTGGACTACATCTGTAGATATGCTTTGGTTCCTTTATTTTTTGTTTTTATCTTATTTTGTTTTCTAGTAATTCCTAGTTCTTCATCATGCCTTTATTTTAGGAATATATGTTGCATTTTTTGGATCTTAGTATCTTTTTCTTCCAGTTTCCCCTTTACAATTAGTTCTCTTTATGTGGTTTGTACCAAATGAATTGATTTCTCCCCGCTTGTCCCCACATTCAAAATAGTATGTTCACAATGATGAAGCACTACTTACTATTTCAAACATCATAAGCCAAAAAACCCTTTCTTTTGAGGAAAATGTGCCCAGTGCAGGCAGCAGAGAACGAGTAACCTTGCTCTGTGCAGGTGGCACTGGGAATAGAAGTCCAGCTGTCTCAGCTCTGTCACCAAATCTCCCCTATTCATATAACCTGTCTTCATGGCTTATTCTCTTTGGCATGGTTCTCTGCATATTAAAATTTTATACCATCATGATTAATGTTGTCTATTAGCATTTCTTTTATAGCTAATTTTTATTTTTTAAAAGATGTCTATCATGTTATTTCAAATCTTTGTCACTCAAATGAACACTTTGGCATGTACAGTGAGCCGAGCACTACAGTAAATGCTGGGGTTTGTTGGGAACCGGGTGGGCACACCATTGCTCTTAGGGAGTGTACATTCTACTGGGTGGAGAAAGGTAAATCAATGAGCACCAATGTCAGATGGTGCTAAGTCCTAAGCACAAAGTAGTTGATTTAAAAAGAGTGATGGTTCGGGAGGTTTGGGAGGGCAATCAGGTATGTCTTCCTGGAAGAGGTTGCATTCAAGTAAAAACATAAATGAGAAGAGACAGTGAGAAAACAGTGAGCATAGAAGTTTAACCTCTTTAAGAAATGCGGTGAAAACTTGAAATAGCTGGAGAATAATTGAAAAGTTTCAAAGAAGAGGTCAGTAATTTGGCAACTTAGGACTTAGTAAGAATTTTGGATTTTATTCTATCATCATTTTGTTCTGTCTGAATGTTTGAAAGCATTTTCCCATATGATTACACAGTTTTTATAAATGTCCATTTTATGATTGCATAGGGTCTATCACATGGATTTATCTGTTGATGTCCATCCAGTGGTAGATATTTAGGAAGTTGGCTTTTTTCATTATTAAAATTAATATGACACATAGTATGTGTATATATTTTAAGGATATTTCTTGTGCACCACTAGTTCTTTAGGATAAGTTCCCAGAGGTGGAATTCTCTATTGCCAGGCATCATGGTGTCCAGGGAACTCATAACAGGGTACAGCTGGAGACTAAAATGTAATTTTTATTATTGAAAATGGATGTTGAAAGCTATACTTCAGTGTCATCGCTAAGTGGGTCTCTAAATAGATCTGAGATTCTGACTGTAGCAACAACTTCTTGACAACATTGTGCCTGGAATGAGTGGGGTTTAATCTGTATGAATAGATAATAGTAGATGGTGGTGGTGAGAGCGCAATAGTAACAACTCCTGAAGAGGAATCCTATGCTCTCAGTGCAAACAAATATTAACTCAATAAAAAATATTCAAAATAAGTAAATAAAAGTAGAATGGCAGAATGAGCCAAAGTGACCAATTGCTCTTCCCAAGTTTATCAGTCAATCAAATCAACCAACTGGTCACTCTAGCTCCCTGAGGAGGAAGTGAATAAAGAAGCAGAGAGTAGCTGGGATTTGGTAGAATACTATTTTTCATACCCACAGTAGTGGTATTTGGTTCTCTGGATTCAGCTCTTTTAGTAGTATTGTTTTTCCACCTCAGCCTGCAGCTCTGGAATTGCTATAGAATTTATTGGAAATAAGCCTTTTATAGTGAAGGTTCAACTTAATATTCTGTTGTCTTATTTTTAAAAACTTTATTATCTCATGTGACCATGATGAGAATTATTCTATTAAATTAGTTTCTCAGTGGCATATTAGAATAGTATGTTCTAAAGAACATACTAAATCATCAGTAAACTGATGATTTCCTTCATATTGCTTTAATGCAACTGAAATAGATAATTGGAACAGAGAGAATGACACTCCCTCTAAAGTTGTCGGCTTTGTATGCAAGAGTGGAATTTGAATATAATTGATGCTAATAATGATAAAGAAAATGGTGTGTCTGAAAAATTTCTGCATCTCTGAAAAGCAATACTTACAGCCAATATTATGACTTCATCTCTTTTATTTCATAGTATATTTCTGCTTAAGCTTGAGCTTAGCATTTACTGATGCCTCTTGAGCTACTTTTAAAATTCACAATTTGTAACAGAATAAATAATACTTAAGCATCTGAGAAAAAATCTTTAGCAACAATACTGGATGGTATGATAAAGATATTTTTGAAAGATGTGGGACATGCTTTTTGTTAGCACTATGAAATATGTCATCTATATGGGTGGTGTAACACAACTTAAAATAAGCACATTTAAATGCTATTGCACTGTAGAAAGCTGCCTCACAGAACCTTTCTGTAGGGCATAAAACTGAGGTCTGGAATGGTATTTAGAGACTAACCCCAGAGTCCTACCCACAAGCAAAATAAAGCGCAGAATAAATGTCTCCCAAGAATGTAAGATATTCCATAATTTCTTTGGTTAAACTTTTCAGCCATAAGCAACTGGCTTTTATTAGTCTAAACTAAAAATAAACTGATTAGAAATCTTGCATGTGGCTATGACAGTTTATAATAAGGGTGTTTTATTGTTGTTTTTTCACTAGTGAAGAATTCTGTAGGTTTTTTCCTATTGAAACATCACAGGGTTAATTTTAGACCCCAACTTGCCTTTTCTAGTAGAAACATTTCTTCTGTATAATTTTGTTCAATGTGGCTGTATTTGTCTGGGGGTAAGTGAATAATTAATGTGAGATGATTAATAAGATAGTGATTGTGTTCTGAGTATATTCTGATGGATGAAAGAGGCCACACAGGTCCCTTTAAGTTCTGGTACAACTGGCTTCGCGTGCTATGGCTTCGCGTGCTAAGTTTAGTGCTGATAATGGCAATCCTTTGCATAGTTACTCTCAGGTTAAATGCAAAGCTAACACAATTGAAAGCTCATATGAGGGTTATTCTTTAGAAAGTGCTGGAACAAAGCACTTTATCTCAAAGTATTTCTTAGTAAGTTGCTGCTTCTTAGCAACTCCACATTCATTCTATTATTTTTCTGTACTGAACTTGGTAAACAAGCTTGATACATGTAGACTCAAATAACTGAATTGTATCTCTGTGGGTCATTCATTTATTTTCTAAGTCGGCCAAAAGTGATTACGTACCTACTCAGTAATAATTGAGCCTAGTTTTGTTCTAGATGGCGGGAAGCAGCAGGGGACCAAACATAAAATCCCTGCCTGCATCCCATTATGACGGGCACACATGACAGACAAGTAAAAGACAGGAAGCATCAGTTGGTGGGCATTTGGGGGAGCTAGGATGCCAGCATGGGAGGGGGCCCCAGTTTTGGACATGGTTAGAGGGGGCTTTTTGAGATGCTGCTATTTGAACAAAACCCTAAAGAAGGGTTTTGAAGGAGCAAGTGACATAGAAAATCTGGGGAGAAATCGAAGGAAGAGCATCTGGCACATTTACCATCCAGATTCCTGGTTGGAAGCAGGAATGAGGTCCAGGTGGAGTGGCTGGACAGCAAAGCAGCTGTCTTGTTGAACTTACACATCAGGGAACAAGTTGGGAGCCACTCAACAAGGAGCGACATGATCTGGTTTACTCACGTAAGGGGCATTCTGGTAACGCTCGAGAGTAGGAGAGTAGGCTGGTGGCAGGGGATGGCTGGAAGCTGTTGTGTATGCCAGGTGAGAGAGGGTGTGGACTGGACTGGACATACCAGGGGGCATCGAGAAACGTGGTCAGAGCAGATTGTGATTGTGCTTTAAAGAGACCTAACAGGGTTTGTTTGCTGAGCAGAATGGGACAGAAATGATGACAGGACGACTAATGGAAGAATGGAATCGAGAGGGCCTTGGCCTGTACTTCTGTGTTTCTTACTCACTTGCCACACACCTGTGTAGTGTTTTTCTTTTTCTTGTTTGCTTTGAATATAAGTTCTCTGAAAAGTGGTAAATAAATGCATAAAGCGTAAAAGTTTTCATTTTTCAGGTTAATTCAAAGGGGGTGGGAATGAAGTGTACTTTAAGAAAATGATTTGACAAAGAGACTTGGAAAAAGAAGTAAACATCACATCACAATTGTCCTAGAAGCAGTCTGTAGTTTGCAAGGTCAGAATACAATGGAGCTGGGACACTGAGGCTGAGTTGGAAGGGGGGAGGCAGAGCGTTTCTCCCTTTGCAGTGAAGTCGCCTGTGGGGGAGCTTCATGGGTGTCAAATGCAAATTTGACATTTCACAGGGCTGTGCAAAGTTGGTAAATTAGTTCCTGAATGTGTCCACTCCTACATAACAAGCTGGTTCATTTCCTTCATTGTCCATTTTAATCCTTTCTACTTTTAACTCTGTAGGCAAGTAAATATAAGTTCTTATTTTAGTATACCTCATGGAAGTCAGAAACCTAAAAAACACCCACGGTATGGACCTTATTTATTTATTTTTACCCACACTAGGAGAATTAATTTGGATAACCTACTTAAGATATTTTTCTAGACACATTTGATTATATATTCACCAGCCTTGCATTTATTTGTTTGCCTTTTTATATATTATGTCCATATCCTGAAAGGATTAACATGCCAAACATGAACTAAAAAGATTGTATTTTTCAGTGCCCACCAAATCTTCATAAGCAAGACGGATATGCATGCAATCAAAACCAGGTATGCTGGGCTGTAAGTTTTGAATGTAATTTTAAAGGAATTAGTTTGTGAGTTTTTTGTCTTTTTTTTGATAGAGGTAACTTTGAAGGGAAATTGCAGTGCCAATAAGTCATTGCAGTAGACTTCTAATCCAGAGCTGTTTCATGTCATACCAAGTGTGAAATATATTACCTCCAGTGACAAACTGCACAGGTGGAGGTCAAGGAAAAAGTGTAGTGATAGCTAAAGAATTTCAGTAATTCCAGCCTGTCCATTATGGGAAAATATCACAATCTGTAACAATGTGTGGGCTTCCCCCCAACCCCCATGCTGTTCTAATCCTCCATCCTACACCAGTCAAATTAAAAATCATTTCAGTATCACCCAAAGAGGTCCCAGTTCTTATTTTCTGTAAAATTAAAAATTTATAAGATCATTAGTTTGGGTTTCAAGAGCTCTGTTCTGAGTTTTTGGTTTTAATTGCCTGTTAGGCTTCTCTTAAAATATTTGTGATTCCTATGGGTCCCTATGAAAATATCAATATTAAGGTATGGAATGAAAAAAAAAAATCCCTGAAACAACGGAAAGGAGGCCTTGCATTACAGGGCAACCAAGCGTGAATTGGGTTGTCTGTCTGTGGGTCTTCACCCTTACTCTTAGTTCAGCTGCACTACACAGACACAAAAAGGTTAATAATAGGTTTATTGACAAGGGAAAAAGAAAAGGAACAAGAGGTCTATTTACAAGGGAGAAAAGGGAAAGAGAGAGAGATACACATTAAACAATGTGTCCTACCAGTTCCGCTGATCTGGAACCCCAATAGCACGCTGAAAGGTGATGAAGAGCCAAGCGACTAACATGTCTGGCTTTATATCCAAAACCCCAAAACGGCTGCCAAACTCCGCCCTTGGGTTCCTGCAGTCTTCCATTTGGTGGCTGGGTTTCTGGTTTTGGTGTCTGGAGTAGGGGTAGAATCCACACATCCTGTATCTGTACAGTTCCTTCAGGACATCCTTTACCCCCTCATACTTGCAGTAAAAATTAGGGGGGGGCATGGACCTGGCTCGGGGGGCTCTTGATGTCTGTCTCTGTTCCCAGGGCCGCTGCTACAACGGGGAATGCAAGACCCGAGACAACCAGTGCCAGTACATCTGGGGAACAAGTAGGCCACACTCCGCCCCCCCCCCTTTCTCTTCCCATTGTTCTCTGCCAGTCTTGCCAAGAGAGATGGACACTTTGGAGGGGTGTTTCCAAAAAAAACCGGGAGTGGGTGAGAATAGAGAGGCTGTGAGTCTTGGTTACAAATAACACAGAAAGCGCAACTCAAGGTGGGGAATTGTCATGTGGGATCGTAGCTGTGAGAGAAAGGAATGTTCTTGCCATGCTCCATGTCAGTGGAGTGTGGGGGCCGTGTTTCGCATCCAGCCATTTGGTGACTGACCTTATACCTTGAATTCACGTTTACTCCCCTCCCCCTGGTTTCTTTTTATGTCCATTTACTCCCAGAAATGATCAGACTTAAGTATCAGACTTCCTTTTCAGTTGGTGATTTGCGATCTCAGTTTGAGGTAAAGAATGCAAGTCCTTCTGGAGTTGCAGGGAGAGGTTTCAGTACATGGGCTCGAGTCTCAGTTCTCTCCCTGTGTGGCTAGTCTCTTCCCGCTGTGCTGTGCCTTTCAGAGAAGGCCAGCTGGAAGAGAGAGAGATGGGTCTGCTTGCTGTGGCTGGGTGACCCAAGAACACTGTGGGAGTGATGTATTTGGCAAATATTTAACTGGGAGATTAATTTTACTTATTTATTTATACTAACTTTTTAATTTGCTTATATCGTTTTTGTACAGTGTTTGATTTCTCCCCTCGGGTGTAGTTCCCATAAACCTCCCACCAGCACATCACCTATGATCTGTCCCCATGGTCCTTGTGCCCTTCCTTCCCCTCTCTCTCCACTGCTGTCTGCCTCAAATCTTTGGTCAGCTTGCGAGCTTTGACTTTTTTTTTTTTTTTTTACATTGTGTTCGGTTTCCCTATGTTCCTCCTGTAAGGGATACCATCTTTTATCTTAGAATATTTATTAATTTTTTAAAGATTTATTTATGCATACAGAACTCAGGCACAGGCCATGGGTGCAGGGGTGGTGAGAGGATTCACCAGAGAGGGAGTGGGGAGCAGAATAGGCAGATTGAGAAATGTACTGCTAAGGGGAGCAGTGGGTGAGACAGGAGAGGTCTGCTGTGCCATGTGGGTCACTTCCATGGCTGGGATTGAACTCGCACTAAAGGGCTGCAACTAGCTTCATCGTGCTGTGCTTTAACCCACTGCATCACTAGGGAGGGCCCAGAATATTTATTTTTAAAGCTTCCATTTTGATAGAGGAAAGATAATGGAGGCCTATTTGTTATTTTCAAGGTTGATGTATCAAAACCCAAGTGCCAACATAAGACTTCAGCTGGCTAAAGACCATAGGATCAATCCTTATATAAATATGAAACAGCATTAGGAATATTGCTCATTCCTGCACCCCCCTTCACACTCCCTAATAAGAATTGGGGATACATTTATTTCTCAAATTTAAAAGTGTTATGCTATAGCACTGTATTAACTTGCAAGAGCCGAAGTTAAATTTTCAGTAAGTTTAGAAGCTAATTGACATCACATGGATAGTTTAAAATTAGCTGTGTATCATACCCTGGGAATTTACACCATGGAAATTGGAAAATGCTGTGAATCAGGATTTTTTTTTTTTCTGGAGAACCATTTATTAAACACTTTCACATTATTAGAGATAACAAAAGTACTAAAATTAATTTCCTTTTCTTGCTCATCTCCAAAAGAGGCTTCAGGGTCTGACAAGTTCTGTTATGAAAAGCTGAATACAGAAGGCACCGAAAAGGGAAACTGTGGGAAGGATGGAGACCGGTGGGTCCAGTGCAGCAAACAGTGAGTACTGCCTTGGTGCAGAAGGCATGCGTGGGAGCCCTGATCCTATTGCAACATGAGCACACACAAGAACTGGGGTGCAGGTCAGAGGTGCAGGGGTGAGAGGAGTCACCAGAGACAGAGTGGGGAGCAGAACAGACAGATGGACTGAAATACACTGCTGAGGGGAGCAGCGGGCGGGTCCGGAGAGGTCTGCAGTGCCATGTGGGTCAGCTCCCTGTCAGGCCTGGGACTGAACTTGTGCTGCAGTGGCTGGTGATAGCTTGATATCGCTGTCTTTAGCCTCTGCGTCGTCAGGTAGGCCCTGAATGGTACTGATTTTTTATAAATGTTCATCCTTTAAAATTTTCAGTGTATTTTAAAAATACATTAGGATAGCTAAGGGCAAGTTGCTATGTACTAAACAGTTAACTGTGGTATGACCTCACCATTTCTCTCAAGTTCAGCAAATTTTTCATATTCTGTATTTTCCTGATGCATGTTTTGAAGAGCTACTTGACCACATTACTACCAATTAATATTAGATTTTAATTTTCTGTTTTTGCAAGGAAGGAAGGGGTCATCGCCAACCAATAACATCTGAACAAATGTTTTTTTTCAGAAGGGAAGAGAGTATTTTCAAGTTTTACCCCTGTGTGGGCTGAGTAGTTTTGATTATTTTGAGTTGTTGTGTTCTTTTTTCCCCCATGTGCAGTGATGTGTTCTGTGGATTTTTACTCTGTACCAACCTTACTCGCACTCCTCGTATTGGCCAACTTCAGGGTGAGATCATCCCAACTTCCTTCTACCACCAAGGACGGGTCATTGACTGCAGGTAACATTACAAGCCAGAAAAGCTAGTGAATCATGAGAATCACAAAGTTAGAAAAACCAAGGGGAAAGTTTCTGGTGCTCACACAAGGATTTTTGATTGAGATTTTATTATCTATATTTGCTTAATATTTTATTTTATGTTGAGAATTGTTTTTCAAAACAAAGGTGCATATTGATTTGCATGTAGTATTTGGTCAAAAATGTATGAGTTCGAAGTACTGAAGTGTTCTTTATAGTCAGAGTCTTAAGAGGAAATGATGGTGCCTGTTTTGACCCATGATTAAAGCTTTGAGTACTAGACTATGTCACTATTTGAGCACTGTGTTTTTTTTTTTATGAGAGACAAAAGGGATTTTAAGCTATACTTTATGTATCATGTGTCTGGTTTAGAAGATGTTTTAATAAATATCCAATCATATGCAGGAAATATTTGTTAAAATATTTATAGCCATAGACAAATATTTGATAGCCAGTTAACTGTGAGTATAAGACACAGAAGGTATAAGGCTTATATAAGGTTTTTTTTTTTCCAGCCGGGAATTCATATTATATTACAATGAACATCTCTCATTGCTCTCCTCAGGTTGCCATAATTCTAAGATGCTATGCTATGTTTTGAGTGATATTGTTACTGCCCAAAACAGTTTAGGGATCCCTTTACAACACTAAATTCATTGGCTATGAACATTTGATCTTTAGTTTCCCCAGAACTGTAATTTCATCTTCTATGAGTGGACTAAGATTTGGAAACATCCAGAAGTGGTTTTGGATAAAATTTAATAAATTTCCTGGGTAGTCAAATTGGATAATGTTGTCTTAGTTAAATGACCAAGACATTTTTTTTCTCTTTTAAATGGCTGTGAAGGAAAATTTAACAGGGTCTTAGACAATATGATTCTCCCTAGAATAAATTTTGAGTCTTCAAATCTAGCTGTCTTGATCATATAAGCTTTCTCTGTACATGTAAATTTCCTCAGCCTTTAGGTACAACAGCCTCATTAAATTACATTGTTATAGTCTAAACTGGTATATTAGCAAAATAATGTGTAAGGAATATAGCATTGATTGTTTATCAAATTTAACTTGTCCCTAACTTTATAAATGTCAATAGAGAAGAACTGGTCTGCTGTTTTTTCAGTGAACCATTCAATTTTCTAAATAATAATTTCAAAGTACTTTTAGTTGCTAGTTTTGCTCACTGTTTGTTTGTTTTCTACCATAACACAGCTGAAAGCCTTGGAGAGCTCCGATAAGAATGCTTCTCCTGTTTTATGTAGACACTTCTCCCCTTATGTTGACCTTGAAAACAAGTGAAGATTTAGAATAAATGACCTTTTTTTCTGATGGTGTGAAATATAATGATGATGGAAGGTAGTTGCTTTTTTATTAAGAGAAGCCAGGGTAAAGGAGGAGAAAAGTGGAGAAATTTTTTATTAAGGGAAGCCAGGGGGACAGGAGGAGAAAAGTGGAGAAATGCTAGGACAAATCCACGCTTCCTAACAGCCTCCTTAGTAACGTGAAGAGCAAGCTTTTTTCCGCATTGCAGTTGTATTTGAATGTGTAGTGTTAATGGCTCATGAATATTTCTCTCCTTTTAGTGGTGCTCATGTGGTTTTAGATGATGATACAGATGTGGGTTATGTGGAAGATGGAACGCCATGTGGCCCATCTATGATGTGTTTAGATCGGAAATGTCTACAGATTCAGGCCCTAAACATGAGCAGCTGCCCCCTGGATTCCAAGGGTAAAGTCTGTTCAGGCCATGGGGTGAGTAGCCATCTTTATTCCAGCTTGGCTGTCTGTTGTTTTCTTTTGTCCTCAAAATTTACAGTCACTACACTTCCAGTTCAGTCATTCTTGGTCTGTGACTCTTCCCAGTATCTGTATGTTGCCTGTGAATTTTCCCTACATATCTGCTAAGAATACTGGTATGTGTGTTACCATGATTTTATTTTTTATGCTTTCTATTTTTATATTTTAAATTTTATTTTCAGTTATTGCTCTGAACACATTATAAAACTTTATGCATAAAAAGAAAATTCTCTACTGTTCCTCCTCACTTTTTCATCTTATTAAAAAAGGATCGAATACAGCCTTGTTAGTAGTAGGCATGGCTTTAGAACATTTCCGATTAAAATGCTTCTGTACCAACAAGCTTACTTTGATTTTCTCTTTAGCCATCTGTCTCTGAATATATTTCCCAGGCAGATAAGGTTTAAATACTTGTCTTAAGTTTACCGATGGTTATTTGTTTCATCTTAATTACAAGTCCATTCTAACTTGCTGCTTGGACCCCAGAGGCAGGGTGAGGAGACCAAGATCATTCCAGAAAGGTCTTCAGCAGCTGATTGAGAGAAAAGAGATAGCAAGGGCATGCAAGGAGTGGGTATTACTTATATGGCTGGGAAGGTATTGAATATTACCAGATGAACTTGGCTTTGAGCATGGGGAAGTCATACAATGCCTTAATGAATATCTCTTAGTCTTTAATTACTGGCATTGCCTCTTGAGCCCAAAATCTATTAAATTCTTGAGTTATTTATTTCTAAATATATATATATATTTATGTATATATATTTCTAAAATATTTCCTAGAAACAACTACTTCTGAAAATATTACACTGCATGTATTTAAATAGTATCAACAAGAAAAATTCACATGAGTAATAATTTAACATGTTTTTCTTTTTAATCCTTATATTTTTATAATAATCTGGAAAAAAGCACCTTTAAACAATTTGAACTATACATTGTTTCCTTTGTCTGCCCTCAAAATTTTGTTACCTTTTTTAAAATATAATAATTTTGGAAATTTCTGTCCCACCAGTTTTTCTTTTACATAGATCACCATTGTTCTATAAAACAGAGAGAAAATGTCCTATGTCTGTTCATTGTCCTTTACAGGTGTGTAGTAATGAAGCCACCTGCATCTGTGATTTCACCTGGGCGGGAACAGACTGCAGCATCCGGGATCCGGTTAGGAACCTTCACCCCCCCAAGGATGAAGGACCTAAGGGTTTGTGTGATTTCAGTTTCGATTCCTTGCGTTCCAGATTCATTGGCACTCTGCCAGTGGTGTCAAGACAGCAGCTTAGGTTTGACAGGAGACACAAAAGAATTTCTCTATTCTGTTTTTAAAATTTAATTCATGTTTTTTCAGGATCAAGGGTCCTCATAGATCACATTAAAAACCATGTTTGAATTGCCCCTCAGTCTACAGCTAAGCTTAGGAAGAAGTCAGTATATTGGTTTCCTTTTTTCCAGGTTTCTTTTTCCCTTTTCATCTCAATTCTTTTTTCATAATCACAGATTTTAATAGATTATAGTTTGTCTAAGCTATCCCAATTTTCTAAGAGAGAAAATTGGGGGCTGGTGTGTGGCTCTGGTCATTTCCTCATTTCTTGAATCTCTCCAAAGGGAAGTTGCAGTCTTCCATGTTCTGCCTTAAACACACTTTTAATTAGGAAGAAATTGGAATTCTTCATAGAGCCTTAACTTTTAAAAAACCATGGGAGGCCCTCCCTGATGGCACAGCGGGTTCAAGCTAGCCCTGCAAGCTAGCCACAGCCGCTTCAGTGCCGGTTTGATCCCTGCCCCGGAGGTGACCCACATGGCATGGCAGACCTGACTTAACCCGTCTGCTGCTCCCCTCAGCATGTACTTCATCGATCTGCCTGTGCTGCTCCCCATTCTGTCTCTGGTGAATCCTTTCACCCTCTGCACCTCTGACCTGTACCCCAGTTCTGTGTGCATAAATAAATAAATCGTAGAAAAAAAAATGAGTGATCTGGACCTTAGCTTTAATCAGCCACTAAAAAAAGAAATTTAGAATTTCTAATTAAAAATGGTGTCAGTGGCCATAGAAGCACTCTTCTCTTGAGTATGTGAGTGCCCAGGTAGCAAGGTGACATAGTATAATTACTTAGGTAGCTAGAAGCAGGGCTGGGTCCAGGGCCCTTGCCCCAATCTCAAGCCTACGCGCTCTTCTGTTGCAATAGGTAGTAATGGTCCATGACATCATAGATATGGCCGTCACTTTCCTATTATTCTCCACATGGCCTCTTGCATATGGCTCTCAAAGACCTAGAAAAGTCATCGGTTGCCATAGTCTGACTGCGGCACCTATGGCTTTGTACCTGAGAAGCTCAGTCATGACAGATGTTGTGTCCCAGAGACTAGGAATCAGCTGCTTCTTCATAATGGTGCTGTGGATGGTATTTTACAAATAACATTTTTGCTTTTCTCCTACAGGTAGGAAAGCTCATATAAAAATAGTATTTTAGTCTGTTTAGTTCAAGATGTAAGTTGTTTAAATGCTCTGAACTTCACTATTGTCTATTCGGGAAAACAGAACTTCGAAAGCATAGGGACTCTGTAGCCCTCAGTTCCTGGAGGTGTAGGCTGGTTTGGGTGCATGTGTATTTTTCAGTAATAGTGGGTGTGTGAAAACACTTTTCATGCATTTGCTTAATGTACCCATGATATTAAGATGCTATAGAAATCATCATCACATCACGCCCTCACACTCTATTTTTGTCCTGCCTCTTCTATTTTTAAAAGGGAACTGATTCCACTTTCACATTTAGTCTTTTGTTACTTTAAAACTAGAACAAAAAATTTTTAGATCCACCCTCAGAACTTAGATTTAGAGAAAATTTAGAAAGAGAGCTTAATTCTTTCCAAATCTTCTCTCCATAGTGTATTTTTCTCACAAAGATCTCGATGGCTGTTTCCTTAAATGGTGCACAAAAATGCCTGAACAGATGAGCAGAGCTGAATTGCTTCAGCTGCTATCTTTTTTCAGTACATGGGCCAAAATTATTAATTACCTGGTCTGATCCCTGTTGCTGCACCCATCCACGCCTAGAAAGCTTCTTTGACTGCATGAAAGGAGCAGCTACAGTCTAGATAGGAGGCTGTTCACAGCTGCCTTATGTTTTCTTTTACCACCTTACTGAAAATGGTGCTATTTTACATTATCTTTCAAAAATAACCTGTCTTCAAAGGAATACACATTTATTGAAGAAAAGTTTGAAAATATAAAAATCCGAAAGAAAATAAACATTTTGAAAATAAAAATTACCCTTTATTCATGAATCAGGCAATAAATATAAATCAGTTTAGTCCATTTCTTTCTAGCAAAAGTTTTCTGTTCTTTATTCTTAATGATGACAGTGGAGGCATAGAGTAAGAAACCCTTTGATTCTACAACTTTTAAAATCCTCAGAAATTTCTAATAGTCTGACTCAGTTGGATAAAAAGCCATTCATTGATATAAGCAGTTATTAAAAACTATTAAATTTTCAGAAGACATAAAGTTTTAGTAGGATTCAGTAATAGATGTATCTATAGTAGACATTTGAGTCTTTTTAACTCCTCTTGAAAGATCAGTCAGATCTAATAATAAAATGAGAAGCAACAGAAATTAAAACTTTAACAATTTGTTGTAGGCGTTATTTATTTTTGACATTCTGGTTAGAAGAATATAAGAGAGAAACTATGTGCCTTCTAGTTTGTCCAGGCAAGTATTTATTGGTGGTCCACTCTTTGAAACAGCACATCGGTTACAGGCCGTAGGCACTCAGTAAGTGTTCTAGTGCCTACCTTTGGTATGAGTCAAGGAAATCAGATGTTGCCTGTTGGTGCTAATGTTTAGTGTATCTCTGTCCGTTTGTTGTATGGCTCTGTTGTAGAGTAGCAGGTTGTGCACTTAAAATATTGAAACGATTAGTACATTTTTGACGATAGTTACCTTCACCATCTGAGTGAAGTGCCTAGATCTTGCATAACTGCATATTGAATATATTTTTTTGGGGCTGACTTGATGTGGCTGGCCCTTTCACCATCTGTGTGAATTGATTTGGGCCTTTCCCAAATGCTTGCCATGCATAGTGAAGGATGCCCACAGTCATTTGGCTTTATAGCCATAGATGAAGGTCTTTATAGCCATAGATGAAGTTCTCTATTTATGGATACAACGAGAGGGCATTAAAAAATATTTAGGTTTATTGAATTTCAGCGTGCTTCCTTGTTATGGAGAAAAATAAATCCAAGAAGTCAAATGAAAATGCTGCTTTAAAAAAAAAATCATGAACAAGGACATAAAGATAAATTACACCCAACTCTGCAGCCCTTTGGATCAAGATCAAATAAGTTAAAAAAAAAAAAAAAGAAAAAGAAAAAATGTGACCATTTCCACTGGTTTAAGGACGTCAGAATGATGTATTTTTGGCATTCCTTTTATTTTAACGCTAAGTGCCTGGAAGAATGCAAATTCAACCTCTCCACCTGGTGTGGAGTAAAAACACACATGAAACACAGTTGTGAAGTCAGGCTGCAACTCTCTGAAGTAATCACAGTGGATCCTTAATCCACAGCTCACAAGGTCATTTGTGCCCGCTCCTCAAGCCGAAATCTAAAACAAACAAACAAAAAACACACTTGAGCACTCGACTTTCTATTACACTGTTTCACTTCACTTTTCTACTATTACACTGTTTCACTTAACTTTTCTACATTGTCACATTTTTCACATATGAAGACTCTTCTGGTGTTTCTTCTCCCAATTTATTTCCCCTGAACTTACTTAAATTGTTTTGGTTTGTCCTACATGGTTGAACTTTGCTTAAAAAGACCCAGAATTCCCCCTTACTCTACGGAGAACCCTGTCAAATACCAAGGTCTTGTCAGTTTATAGACATCCTTGCCTGGCCTGGCGCTTAGTATGGAATTCACTAGACCTTTTCTCATTGATTGGTTTGCATCACCATTATATAGGGCAGAGAAAAAAAAAATTGAACATTGTTTTAATTGATGGAAAGATAGAGACCACACCTGGATCGCTTTGGCCAGACCCTTCCATCATGGTCAGAAGTCAGAGAATGGCTTTGGTGGCACTTCAGCTGAGACCACTTGTGTTACAAATGAGAAAACTAACTGTATTATCAGAGGTAACAACTAGCTAGAGGCTGAGCCAGGTATGAAAGGTAGATCACCTGGTCTTGTGCCTTACCTCATTTACAGCTGAGTGTTGTTTGTTTGTTGTTTTGTATAGCACTGTGATAATGGAAAAGTGAAATAGTAACCAGATAATGATTAAGCTTATTAACTATTTCGTTATTTGTCAAAGCAAGTGTTATATTATTAGCAGTTAGTATTTTAAAAACAATAATTCTTAAGGTTAATTCCCTGAGGAGTGTTCACAACTTTTACATTTACTTTTTAATGATCTCTTTGAGAGCTTCCTTTGATTTTATAGCTCAGGTGTATCTTGTGGGAATTTTTCTCATTTACAGTGGACTCATCAATAATACCTTGAGGGTTTATTAGGCTTTATCTTTTTCAGTAACTGAGTTTACTTTGTTTGGGTTCAGAAAAACTCCATGATATTTTCAATGATAGTGTAAAAGGACTGAAGTAATACCCTTCTAGGAAATAATATCTTTTTCGTCCTCTTTAACATTGTCCCAATGTATCCAAAAAGGTACTAAAACTTTCTCACCTTATGGAAAAAGATTAAGGAGTAATGATTGTATGTCTGATATATTGAAATATGAAGTTAGTTAATAAATATCCATATATGATGTCAATAGAATTATATTCTAAAGTATAAAGAATATATTTAGTGTTTTCTAACTTTAAGTTTTAGCAAAATAATAAATCTCTGCAAAAAGAATTTTTGTTTTCATAGACATCAAATGATGCTTTGATGTCTCTCTAAAAGGACACTGCGTTGTAACCATGTGATCATTGGAAGCACATGGACAAAATAGTTCACCTTCTGTTTCACGAGAAATCTAAACAAACATTCAACTTCAGATGCCTATGAAATTATTCTACATATAAAATAGAAATCCTGAAAAAAGGAGAAAATTTATACTTTGTATCTTAATATTACATATTAAAAACACTACCATTCAGCACAAATTACCTTGGAAAGCAGGAACCACAACTAAAAATAGTAGTAGGAGGAGTAGGAGTAGTAATATAATAAAAACTAACAACAGAGGGCCCTCCCTGGTGGCGCAGCGGGTTAAAGCACAGCACTGAGAATCTAAAGCCGCTTCCCCATGAGTTCGATCCCCACCTGCCCCGGAGGTGACCACATGGTGTGGCAGACCTCTCCTGACCCGCCCGCTGCTCCCCTCAGCAGTGTACTTCATCGATCTGCCTGTTCTGTTCCCCGCTCTGTCTCTCGTGAAGCCTCTCGCCGCCCCTAAGCCTCTGGCCTGTACCCCAGTTCTGTATGCACAAATAAATAAATCTTAAAAAAAAAAAAAAACTAACAACAGAAATAAACGAAAAAATAAATAAAAGCTTCCTGCTAAGTGATAAAGTTTCCACAAACAGATTAGGATGAAAGCTAGGTGTGTCAAAAGGTCATGAGCAAAATTAAGTCTTTAATATGATTGTGCTATTAGCTTGAATCTTTGATAGTTCATCTCCAGGCTTGGTAGGATAAAAAGTAAAATAAGTCAGGTCACCATGTGCCTAACATAGTTCCTGGAGCGAAGAAAAGGGATTTAGTAGATAATGAATGTGTGAGTGAATAAATGAATACAATCACATAGTTAGGACAGAAGTAAAATAGAATGAGTTACTTCTCAGTAGAACTCTTGGGTTGTTGGAAAAGTCATGACACATTTTTGCTTGAAAAACAGAAAAAATACATCATGAATTTTCCAACAACCCAGTGGATCAGAGGACTCACAAAGGTCCAAGAATTTTTTTTCAATGAGACTGTAATTCTTATTAGCTCTGAAGACCTCAGTTTTTAAACTTGTCCCCTGTAAAATCCCCCAACCTGTAAGCCACTTGTTAATTCCTGTCAATGTGAAGCCAGACCAGTCATACCTCCTCAAAGAAATATCATGTCAACGTTCATGATAAAGAATCAAATGGGTTTTAATGTATTTTCAATATAAAAGAATTAAAACATGTGGGAGGAAGAGAGAATAAGGAGGGGAGAGAATACTTTTGAAAAACCTATTTTCCCACTTTTATCCTGTTTTTTTTGAGTACTGATCAGTTAAGAATTTGAAGGTAATTTTTCTTGCTCAGTGGGTTATAGGCTATATCTGTTTATCATGAATATATATTTTCAGTGTCTGTAGAAATCACATTCCTCTAATTGTTATTTCTAACACCTACATGATGAATTGATTAATTCTTTTGATTTCCACTGTGAGAAATGCCATCCAGAGCAAATATAAAAGCCTTATAAAATGGTTATTTCTGTTCAATCATTCTAACATTTACTGTAAATTATAAAAAGTTAGAAATTCATTTGATATCACTTTTTCTAGAAATGTGTGTGTGTTCCCATGATTTACATACTTGGCTTATATATAAAATTTGAAAGAATAATAGGACCCTCGTCTATTTCTGCTCTGTGAACCAAGGCTAAAATGTAAGCAAAAAACAATGACAAAAAAAGTGTAACATAAAATGGGGATGGGGTCAGTAATTTAGTATTCTGAAAGCAGCGTTCTCAGGTCTTAAAAAAAATGAGTCACTATCTCAGGGCTACCTCCCATCCACTGTTTACCGCCACAGTTTGAAAATCTGAGCTATAGTTGAAGTATTTAAATCACTGTCTCCTGTAGTTATTGGGAAGTATTACCATCACTGTATCTGTTGGCCTGCTTTCTTCTCCCCTCCACACCCTCAGCAGACTTTGTTTTCTGTTGTGAACCCCATTTTTTTGTTGTTTTTTTAAAGACATTCAGGTTTGTGTGTCATGAACAGTCAGATTAGAATCTCTCATTCATACATTTACCCTCTGATAAAAGGAAGTTTCTGTATAGTTGCTCACAGGACTGGAGCTCCACAGTTCTCCCTTCTTTGGGAAAAATTCAACTGAGGGGGTCAACCAGTCCAATATTAAGTCTTCAGATATTGTGACTTTGAGTTGTAATTCTTTGTTTTGTTTCTCTGTGTCTTCACTGGTAAAGTAATTTGAAGGCCATACTTGGGATTCACAAAAAAATTTCACCAAAATAAGATCAAGTACCAAAATAAGATCTGTGCACACACAGCACGTGGACACACTCAGCCCTAAACAGTTTGCCTTCCTTCTTCCACTCTGTGCTTCTCGCCTGTGGAGAGGAAACTTTGGCAGCCCCTGCTGACTGCTGGGTCAGGTTTACAGTGTAACGTGGCTCGAACAGGAGGGTGATCTGGAGGGACTGAGGGTCTTGCCTCAGTCATCCATTGATCGATCCCTTCTTGCTCTGAAGCAAGTTTTCCAGAGACCCTAATTTTTTTTCTCAGCACTTGGTTTAAAAACTGAAGACCACAAACAGAAATTTAAATGTCCAAGTCCTATGGCAGAAATCCAAACAATACAAGATTATTTGAAATACACTTTTACAGCTGAAATAATCTTTTGAGTAAAAAAAATCATTTAACTTGAAAGATGCACTATTTTAAATTGGTAAGAATTTTCACAAAATTGGCTGAGAAAGAGCTGAATTTTAAAAAAGGAACTTTCTGAGGCTTATTTTAGAGTTTGAAGAGCCAGTTAAGTATGCTCAAAGCTTACTCCTTTTGTAATTAAAGTACAGATCTGCTACTACACGATTTAGGTGATGTTTTAATTTTCCCTCACTCTTGGAGGAACTCTACCTCATATTGGGCTACTGCTGTGTTCCAAAGTATGTATAAGAAAGTATGCTTTGAAGCAGGGTCTGTGGCATTTGAAGGGAAATTCAGAATTATCCTCAAATTTTTTTCAAAGTGTCTGTAGATCTTAATTTCAATTCCTAAAGCAAAGACCGCAACATTTAACTGACTTTCAAAACATTTTATGAACAGATTATTTTGTGTACTAGTGAAATCAGTGTCTCGTTAATGTCCTTTGCTTAAAAAACTCTCCGTTTTCCCTCCACACAGTGAACATGGCCACGAGCAGGCTAATAGGTGCTGTGGCTGGCACCATTCTGGCCCTGGGGGTGATTTTTGGAGGCACAGGGTGGGGAATAGAGTAAGCATCTTTGTGAGTTTCAGAGTGTTTGTGTCTGGTTGCTGGTGTCTGAGCCAACTGAGTTGCCTGACCCTGTGTGTTGTCTTGTTGGTCTGTTTCTTGTGACAGTGCAACTTGTGGCGTGACTTGGACGTGTTTGTGTTGTGTGGTTTTTCTTGTGCAGTCAAGAACCTTCTCCTGTCTGGAACAATGTGGGGCATAAAATAAAATTTGGGGTGCTTATGAGGTCTTCACCATTGAGGCAGCAATCCAAAAGCTTCTATTGCTCCTCCACTTGTAAATTTAAACTACAGCCTTAAAAAAAAAAAAAAAAAAAAAAAAAACCAAAAAACTATTTCTTGGCAATTAATGATTTTATGTGAGTGTGTTATTAGGATGCTTAAATAGAATTCAGTCTTCATCGGCCAAAAGACCCACATTTACAACCAAGAATTAATCACTCAAAGGTAATCTGAATGATAACCACTAATATTTTCTCCATTTATTTAGAGTGATATAAATAGGCTTCGGTTTCATTATTTCTAAAAGAAGATATTTAGGATACTGCCCTTTTTCCTTATAAAATAGGTTAATAATTTAAAGTAGAAGTTTACATAAATATTTGGGAACAAAGAACCTTAAGAATGAAAACGTTTAATCCAAACCTGTGAAACTTTAAATGAACAGTTGCAGATTATTTGGTGGGTTAGTCTTAAAAACACCAAGTGGATAAATACATTGTGTGCTCCTTGTCTTTGAACTCCCACAGAAAGACAGTTCTACTGGCACCTTTATTTAGGTTACACTGTACTTGATCCACATCCTCAGAATAACTGGCAATTGTCTGTGGGACATGACTTTTATGAGATTGTAAATCTGTAGACTAAAGACTTGTGATTTTTTTACTTTTCTCGAATTTGAGAACGCATCTACAAGTAACAGAAATGCCTCCTTCATGGGCTCTGTGTTTTCTGTTCACCTCTTTGCAGTGGCCCAGGAATGAATTAGTGTTATCTTAAAGAATCACCCATTACCTTTCAGTCCAGCAGCCCAGACACTGGCATGTCAGTAACATCACTGATGTCCTCCTTAGACCCATGAATGGCAATGAGCTGCAAACAGGGATTGGGAGGCCCTGGCATCAAAATAGCGTGAAGAGGGGAGCAGGTTCATAGGTCCTGTCGTGTGTCTGAGGTTACCGAAACCTTAACCCCACTAGATCGAAGAGCTGTGAGTAGGTCGGGGTCTTTCAGCTCCCTCAATATTTACGGTGAAGCTAGTTACCCAAAAGAAGCTAAATACTGGAAATGACATTCTGTTTCTCTTTACTGGTTAGACAACGAAGTAGATAGCAGAAGTAAAACATTTAGAGAAAATAACTTAGTCTTGATTTCACCTCGGGCCTGTTGATAGATAATTTGGATTATTAGTGAGGTAATAATCCCTTTTCAAGGGAAATTCTACCCACAGGTGTGCCTTTAAGAAAGGGAGTCTTGATACAGCATTCCAACTGTATTTTATTGACTGTAATTTGGTCAGTATATTAGTTGAAGGATGAATTTTAATAATTGCCTTGAATCTTAATGATCAGCAAAAATACAAGGTCTTTGTCATAAAGATTAGTCGTTGTTACCAGTATTTGTTTCCATCCATCCTTTCCAGTGTTGTTGTTTTGTGGCTATTTCTGCTGGTGACAGGTAAGTCCTTAAAAGCATAGATATTTTTCCTAAAAACAAGTTTGTTACCTAGTTGTCCCAGTTTAGTCTCTGCTTTTGTCTGACATTTTATTGCTGTTTTGTCCTTCAAATTCTGAATTTGCCATGTTGGCCAAAAACATAAATGGTGTTTTTTAAGAAATAAATCTGCTGGTATAATATAGGCTGTTTTAACACTTCCTAGTTTAACATGCTGGGTATATTTATTTAGTCACTGAGGATTCAAGGGACAAAGATTGGGTTTTGGTTTGGTTTGTTTTTTTTGTTTTTACTCCTTAGTGTGTAGTGGTAAATTAGGAACCATTAGTCATGGATTGTGTCCTGTTTTAGTTACCGCCTACCTTTTGTGAGCTAGTAAAGTACAAATCTAAAGCATACCATATGTATATGGTAATACAAATATTTTTAAAATATTTGTTTCAAAATTTGGTTCTCTATTAAAATGTGCAGAGGGAGGAAGTACATATAAATGAATGTTTCATTAGCTAGCAGGACTTAGCAACTTTCTGTATAGGGACATTTAGTTTTGGCTTTGCAGGGTAGAGGGTATCCGTCACGAAGGGGCCTCTGTGCTGTGTGAGCAAGAGGACATCCAGGAGCCATGGTTACGAGGCAGTCGAGGGAGTGGGTCCACTCAAGCACTGTCCTTACAGAAGCAGGCAGTGGGACCTAATTGAGCCTACAGATTGTTATTAGTGTGCTAACCTTCCAAATTTATAGCTTAGAATTAGACAAATATGTATTCTGCTCTTCCCTCCACTACTTTTGAACTTCTAGGAGTCTCTGATTCCTATGCAATGGAATAGATACAGTTCTTTTTTTCCCCTTCCTTACATCGTTGTTCATGTTTGTACAGTACTTGATTTCTCGCCTTATATGTAATCTTCATAGTTCTCCCACCACCATAGCACCCATGACCACCACCATAGTCCCTTGTGCTTTTCCTGTCCCTGTTTTGACCATTCCCCTTCCCCTGCTGTGTGTTTCAGATCTTTGGCCTACCTAGTTTTTTACTTTTTCCTGATCCTTTGTTAGGTTTCCCTATATTACCCCTACAAGTGAGACCATCTGACATTTTTCTTTTTCCTTCTGAATTATTTTGGTTAGCATGATCCCTTCCAGCTCCATTCTATTGCCGCAAATGGCATGCCTTTGTCTTTTTGATTGCTGAGTCGTATTCCATTGTGTGTGAATATGTATATATGTACATATACACACACTCACATATCTCACATCTTTTTGATCAGGAATAGACACAGTTCTATTTGTGTCACTATAGATTTGTGTTCTGCAGAACCTCTCTGGCTAGTCTAAAGAGTGTGTTGGTGGCCCAGGAGCATCAAGAGACCACTCTCCAGACTGATTACACCTGGCCTCCTCCTTTCTGTCAGGCTCCTGAGTTCAGGGTGATTGCGAAGTCAAAATCTAATGCACGAAATTTCAGTGCTGCTCAAGGTGGCATCCATTTATGTACACAGTCGAGGGCACAGATGTGAGCAGAAAAGAGAATTTTTATCCCACAGAAATAAGTGTACACAAACTCCATTATTTTCGGGGAACTGCTGAAATTGGCCTGTGACTTCTGGAACAGCGATACATAGTTGGACTTGAAAATATTTACTTTGGGGGACACTGTACCTGCATATTAGCATCTAGAAAGATGTGAGATTGAAAATAACCTTTGTACTAAAGTTGGTCACACTTAAATATGGTGAGTCGTGGTGTTTTCTGTGTGCAGAAAGGATTTACTGTACTGTTTATCAGTTTCTCATTCAAACAGCTTAAAGAAACTCCACTTTGTATTTTCTTTCTTGCTGTCCTTCCTGTTCTCTTTATATATAAAGAATCTTTTTTCCTAAGGAATCTTTTTCTCTTTCCCCAAAATTACCCAAATGAGTTTTATGTTCCCCTTATATCTTGCCTTTGGAACCCCATTTGCTGCTTAAACCCTACGGATCTGTACATTGAAGAAATCTGGTTTTAAGAGCAAGTGTTCAAAGTCAGATCTGTACTGGTAACTTCCATCTGACTTCTCAGTGTTAACTGTCTTTAATGGGGGATAAAAAGCCTAGTGATCTCATATAAGTGAAGTCAACTTGTGTGTTGCTTGAAAGAGCACTTTGGTAGATTTTACTTCCTTCTTTCCAAGCCTTCACCTGCCAGTCAGATCGAGCTAACTAATGCAGTCATGTTCTTTATGTATTCTTTGACTTGTTTGATTCATGATTCTGGGAAAGGGGAGGAGAAGGCCATGCAGTGATAGCCATTGGCTTCAACTTCTGTGAAGTGTGAATTTAATGGAACTTAACTGTCAGTGGTACAGAAGCTTCAAATTTAAAGACAGACATAGCCAAGCAATAACCGTAGTAACTGTCTATAATAGCTGAAGTGCAAGTAAGCTAAATCAAGGCAATTTAAGTGTGTGGCAATCTTTTACATAGGGTATTTATTTCTGAAACCTCTTAACTTCCTTTCCCTTGTGGTACTGAAAGTGGTTGGCTCATATGACTTTCTTCCCATGATCCTTTGTCACAGGTCCTAGTGCCACCAATCTCATAATAGGCTCCATCGCTGGTGCCATCCTGGTAGCAGCTATTGTCCTTGGGGGCACAGGATGGGGATTTAAGTAAGCAATGCCGCATGTCTTCTTCTCGGTGGCTCTGGCTCTTCTCTTTTCTGCTTACATAACCAAGTTTTGAGTTCCTGCTACAAGATTTCAAGTTTGAACCAGTAAAACTACAAAAAATAAACACCTTTATTTAGAAATGATATAGAAAAGAAGAAACATGGAATCTTACATGGAATGCCATTTTAAGGCAAGCGGGAAAACAAATGTATAAGGCATTCACGTGTGCTAGTTTAAGGAGGACAAAGTAAAACTACTTCCGTGGAAGACATTCCCATGTTGAAGAGCAAGTCTTTTTGAGATGCACTAAAATGTAGACAGATTATCGAGGAACCTATGTAGTTGGAAATAAGTGAATATCAATTCTTTATATCTGTTTTAATATTGGCGTCTTTTCCATTAGCATTTTGAATTTTTCGCTACCAAAATAAGTAATCATTTTTCACATGGAACATATCATATGAAGTTTTGTGATTTGAAAACTTCATTATTTTCTAAAAACATTTTAGAATCTTCCATGAATTCTCTAACAACTGCATTGGTTTGCCATTGGAATTTGAAGTCTGTGGCTTTGTGATACTTAATGTATTCTAATTAACTGCTACTGTTAACGTGTCTTATAAGCCTGGCGTGTATTCATAGTGACCTTTTAGTTTAGATTGTACATTGATCAGTGGTTTAAATAGGCACATGAGATAATCACAAATTAACTTTCATTGTGATAAAATATCCTAAACCTAATTTACCCAGTTTGACTGTTTCTAGACCTCAGATTCATTGGATAATTGCTTTTTAAATCTTTTCATGCTGTGCTGACTTGATTACTGTATTATAATTTGTAGATAAGATTTCTTGTAGCAGATATGCTCTGTGATAAATTTTCAACCCAGCAAAACTAATTTATGTGGAAAGTAAGGCCATTACCCAAATTCCAAACTCATTTTGCCTCCTCGTTATTCAGTACAGAAAGTTTTGACCTCAATTATGTGAAAATTTGTCTTGATTTTGAACTTTATTCTGTTATATGCCTGGAATCTTGAATTCAACATATTTAAGCCAGCAAAAATGTTACCATTAGAAATGAATGAATTATAAAATAAAAGCAAACCAAAAGAAGATTTAAATAAATCCAACATTTTCTGATAATTTTATTTCATTAAGATTTCATGAGCCTACAGTTTTTGAGCAGTTTCAACTTGGAAAGGTGTTACCAAATGGCACTTATTTTCTGTAGAGATATTTATAAACTTGAACTTGTTTGGTGAAGCAATATTCATAAATTGACAGTAGTGTGTTTTCAAATACACACAAAATAGGCATCTAACATTTCTCCTCATGATATCAACAACAATTTCTTCTCATGGTAATTAAATTCATGATAATGAATTAATGTGTGGCACCAAACAAAAGATTATAGGTTGGTTTGGGTATGCCAATTTCAGCAAAACCTTTTCTTAATGCCTCACCACTGTAAACAAAACAAAACAAAACACCATGGTATATTATAGTAGCTTAGTGATGCTATTATTTTGTAACACACCCTTGAATTTTTTCATCAATATTCCTCGAGAAGTATACATTTGGATCACACCTAGCCTGATGTCTCGTTGGTATTAGGAAATCTCATTTTAACGCCTAGAAAACAGTCTACCATAATGTTGGACATCCGGTCACATGGAATGCCAGATGTCTCCTTTCAGTATTTGAAGTTAAGAGCACTGTTCTGTAGCAGGACCTCAAAACAGTGGCCTGGCCTAGCTCACAGCTTGAACTGCATGTTTCTTTGGGGAAAAATGGAAAAAGCCTTTATCACTGTGTATATAAGTGGATTAGGCCCTCTACAGATTATTTCTACCTGAAAGATAGATAATCATCAGAAGAACAGGAGCAAAAAGTGGAAGGGGAGGGCGATGGACCTTTAGTGGGGTGAACAACAGCCTCGTTGACCACAGAGTGGAGCTTGCTGTGCAGATGTAACCCTAACAATTACTTCAAAGGAAAGTATTGTAGGAAGATGCACGATAGTGTGAAGTAAGTATTTTCATGCTTTCAAGAGTCATTCTTAAACTTGCAATTTTAGGACATTAAACTTGAACAAACTGCTGCTTTTTCCTTTGAGTATTGGTTGCTACAGATGACTGGAATTTGCTTGAGATTTTAACATTAGGTATGTGGTTTTTACTATACTTCAAATAACTTTACTTAGCAATAAAAGTTTTTGGGTACTAAGTGCTAACGGCTAGGTCTCCCTATAATTTGGGCAACTTTGGGTCTTCTTAGACTAAAAATGATTTAGAAGCAAGATTTTTTGTTAAAGAACTGAACGCACTTTATTTTTTCACTGGGGTCAATGCAAATACAACAGAGAGAGGTTCCTTTAGAATCAGAAGTTGGAAATAGTTTGTAAAAGAGATTGTTCTAAATTCCTTTACTGAAAATCTCTCCCGAAATAAGGCTTTTATTATTAGAAGAGAAATTAGCAAAGTAACCTGAAAAACTTAAGGGACATAAACGTTTAAACCAGAGGAAAATATATGAACTGCTTAGGGCAAATGATGCTTTTCTTCAGTGTCACGTCTCCTTAGATTCAGTGCTGAGTGGCTTAGATGTCGAAGAAATGTCACGACACAGGAGACCTATTTAGATAGATATGAAAAATATTGCTAAGGTTGTCTGCCCCTTTTACAGTTCTTTCCTTAAGCCTGTTCCCTCTAAAATAGGTGGTAAAAAAGCAGTATACTTGAGTGTGTTTGCATGTGTGAAAGTGTACACATTTGTGTGTGTAAAGAGATCATGAATTAAGATACATAAAACGTACATAATTTAAATCACTACTATTCAGCAGGATAGTAGAGTTTGCTAGTTTCAGTTAATGCAAATAAAATTTCCATAAGGAGGATTGTAGTATTCCCAAAAAGGAAAAAATTTCCTTTATTTACTAGGTATTTTCTTTAGCAGTTTGATATACTGGGTAATGTGGTGGGAACTTCAGTTGATCTCATGCTCCAGGATTGTAAGGAGATTAAGAGATGACTTAGCCTGTAGATTCCCTGTCCTTAGTGCCTTGGGACTGTCCTCTGAGAAATCTTGTGAAAAATAAACATAGGTCCTTAGTACACCAATTTCAATTTCCCCCCATATCTGCATTTACTTATATTCACGTCACATTCCTTTTCCTCCCCAGAACCTACACCCAGAGAATGAAGCTAGGGATTATGGCACAGGGGAATTGCAAACTTCTGTCCTGGTTAACTCATGGAGGCTCACAGCCTCTATTCAGTGGTGAATAGATAGATTATTAGAGCTGTTACTTTTGTTAGACATTGGGGAAAAATGAGTGGATGAAAGTTTATTTTTGTAACATCTTTCCTAAAGCTTAATGAAACTGGCAAAGTATGAAAAGAGACTTGTATATTTCCATTTAAAAATAAGCAGACATTGCCATTATTATCTTGGACATGGCTTTTATCTGACCTTTCCTGAATTTGAATACAGGAACAGAGATGTGAGCAATATAATTATTTACATGTAGAGAAAGCATATCGGCACTGTAGGTGATAGTCTTAAGAAATTCTAGGTGATCTTGAATTCTAGGAAAAGATCTTGAAGATAACAATGATACTTATATATATAATATATATATTATATGTAATTCAGACATTAAAGCTCAGGATGAGTTATCAGCATTTCCCACCTTGTTATAAGGTGTCAACCTGTGACATCCCATCACCTTGCCCCGGTTCCTCTTGTTTTCTATGGATTCAGTGGCAGTGGTGGCCATATTGACCTGGCAGAACTGCTGTTGACATCAAAGATGTTAATTAAGTCAGTCTTTGCAATTATCATGTGTGGTCTCCTCTGCATGAGATGTTACTTGGGTTACAAGTTCTCACTGAGCTGGACTTTTTTTTTTCTGACTTTTAAGAGATTCCATTTGACTTGTGTTCCATTTTGTTGACCATGATAAAGAAAAGTCTGTTTATGAATTCCCATAAACTAAATATAAAGGACCATATTTGGATTATCACACAGAACGTTACCTGCATTGTTTGAATGTCAAATTGGATGAACTTCTTAAGGAACTTAATTTTCTCAAAAAAGCAAATGTCCTTTTTTTCTGGATTTTGATTTTTACAGAATTAGGAAATGGAATTAATTTTAATCTAGTTTTTCCATGAGGAAGGTAACCAGACTGCTGTTTACCAGAACTCCATGACCATATCCAGGTGCAAAACAAGGAACCTTATTCCCCTGTGCCTGCTGCTCCCAGACGAGGCACTTTCTCAGCCTCACCTTAGCAAGTGGTGGTGGTACCAGGCTTGCCAGAAAAACTCAGTCAGTTCCCTGACTGAACCCCCTGGGTCTAATTGTGGTGGTCTAGAAAAAGTTGGGTGAGTGGTTCTTGGTGGGGCAATGAATCATCATGGGAAGACAAGAAGGTGAATATATATACCCTAGAAAGAGGAGGGTATAAACTCTAGAAGAAAAGGGTATTGTCACCTGAAGAACTTTGTTTTGACTTTGGATAGAAGTGCTTACAGTATCATATGAAGTGTAGACAAAAGTATGGATTTTTCAGATTGTAGTAAAATTTATGAAAACTGGGTCAATTCAAGATTTATGAATTCTAATGACCCAGAAATACTTTATAAGCTGTGAGAAAATTAACTGCTTTTGGAGTCCTAGGTCAGAGTGGAGGCTATTCAGAGACTACAGTGGTGGGAGGCAGACAACAAGCAACTAGCCATGGTAGTTGTTTGCATATTCAATTTTTTAAAAGACTTTTCACATAGAAAATTCAAGACAGGGAATTCTTGACCTATAGTGACCCATAGTGGTTCACAAGCCACTCATGAGCCCACCTTGCATTCAGCCTGGTACAGGAATGTCCCCCGCTATTCTCATCCTAGGGCCTTGCCTACTACCTGCTGGAGCGTCGGTGGAGAAATTATGGTCCTGGAGTCTTCCACTGGTATCCAGAGTACACGTTCCCATAGCTGTGTATGGTTCTACTCAGTGGCTTGGCCTCTTGGTGAGGCCTGGGAACCCAGTTATAACAGAACACTTTTTCTTATTTAAAAAATGTAACCTAAGCTTCAAACTTTTTAAAAGAAGCACAAACTTTTGGGAGTTTGTATACCAGGACTTTTATATCTCCTATTTTGGGAACCACTGTGATTTTGGACATGGCTGTTTATCTGACATTCTCCAAATTTGAATTAGTGACTCTCGAGGTAGGCAGTATGTCATTTAACACGGAGCCAGCAGACTTGATCTTTCTCCAGTGTCCCCTTTAACAAAAGAGTCATTAGTTGAACATTTCTCTTGCATTCCAGCAACACACAGCTCAATAAGTTGGGGCCCCTAGATCAAGGGGCATTGCATAAGGTGAAGCAGTCCATGTTTTATCCCCAGCCAACTCACAGGAAGCGTGGCTCCTTTTAACCTATCTCCAAGGATTGAGAACATAAGTAGTCAATGCAGATTATAGTCTTCAAAGCAAACTGACTCAGTGACAGATACATTCTGGGAAACTTCCCTTTCAGTCTCACCTGTTTCCTGGCCAACATCAGCAATGTCTGCTTTCAACAATATTAACTCAAAAAAGGCCCGGGGGGTGGGGGGGCAGAGGGAGTCACCAGGAAAAAGGAAGTATCTTGTTGCAAATAGTGTTTGCTGCAATGAATTACAGCTGTGGTTATTGCATTCATCACTAATGAAGATGTTACAGTGAAAAAAAAAATGTTTAAAGAAATGGGAAATTTTTCTTTAGATATTTTTGTGCTCAGTATTTACAAGGAGAAGCACCAAGGTGGTCATCTTGGGGAAAATAAAAACCTTGCAGGATACCTTTATACTTACTTGAGCTTTGGAATTTTTTTTTTTTTTTTCCATTTTGTATGTCCTTTGGGGGAGGAGGACTCCACTGTGACCCTTTCTGTACTCAGGGCTGAAGGGTAACCGGCTGCCCTGAGTGAGTGGCCAGGGGAAGGAGGGGCCCTGGGGACGCCCCGGTCTCCAGTTTGCATGCGCCTTGGTGGCAGCAATGTGGCACCCGACCAGTGCGCAGACGAAATGCATGAGTCCTCTTGCTTGATGCCCCACATGAAGCCAGACCATGGGGAGGTTGCAATCAACTCTGTTGTTGCCTTGTAGTGTCTTGCTGGTTGTTTTCTTTTCTCAAGCATAGGAACCACTTAGGAGACTGGACACTGTGATCAAGGCACTTTAACTGGCTTAATCAACTAAGCTAAACTGCTGCATTTGCTTAACTAACCCAAGCCTGTGTCCATTCTCCTGCGAGTGTACCATCTTACTGTGCACTCTGCTTCTCTACCTCCTAGATAGGACAAATGTCTGTTCCATAGCGGGGTAAGAGCTCACACACCCACGGCAGCAAGAAAACTGAATAGAGGGTCGCCAGTCAACTCCTGGGCAGGGCGGGTCCACCCATTCACAATCGGAGCCTTGGGGGAACTAATGCCAAGACCTGGAGAGCTTTCCTATGTATCCTCCTGGCTCCCTAAACAGGAGCTCTACCTATGATAATCCTCACCCAGGTGAAATTAACCACGTCATTTACTTCTGCGGTAAGAGCCCAACTGGGCTGCCCTTGGAGGTACTGCAGTAGAAATGGGCCTTCAAAGTGCGAGGAGCTTTGTGTTTTCATTTCCAACTAATTTGGAAAATCTGCCTCTGTGTGAGTGATTACTTTGCTCTGGAACTAGTGTTATTGTCATTCTCATCACCCCGCTCTCATCACCATCTGATTAATGTTGTGGATTTCCCCCCTCCCCTCCTTGCATCTTCTTTGACGCACTCTGGAAGAAATGTCAAGAAGAGGAGGTTCGATCCGACTCAGCAAGGCCCCATCTGAGCCGGCGGCCCTGGACGAGCGGCACCGCGCGCTGCTGAGTTTCCGGTATGACGTCGGCGCCGCCATGTTGCCAGAACTAAGTCTGTAAACGAGAACACTGGATGGTAATGACTACGGAACCGAAGTTGGGGTGACCGGGATGGGGCAAAAAAAAACTGTCCTTTTGGGAAATAATTTCAAAGAACCCCTGCCACCATCATCTGTTACTAAACGGGGGCAAAAGACAATGTTTTAAAAAGAACTATTTCAGATTTTTTTTTTCTAACTAAAGGAGGAAGGAACAACAACAATAAAAAATAAAAAGGGCAATAAAAGAACCATGAAAAAATAGCAAATGATTTTTTTTCTTTCCTCAGCCTGCTGGCACTTAATATCTTATAAATGATTTGGCATGATTTATTTTTCATTTCCTATCAATGACACACTCCACTGGCATGAAGATCTAATTTTCGAAAGGGTAAAAACTGCATGGCATATATACAACAAGCAGCTAGCAAGCCAATCCGCAGCAAAACCTGCAACCGAAATGCTAAAGTGAAGATGACAGATAAACACTCAGAAGCTGCCCGACCTCCACACGCCCTAGTCTAGGACCGGCCATGAGGAGACCCCGCTGGCCTCTGCTCTTGTCGACTCCCTTTCCCATTGTTTTTTCTCCTGGACTGATAATCCTCTGGAAATGGGAGCTGGAATTTGAATAATGATGCTACTGTATAGTTCTTTTATAATTGTAAATATGGAAATAGATTTTGACACGCCATTTTCACTTGTCTGTATGGAGATATTTTTCTTGTAAAGGTTCTCTGTAAATTTGAGTTTGCCTTTTGCTCCCCATCATTTTCGTTTCTTTTCTCTTTTTTTCCATCTTTGTCCTTTTCTCTTGTAAGATGTTGTACAGTGATTGTTGGGTTTGCTTACAAAAGACAGATGCAGCTACAGAGCCAGGGAGTTTGGGCACAAAACAGGTGCAAAAGAACAAAACAGGTAAAAGTGAAAGACTTGAGTGAAATGAAATGTTTGAAACCAAAAACAAAAAAGGGGGGGAACAAAAAATTTTAAAAATAGCCCACATTAAAAACACAAAATTTATGTAAATGCAAATGTATTTCCTGACAAGTCTATAAATTTTTTTGATGTCATTATGAACATATGTATATAATGTAAGAAAGTAGACACCCTCTCAAATTAATCACAAAAGTGCCAAGCTCATGATTTTAGTTTTTGGTTTTGATAGTTTTCTTTCCCTATCTTTAATGTGAAAGGGGGATAAACTTAAAGCCTTAAATTAAAAAAATAATTTTTAAATGTTGGACATTTGGGAGAAAAGTTAAGTTTCCATTTTGTTCATTTCTATTATTGTCAATATTTCATTCATGCTTCCTATCTCTCTATGGTATGTATATATGTGTGTGTATATACATATATACATATAAACACACACACACATATATATATATAGTATATATATGTGCCTATATATGCATATATATATGGTAGAACCCCGCTATAAAACTGGTAATAGAGACAGAAGCCAGTCACCTCTTGTGAGCATTGTTCTAGTGGACTTTAATTCTGTGTGTTCTGTTTTCAAAAATCCTTGTTCAGTCCGATAGTGTGTTACTGGTTTGGATTATAATGGGATTCTATGATATATAAAGTCACCTTCTTTTCCCTCCAGGCAGATTTGCAGGTGTAATCTGGGTTTCTAGTTCCTTTGAGGTTACTTCACTTGCACCGAATTAATCTTCCATGAGTGGTCAAGATAGCATCTGTTAAAGTATTTAATAAATACAGATTGAGAAATTTGGCCCCAGCTTCACTCTGAAAGTAAAGACTTACATATGGCCCCTCCAGTGAGCATCCATTTTAGAGCCTTACTGAAGATCTCAAGTAGCACCCCCTCTGTTAGGACCAGAACCTGCAAGTGTGCTAGTCACTGCTTCGCCATAGCCAAGCCAGTGGTTGGATCTCCCTTCTGCCCACTTTCAGCAAGATTTGTCACACTAGTCCCAACTTTTGCTTTAATTTTGAAAGGGATTATGACCTTAAAATGTGCTACTTAGGGCCCTCCCTGGTGGCGCAACAGGTTAGAGCGCAGCATTGCAAGCTAGCTGCAGCTGCTTCAGTGTGAGTTCAATCCCCTGTCCCAGAAGGGACATACATAGTGCAGCAGACCTCTCCTGACCCGCCTGCTGCTCCCCTCAGCAGTGGACTTCATCAGTCTGCCTGTTCTGCTCCCCACTCTGTCTCTGGGTATTTCCTCTCGCCAACCCTGCATCTCTGGCCTGTACCCCAGTTCTGTATGCATAAATAAATCTTTTAAAAAATGTGCTACTTAGAACTGTGGGTTTTCCCTCAAGAGATCTTTAATTATAAAACTATCACAATCCAACAACAGGAAATTTAACTTCACCATGCTATAGTAGACCATAATCAAACATCTTAATCCTGATACTGCTTTCTGAGTACTAGGTGCTACACAGGTGTGAGGTCTTCCAGTTTATGTGATAACAGGGCGACCTGCAGGGTCCTGAGCCCTACTTGGCATCAGAGAACAGGCTGTGTCCTCTGCCTTGGCCATGGCTCTTTCAGCTTGGAGAAAGCTTGGGGAAACTCAGATTACTCAGCAGCTCTTTCTGGTGCTGCAGTGTTTATTTCTCTTGGTTGCTGGTCCTACTCACTGTTGATGCAAAGCCGCTGTTGAGTACACTGTGGGCACCAGGGTGACTTATAGGCACAAAACTATGGTGGTTACCAAACAAGTTCAATCTCTATTGTTAACTTTTGAGCATTTCACAAACAACATTGTAAATGTGCGATGTTACGTTTAAATCAGACCACAGTGGTCCCCAATTATTATGTACATATGGCAATGTCAGTGTAACTTTTTGTTACACTGGCAGTTTCATGGGTAACCAAACCTATGCTCCAATGTTAAATGATTTGTGTGTATATGTAAAATGCACAAGCTTTAAGCTATGTGTATGATATGAAAGACGATGCAACCACAGAGTTGTAAACAATGGGTTATTCTTTTGGTGGTATTGGATTATGTAGTCTCAAACTTGCTGTATTTTCTCTTGCACATGCCATTTCTCTTGCACATTATATTTGTGGTGCAGACACACCTTTTTATTCATTTGAGCTCTAAGCACAAGCATATCGCTGTTTAATGTTACCCAAAAAGAGTTAGTGTTAAGTGATGACAAGTTCCCATTTCACCACTATACTTTTGCTGCATTAATTAACGACACCTGGATGAGAAAATGTACCCTAACTTCATTGCTCACCCTGAGATACTGCATGAACCCACTGAATTAGAGCTACGCCTATTAGATAACTGAGCAGTACACATAGGTGCATGTTATGAAACATGAATCACATAGAGCTATGGAGTTTTACCAAGTGGTATGTGTGGTTTGGTTTTGTTTTTTCATTTTCATTTCTACTATGCAAAGATGGGAAATACACAAACTTTTCAAAGAGTAATATCTAAAAAACCTAACAATAATACTTGAACCCTTTCTTTACAGTCATCCCATCATATTTTATAATCATTGCTTCCATCATTAATTTTCATTTTTAAATGGTTTGTGATTTTTTAAGTGAACAACCTGAAGTTTTGTTTGAAGTTAGCAAATGTTTTCCATATCTTGTTTGCTGTCTATGGATGGAGATTCAGTAGTCATTGTAAGCATCTTTTAGTCAACTATGTATTAAAACTTTTGTTAACATAGAATGGTGTAGCTTTATACTTGATCATTTTCTTAAATCCTTTTTTCCCTGTGTTTTCCTGTATTGTTAATTAAATGGCCATGTGCCTAGTGTCATCAAGAGTTTTAGTACTGGTCTCTCAATCAAAGGCTCACTGAAATTTTAAGCAACGGAGCAAAATAAAATCTCTGATTACTGATAAACACATTCCTGATTAGGATTCGGTTTCATGGATTTATTGCAAATGCTCTACTTCTTAATAATCAGGGGGAAAACCAGCTTAAGATTATACCATTATCAATTTGTCTCTTACCTATCTCTTTTCTGTGCTCACTTAAAGAGGACTATCTAGTAATCACATCAACACTATGTCCTAGTACCACATTTAAAAACTCTAAAAAAAATAGTGGTACTTGGCCATACCAATTGTGTTTTCCATAATTTCAGAGGAAGATGTTTCCTCACTCTGCATGGAATTGGCGAGCAAATGTTCTTCCTTTAGGGGTGCCTTTCAGTAAGTCAGCTGTCCATCCCTCCAGCTAGGCCTTAGTTTGGACTCAGCAGCCATCCCTCGTACTGCTGGGACACAAACATGTTTGATGAAAGTTCAGGGGCTCCTCACTCTTACAGAAGAAA
Organism: Condylura cristata; assembly: GCF_000260355.1. Lineage (NCBI taxonomy): Eukaryota > Metazoa > Chordata > Mammalia > Eulipotyphla > Talpidae > Condylura > Condylura cristata. Next base: position 21,249,955 of record NW_004567103.1, on the reverse strand, counting down.
CTCCGGGGTTCATAATGCAACTTAGGGTCTGCCTGCCTTTAATGCCATCGCCCTGGTCCCCTTTTCTGGTCTTTGCTGACTCTTGTCCTCTCACAGTCACGCTTCTTAAAGTTCCCTTCAAGGAGTCTCTTACAATCTTCTATAAATTTCATGTCCTATCACCATTTATTTTTATATCATTTCATGTAGTAAAAGAAATAGAATATACCTTAAAGTAACATGTATATGATGCTTTAAGAAAGCATGTTAGAGTGTCATGTACATTTGGATTTAAAAGAATTATCTGATTTACGTATACTTTCCCTTAAATCATACAGAGGTTGACATTGAGTTATACTCATACTGAGAAAGGTGACCCAGGAACTCCTTAGATAATAAAACAGCCACCTGGGAATTGAAACTTGGGCATGAATAATTAAGTAGACAGTCTACATGCTTACAGTGGTGTTCCTAAATAACTTTTGAAATTTAAAATAGGTACTCATTAGGTTAATGTACAAGAATTAGGGATATTTCTGTGGCTTATTCATTCCACAGCATTTATCAGTTCTCTATGCCAGAACTCCTACTAGGAATTGAAGGAACAAAGTTGTTCACAATATAGCAGGAAGAGGTACATGTTTAAAACAAAACTAAAAATCTCTGAACCCAAGGTAAGAAGTAAAGAAATTCATGTGCTGTGAATAAAAAAGAACTGACTTAGAACAAGAGGGTAAGGGTCATGAGAAACATTCCTCCAGAAAGTAAGTTTTGAACAATCTTGAAAGATGCGACTTTACCAGTCAAATAAAATGGGAAACCCTGAAGACACAGGGAGTAATGTGCACCAAGGCACAGGAAGAGGGACTCGGGGGTAAGTAAAGCCAAGTGTCTGATCCATTAATCAGTGTTTCCAGCCTTCACTCACTTTTCCTCCCACTCTCTCTCCCTCCCTCCTTCCTTCCTTATTTGTCCCTCTATGTGTCACAAACCGTTGAGGATAAAAGTCCCGCAGTGGTCTCAATCTTTAGCGCAAGATGCAACATTTAATATAATATGATGGTTGTTGGGGCCTCCCTGGTTGCATAAGCACTATGAAGCTATCTGCAGCCACTGCAGTACAAGTTCAATCCCTGGCCAGGGAGCTGACCCACTTGGCCCAGCAGACCTCTCCTGTCATTGCTGCTCTCCTCAGCTATGGATTTCAGTAGATCTGTCCATTCTGCTCCCCAATCTGTGAATCTTCTCTCCTCCAACTCCTCTGGCCTACACCTCAACTCTTGTATGCATACAAATAAATCTTAAAAAAGATACAGAACATTAAACAATAACGTGGTAAGTGCCAAGTGCCTTCATACGCATAAATCTTTGGTGCTTTCAGAGAAGAGTGGGGAGACTTAATCACTGCCCCTGAAATCAAGGAGCGTTTGACAGAGGCAATGGCATTTTAACAAAAAACTGTGCAAGCAGCTCTGGCTCCTTGACTAAATTATTGCCATGTTTATGATTTCTACCACTAGGATCACTTGTTACCTTTCACTGGGACTCTCTTGAGCTGGTGGAAGTCCATTCACAGGTGCCTTGGAAGTAGAGCCGCCGGGAATATTTTTTTCCTACTTTGAGACATGGCTTTCTTCTGCTTGAGTGAATATTTTTTTTTAAAGATTTATTTATTTGTGCATACAGAACTAGGGTACAGGCCAGAGGCTCAAGGGCAGTGAGAGGCTTCACCAGAGACAGAGTGGGGAGCAGAATAGGCAGATCAACGAAGTACACTGCTGAGGGGAGCAGCGGGCGGGTCAGGAGAGGTCTGCCATGCCATGTGGCCACCTCCGGGGCAGGCGGGGATCGAACTCATGAGGAAGTTGCTTTAGCTTCTCAGTGCAGTGCTTTAACCCGCTGTGCCACCAGGGAGGGCCCAGCTTGTGTGAATATTATTACTATAAAGTTCTCTGCTAGAACCTTATATTTTCATTTATTTTCCCATTGATATGTTGGTCATGGTCTGGGTCTCTCAGGGCTGACAAAAAGAGCTTCTTGACCTGACCTGTACATCTCTAGTATTTACTTAGTATTAAGATTCCTGGTTAATCTCAGTCTAGCATGAGGGGGTGGATAAAACCATAAACACTTACGAAACATCATTTAGTAAGTCATCCAATGAAAGGGTAGGGGAGGTCAAATCATGTACTAAGTGCAACTGCACTTCCTGTTCATCAGAGTTTGAGTTCTTCTCTTTTATGCCTTAGAGAAAAGGTTGCCAGTCCTTGATCTTTACAGAGAACTATCAGCAGCTCTGGCTCCTTGACTAAATTATTGCCATATTTATGATTTCTGGAGAAAAAGGAAATTCCATGATAGTTCATTACCTGAAAATTATTTTTGTTCTGGGATCTGCTAATGTGTCTGTGCCTTTGCCAGCTAATTGTGTGTGCTCTGGGGTTACTGGAAAGACAGCAATTGTGATCCCACAAAGTCCACCCTTATGAAAACATTATCTGGCTGTGATGAGTATTTGAAGCCAAATTGACCTAGCAAACTGATTGGTCCTAAGAAAAACAAAGACAAAAAACAAGGAAGACAAAACAAAAAACTTTCATCCTGAATGAGCAGGAGTATATCAAGTGTTCTTAGGATGTCTTTGGAGCTTTAATTACCTTCTGGCCTTTAGGAGGTAAATGAGCTTGTAGCTGAGCCCTGGCTTATTCAAGCTCAGGCCTCAGGGTTAAGATAGAAAAAGGAAACTTGGATTATAAGTAACATCATAGAGGTCTCTGTTCAGCAGTAAAGATACCGGTTGTAGAGTCATTGTAACGCTGGTACAGACAGACATGGATTGTATGCAATAAGTTTAAATTCTTTTCCTACATAGGTGAAATAGCTATAAAGCAAGAGGGACAAACTCTAATGTCTGCAGGAGCACAACAGTGTGGTACAGGAGCCCCAATCCTGTACCAGGAGGGGTGAGGCAATGGAGCTGAGCTGGAGAGCACACACCTTTCTCTGCTCAGCTTCAGCCAAGCGCCAACATGTGGATAATGGAACCCATCATCATCCCTTCCACTTCTGGCTTCCCAGAGAAGTGTGTGGTTCAAAGTGGAGCAAATAGAATCTTTCTTTGCCTAAACTTTGCATTTATAGGCCCCTGGTAGTATCTGAGGCATAAAATAGAGAGACGTTATCACGCGTGGCCCCTGAAATCACCTGCTGCTTCAGTGATTAAACAGATGTAACCTGTGCATGGTCAGAGTCTCAGGTGGCCAGTGGAGCACGGAGCAGGTGTTCTCATGAGTTGCACTTACAATGCTGATCTGTGGCTGCTTGTGTGGATGAGGGACAGAACAGCCTGCCTGAAGGTACTTGGTTTTGGTGGTACTTTGAGAGCTAAGCTTACCCAGCTGTGCAAATTTTGAGAGATGAAATAAACCTGCATTAGCAAATAGGCTTGGTCTCCACGTTCACTCCTCAGGGCTCTGTTAGCTTTGTCTCAATTCTCACTGAGACAAATTAGTGGCTGCCTGGATCCTGAGCTATATCTACCATCCATTAGAGAGAGAAGAGAGCGCTGTGATAGATTACTGATGTCTGCTACCTAGAAACCAGAAGTACAGAACTAGATCCCTGCAAATCTTAAACGAGTCTTTCTTTCAGTCTTTGACTCTCAAAGCCCATCAGATACAAGAATGAATCAGCCCTTTCTTATATTTTTAGATACAGGGAACTAAGGAAAGGATTCTTGACTAAAGAAATGCAGTCACTAAAAAATCCAGGAGGAAGAAACAATTTCATTTCTAAAAATTTTGGTGTATTTTTTGGTGATTAATCATAGGGATTTACCTGTTAATTGCAGAAAATCTGGAAAGCATGGAAAATTTCAAGAAAAATTATCAAGAGCTAATCACTATTATTGAGATAAAATTTCCATTAATAGTGTGCTAATTTCTTGAGCCATTACAGAATAAGCAGGCAGCAAGCATGTCTTTCCAAAGTCCTGAGTGCCATGTGCCATGTTTTGTGTTCTACTGGCTCCATACAACAAGATCATTAGGGCAAAAATGCACTCTTGCCTGTCAGTTAGGTCTCAGGCTGTGTCCTTTGCTAGGAAGACTTCTCCTTTCAGAGCCATGTTCAAGTTCCTGTGCATCCCCAAGTGTCACCTCAAAGTTTAAGCATCCTCACAGTCTCTCCTGATCAACCCAGTTTTCTAGATGTGTGCAGTCATTGGGGGAGCGCCAGTAAGTGATGGTGCTGGGATGAGAGCCCAGGTGTTTTCAGCCCCAGAGCCTGGTCTAACCACATCACTCTGTTGCCCTTCTTCCATTCCCATTGCACAGCTGAAAAAACTCAAAGTTGAAGAGTTTGAATACCTTCCCTGAGCTCACTATTATAGTAAGTGGCAGGACAGACAGTCCAGTTCTTGATTGTTTTCTGAAGCTGTTAGGGAAAGGAAGTCCTGGACAAACACTACAAAACAAGTTTTGTAAACTCCACTTCCTATTCCAGACACTGACACTACAACTCCACCCCCTACTCCAGTCACTGAAACTACAACTCCCAGCAACACCAACAGGCGTACTGGGAGGATCCAAGGGTAGAGTTAAGCAGCCATTTTGAGACTTTGGGCTATAAAGGTGGAGATGTTGGGCTGAGGCACTCTCTCTCTCTCTTGCCTCATAACTGGCAGCTGGTTTCTTGGCTTTTGATCAGCTTTCAGTGAGCTATTGGGTTCTAAGTCAGTGGAACTGGTAGTTCACATTAGTTAACTTGTATCTTTCTCTCTCCCTGGATTGCTCCTTTTCTTTTCCTCTTGTAAATAAACCCATTATTGACCTTTTTGTGTGAGTCTGCAGTGCAGTTGAATCTTAAAGGGCATGGGTGAGGACCCACAGACAGCAACCCAGTGCACATTGGGTTGCTCTGTAACAAATCCAGTGTAACAGAAACATCTCCATAAAAAAGATATTCCCTGACTCACCTAATGAGGGAGTGGACTGAATGGCCAGGTGAAGCTATGTAATGTGGAAAGTAGGTCGGCTCTGGAGATATCTAGAGGAAAGAGATGTGGAGAAAACAGATTGCTTGCTTCTCGGGTTTCAACTTGCACCAGGAGACATGGTAAGACACGTCTGGGGAGGCTGAAATGGCAGTGTTTATCTTGATTTGTATTTTGATTTTTACTCCTATCTTTTTAGAATTGCTTGGCCCTTTCTGCCTCTTTCTCATGGTGCCTTTGACGCTGGCAGGCTTAGGAACTCTGGCCTTGCTTTGTTTGGGTCAACCCTGTTTGTCTGGGCATTTACTGTGAAGGTAATTTTGGGTATTTTCTTGGGAAACTATTATCTTTCCTTCTCTTTGTAAGCACACTAATCCTATTAAAATATTTGTTGTTTTTTTTTCCCATTAAGTTGCTTTGCTGTTTTGCTCACTTGTGGCTGGGTCCCTTTAGAGCATGGAAGTTAGGGGTCCAGAGCTCGCCTGGGTTTGTGTGCCAGGTAATACCAAAATTGAAGTCAAGCAGTCTTGGGTTGGTGATCCAGTAGGTGAGTCCTCACATGTGAGTTTAGGACTGCAAGGTGTGACCTGCAAGCAGACAGTGTAAGCCAACAATAACAGAGTTTATTTGCGCAGGGAGAGAGAATGCCATATGCTGTCTGCTCCACCTCAGACAGTTACCCTGAGCAAAGACAGGTCCAAACAGAAGCTACAGCCCCAATAAGTTAGTTTCAAAAGTCTCCTTTGTTTCTCCTTTGCCCATCAGGGAAATCTTGGAAAGTTCCACATTCTACTACCAAGTAGAATGGAACCCAGGGGTGGAGTCTAGGAGGCACTACCTTCTATCATTGAGGTGGCTAGGAGCCACACTTAACTTTACCTTTGAGCGAGTGAGTAACAAACCCAAGCAAGTTTTTCAGTAGTAAATCTACACCTGAAAAAAACAAAACAAAAACAAAAAAAACTAGAGAGGCCCTCCCTGGTGGCGCAGCGGGTTAAAGCACTGCACTGAGAAGCTAAAGCCACTTCTGCATGAGTTTGATTCCCGTCTGCTCCAGAGGTGACCACATGGCGTGGCAGACCTCTCCTGACCCGCCCGCTGCTCCCCTCAGCAGTGTACTTCGTAGATCTGCCTGTTCTGCTCCCCACTCTGTCTCTGGTGGAGCCTCTCGCCGCCCCTGAGCCTATGGCCTATACCCCAGTTCTGTATGTACAAATAAATCTTAAAAAAAAAAAACTAGAGAAACAAAAACCACATTTGCACTTATGGTAGCCAGTGCCATGGGAAAGCCAACTTCCCCATGGCGCTGATTGACCATGAGTGCCCCAGTTCCTACCATGTTGGGTGCAAAATCTGTTACAGGGAAGGGAGAGAGGTACCCCTGAACCCCCGAACCTGTCTGCTCTAAATAGGTTCTGCCATCCACTGTACCAAGACAAGACAAAACATATATGACCTTTAATGGAAAGGAACTTTACTACAATTAGTGTGTAATACAGAATAGACAGAGAATATAGTTTCTAAATCAAACACCCAAAGTCACCCATCCCTTTGTGGGTAAAAGTCAACCCAAAAGGGATTGGCCCAAAGCAAGGCCTGAAAACCCTCCATAAGCCTAAGCACCTTTTGGCCGGGTCCCATAGAAAAGGGTCAGAAATGACCAGGCAAGTCTAGGAGGAAAAGAGAAAAATCAAGATCAACACTACCATAGTCAACCTCTCCCTGGGTCTCTCACCCACATCTGTTTCACCCAGTCCAGGGCCAAGAAACAAGAGCTGCTTCTTCACATGTCTCTGCTCCATGTGGCTCCTCAAGTCTCCTCCTGGCTCCATCCTGCTTCCTTCCTCTTCAGTCTCCTCTCCAGATTCTTCTCTTCCTTTCCTCAGGTCCACCTTCCTTCTGGGTGAGGCAGGAACCTCGAACCTCCCCTTTTCCTTGCCCTCCTCCCCACCCCGCCACAGTAGCACAAGCAGGAATCCAGTGCCTCCTGGCACTAGTTTATTTAATTACCTAGTTCTATGTTTGTTTTTTATACATACCTGTAAACTTCCACTTCAAGTAACTGGAAATATGCATCTATATAATTTTAAAATTAAAAGATAAATTTCCTCCCTCTCCCCAACCTCTCCCCCACTGGAAGGTAAACTATGAGTATAGGGGTTTTGTTTTGTTTCTTTTGTTCCTTCTGTAGACACAGCAGCTAGAATATTGCTTGACACAAACACTCAAAAATAAAGGAGCACTGCATTTTTCTGTAGCAAGGTTTCCAAAGGTAATGTAACGATTAAGTCCAAAACCAGAATTAAATCCCCACATGTCTCTCTCTTCTTCTTTCTCTCTCAGTCTTTTCCTTGACTTTGCCCCCAAAATGAAACTGCTTTGAATACTGCTTCATATCTTGCTTATGCCGACTTTTCTCTTTGACTGTAAGAAACCACTTCCTCCACCTTGCCCCCACCACCTTCATGTTTTTCTTCAAGTTTACCAGCCACCTCCAATAAGATTCATTTTCTGCTCTCTCCCACTCTTTTCCCCTTGTCCAGTTTCTCCCCTGCCAATCTCTCTCCCTTTACTCACACACTGCTAAAATGTTTTTTTCTCTAAAGACCCTTTCAAGACACTGAGTGGTTCACCTATGACCTTTCTCCATGTTGTTAGGGGGGTAACAAGGAAGAGATACTAGTATGCCGGGTTCTGTGGCACTGAGGTTGAGCAACTGAAGTGCACTGCCTACTTTCAGAACAGGAAGAAAAGTCCAGAGCCCCTCAGTAAGTCACTCCAGAGATATCTTATCTCTTATCTCTTGGACAGGGAGCAAGTTCTCAGTGTTTTTGGTAAATGCTATTATCAGACTGGCTTTCCCCCTTTGCCACTACAGAAGGTAACCATGGATACAATTGAGCTGACATAAAAGCTTTTAGTAATGGAGAATATAAGTGGTTTTCAGGATGTGTACAGGGTTTTGAGGTGAGGGGTAAAACCTGGAAACATTTTGCAAAATTGTAGTACTTTTGCCTCAGGCATGTGGGCTGTGTGAGTTTCCATTAAAATAGGAGCTAATGCTTATCAGAGGCTGGTGGGGAGACAGGACTTTTTTCTGGTCTGAGATATTGAGTAGTTGTGAGTCTATAATCAATGGGAATTCAGGTGTCTCTCTTCTAGGAAGGCAGGGACTAGGCTGTGAATTCAGGAGAGGTGAACTGGCTCAAGTGATGCCCTAGTAACTAATTCCTGAGGTGACCCAAACCAAGGAGCCTAGAGATAAAGCAATCTTCTGTCCCAAGACAGGTTTCAGCAGCGAAAATTCCTGTCCATGACCTTGCTCGCAGTGTTTTTTCTGCCTTCAAACAGGGAGGCAGAGGCAATTCACCTAGGATGTCTCAGGAAGTCACCTTATTACCTCAGAACCCACACTGACTGCTGAGAGGGCAACCATCTTCCTCCTCCGACCCTAAGGTCGCGGATATTCCCTCATGTGACTTTATTCTCAAAGGATGTACACTTGGAGAGTGGTGTGCCCTTTCTCCTAGACCTGCACGGAGATGGATCCCAACTTTTTGTTCCTGCCCAGAGGGTCATAATTACCCAACTAGCACTTGGAAGCCAAATCTTACAAAGGCTCAATTGAGTGAGTGGGAGTCAGGGTCCATGTTTCCTGAAGTGAAATCTTCAGTAGGAGGGAGAGAAGGGTGAGAAAGATGGACTTAGAGCAAGAGGTGGTGGCAATTTCCTGACGCTTAGATGCAAGACTGGAAGAGGTGCTGAACACTCCCACTGCTTAAGAACAGGCACCATAGCCTTCAGGACGCTGGAGGGAGCGGGGACTGTCACTTGCTTAAGAGTCAACTGAACAATTCCTTTTCACATACTCAAGGAAATTCAGAAAGGGCTGAGCAGGTAAGTGCCAAGGGGCTGCTTGCTAATCCTGGGGATGGAGCAGCTGGGTAAAGAGGCTCATTGGATATAAAGGACTTTGTGGGGATTTTGACAGCTCCGTCAGAGAAGGGGGAGGTGAGGCCGGGAACCACGATCTGGTCCAGGAGGAGTATAGCACATAGCGGAACTAGTAGCGGGCTGCATAGAGCACACTAAGGTTCAGGAACTTCCAAGCTTGCGGAAGACTCCCAGGAGAAGGGAACAAAAGAACGCCCTGGCGGAGCGGGCTGCAAGCCCAGATCTCACTAACTTCAGCACAGTGGACAGCGCCCGGCCCCAGGTCTTCTAATAAAGGTAGACTTACTTGTCCCCTAAGGTAAAGCAATCTTTGGGGTCCCTAGAGTTTGATACCTTAGTTCAAAAGAGAGCATTTTCAACACAGTTTTGTTCAGGTGGCAATCAAGTATAATGATCTGCAATTTAGAAGAAACATTTTTTAATAACCTTATATCTCACATGCCTCAACATGTATGTTCAAAGGCAGTTTCTGAAATACTGATTGAAAGTTGCTTCAGTATTGCACTACAGAAATAAAAATTCCTTCTCATGGTATTATCATGAACTATTACTATATAGACACTTGGCTTGCTTTTCTTCATGCCACTATTACCTAAAACGTTTGGAAAAGATAAAACTGGCCCTCCCTGGTGGAGCAGCGGGATAAAGCCATAAAGCCCTGCACTAAGAGGCTTAAGCCACTTCCAGTTTTATCTTTTCCACTTCCACATGAGTTCAATCCCCGCCTGCCCCAGAGGAGATCCACATGGTGCGGCAGACCTCTCCTGACTGGCCCGCTGCTCCCCTCAGCAGTGTACTTCGTTGATCTGCCTGTTCTGCTCCCCACTCTGTCCCTGGTGAATCTTCTCACCCTCCGCATCTCTGGCCTGTACCCCAGGTCTGTATGAATAAAATAAATCTAAAAAAAAAAAGATAAAACTGGAAGTGAATTGTACATGACCCATTTTTTTCTGTGTTAGCATTGTTTGAATATGATATAAAATTTTGCACAGTCTGTGAGGAATCAAATATTTTTTTCCTGGAAAAATAAATTTTGGGTTATTATTTTAAGGATATCTTTTCTCATTGCACTAGTTAAAAACATAACAAAATTAATTTATTGTGGATGCCTTGATTTTATTGCAATATTCTTTCAGAGTCAAAAAATATGAATAAGAGGTAAATAATTTTTCTTAAAATTATTGATATTTGTAGAAAAAGAAAAGAAATGAGAAAGCATGGTTTTGAAAATAATACCAGAACTGGAAAAACACTTTAGGTGTTTGCAAAATATCTATTGATTCTACTCTAAAGGCCTACTAGGTATAAGCCTATGGTCCCCAAACTTTTAGTACATTACTATGTGTTTATGCCTCTTGAAAAATTTAAAGTCCATATGATTTGGAAAAAAGTCAAGGACAAAATACATAAGAATTCCTAATTGCAATGGAGTCCTGGATTAGGATAACTGGGGTTAGGCTTAATTAAGATATTGTAAAGCAATTAAAACCATACAGCAATCTTTTAAATTTCCACTTAATACTTTTTTGAGCTATATTCCTCTGTACTAGGGAGAAACAAGTTCACTTATTCATTTTTGCAAAGGAACACATTTTAGGAATAAATATTTCTTAATCTAAGTATCTTGGTTTTATATTAGTTGACCTATAAGTAAGTCACTTTTACTAGCATGGAGCTTGTGATGTGAGAGGTATGGTAAGGCTTTTCCTACTTTAGAGTATGGTGTTTCCTTTGCTGATGCCAAGGTTTAGAGAGCACAGTAATTTTCTTTATGGAGTAGTGCACAAGCAGGCACTCACATGAGGCTTTTCTGTCCTGTACAGTTTTGGGGTCATGGCCAATCTTGGGAACAGAGGCAGGATCTACCAGACCTTAAGCTTCACCTGTCCCCTGTTCATTGTGGGGATGTGCTGTGTGTTTCCTTTCTTCTGTCACAGCTAGACACATCTGCAGGCTCTTAACCAAGCTGATCCTCAGTGCTAGGAATCTTCTTCAGTGCTTCTCCTGGAAATGAGGAAGCCTTGAATTTCTAATACCGTTTCAAGTTTCTGGGATTTCATGATCTACCTGAAGTCATCTGAGAACTTGAAGCATGAGGCACTGTTTTCGGACCTGGCCCAACTCTTCTGGGCCATCTATGTGGACTGCATCCTTTCCAGGAACCATGGCTTAGGGAGGAGGCAACTTGCTGGAGAGGAAGGAAAGATCTTAACAGTGCATCCACAACACACCAGGAGAAAACAAGCTGGCCAACCCCAGGTCCACATCTTTAAAATTGCCAAACGAGTATGGACGTGCTGAATTGTGAGGAGGAAGACAAGGGCTTTAGAGGGGACTTCAGTGGCAGTTATATTCCTCTCAGGGGTGAGCAACAAGAGCACATAAAAACAGGAAACCAGATAGTATTTCCTTTTGCATTTCATAGTAACTGTTCAGGTTAACAATGTGTCCTTATCCTCATATTCCATAAGAGCATCAGCAAGGAAGAGTCAGAAAGATAAATAAGAAAAGATATATTCCCAAAATACAACATACAGGGGTGCCCCCCAATTAACCATTTCACCATTGGCAGTTATAATCTTGTTTTCTTGCTGTGCAATTGGGAAGATTTGAGTATAAATCTTGGGGATTTTCACAACACGTGGGTTTTTTTTTTTCAATCTTGGTATTCATTCTGCTCTTTTTAAAAAATATATTCATTATATCATCTTTCATTTTTGCACAATGTGTGGTTTCCCCGTGAAATTCCCACACCGCTTCACCTGTGCACCATCCCGTGGTCCCGTGTGCTCCTCCCTCTCCTGTCCTGGTGCATCTCCTCTCCTACAGCATGTCTTTGATCTATAATTTCCTGGTGATTTTGATTTTACTTTATTATAGTTACTTTTTTTTTCTGATTCCTTCTTTGTTTTCTGTACATTCCTCCTACAAGTGAGACCATTCGATATTTTTCTTTTTCTTTCTGGCTTATTTCACTGAGCATAAACTCTTCAGCTCCACATGGCTTTTGCTTTTGTTTGTTTGTTTTTAAAAATGCCTTCTTGTAACTGGTGGCAAGGGGGAAGTCCTACTTATTTGATCAAGTAAAGGGAATGAAAATTGACTGCTGGAGACATACTAACCTATTGTTACTTTTGGGCAAATTTCAAACAAGTAATTAACTTCCAAACAGTTAAGTGATTAATTTCAGGAAATGGAAAGATCTCACAGAAATGAAATTTTTTATCCAAAGACAGTCTTCTCTGGGGAAACTAGATGAAATATCCTTTAGAGAATTAGAATAAGGTTGAATGAGCCTCTGTGAGTAAGCTGAGACACCTCTGGCTTATTCATGTTTCTGTTGTCCTTTCTGGTGTTGTTTCAACCAATGAGCTTCCAGTAGTACAACGGAGGCTATTTGGGTGGTAGTAATTCTTAGAATTATTTATGGAAAACTGAGACATAAGTAATTTTTGGATTTGTTTTCTTGCAATATTTCTGTTATAATAGCAGTTAACAGTAACACTAAGCCCAACCCTTTCCCAAGGTGGAGCCATTTTATATTTAGTTTTGACCTCAGTCGCTAAAAATTCTTGATTTACTCATCTAAATTCATTTTATTTATAGATAATTAATTTGAATTATTTTATAATTAATTATAGTTAATTAATTTTATTTATAGATAAACCTATTTTGTCAAGTGTTCTTGTAATTTAAACCAATTTCCCTTTGAAGAGGCAATATTTTCTCAGCATCATAGCTTCTACGTAGAACTAGAAAATGACTGCCTTCTAATATTGTTTCGCAATATTTTTAAAATATTTTAAGGAGACACTACCCAGATATGAGCATCAATAAATGCTATTGAAAGCGGGGTATAAAGCTCCTTCTGTTCTTATATTTAGCTGTTGTATTCAAATCCCTAACAATGCTTCCTGTTTTGTTTTGTTTTTGTACTCACTTTGAATTATTCAAAACTCTACAAAATAATTTAAAGGAATATTGTGTTCATGAAAATGTACATGAAATATTGTGTTCATGAAAATGTTCATTTCCATGTACATGAAAATAGTTTATTAAGTATATGTTATATATATTAAACATAAATTACATATATATTAATGTATGTATATATACACATACACTTTTTTTTAAAACTAAATAATCTTAAAGCTTGATTGCTTTCAACAAGACTATCAGAATAGTCTGAGGCTAAATGTAGTTTTTTGGCCATAATGTGACTTGGAATTTCTACCTTATAAAAAAGGTAGTAGATTTACCATCAGTATTGGAAGCCACTTTCTTCATCTTACTGGAGAGAAGCTACTGACTTATCTGATCTACAAACTATCTGTAGTTGTTATGCAAGTAGCAGGAGAGTACATTTCACTTTATAAAAGTGTTTGCAGATCAGGAAATAAGACTTTCCATTTAGATTATGTAATAATTAATATACAGTCATGTTAGGATGGTGGTAAGGGTGAAGAGGAACCTGTCTCTATGGCTCTCACAGAAATCATATCATCGGGGCATAAGGGAAAAACTAGAAGAGTCTATCTGTTACAGGGCAGGGAGAGAGGGGTACCCCTGAACCCCCAAACCTGCCTGATCCATATAGGTTCTGCCATCTACCGCATCAAGACAAAACGTATAAAACTTTAATGAAAAAGGCCCTCCCTGGTGGCGCAGCGGGTTAAAGCACAGCACTGAGAATCTAAAGCCGCTTCCGCATGAGTTTGATCCCCGCCTGCCCCGGAGGAGATCCACATGGTGTGGCAGACCTCTCCTGACCCGCCCGCTGCTCCCCTCAGCAGTGTACTTCGTCGATCTGCCTGTTCTGCTCCCCACTCTGTCTCTGGTGAAGCCTCTCACCTCCCCTGAGCCTCTGGCCTGTACCCCAGTTCTGTATGCACAAATAAATAAATCTTAATAAAAAAAAACTTTAATGAAAAAGGACTTTAATACAGTGAATATACAATATGGAACACAAAGAATATAATTTCTAAATCAAACACCTGAAGTTACCCATCCCCTTCGTGGGCAAAAGTCCACCCAAAAGGGATTGGCCCAAAGTAAGGCCCAAAAGCCCACCATAAGACTAAAACACCTGGCCGGGACCCCTGGAAAAGGGTCAGAAATGGCCAGACATGTCTGGGAGGAAAAGAGCAAAATCAAAATAAATATAAACACTGCCATTGTCACCTCCCTACAGGTCTCTCACCCACATCTGCCTTAGCCAGTCCAGGGTCAGGAAACAAGCATGATTTCTTCATCACATACCTGCTGTTCCATGTGGCTTCCTCAGGTCTCCTTCTGGCTCTCCATCCTGCTTCCTACTTCAGATTCCTTCGCCTCTCTCTTTTTCTCTCCTCAGTTCTACCCTCCTTCTGGGTGGGGCAGGGAACCTGGAACTTCCCCTTTTCCTAGGGACCACCAGGTTACATATATAATATGCAAAATGTCACTAATTTGACATCTTTGTCACTAATTTTGATATCTTTGTCACTAATTTGATATCTTCAAATTTAAATAGGCAAATACAATAGAGAAATGTTGCTGTAAGTCATTTTTATTGTATTTGTTGATATTGGGTAGGCAAATATGAAAACAAGTGCTATCAAATTGTTCTGTAACCTTGGGCAAATTAATTTGTTTAGCACTCAGTTTCTTATCTGAAGAAAAGGGGTATGAAAACAACTAGATGACCCACAGAATCGCTTCAGGTTCTCTGTTCTGATGTTCTATGTCTGTTCTCTGTTCTGATGTTCTCTGTCTGTTTCGGATATAACCAGGACACTGGTTGCTTGTAACAATGATAAACAGGAACAGATGAGGTCTAGAAAATGGAATTCCAAAAAAATTTGAGGGTCATAGATATCATAATGTGAAAAAAAAGACATAAAATATTATTGTATACATAGTCTTGAAAGCTATGAATAGCTACATATTGAAATGTTCAGAAGTGATAAAGAGGGTGGACACAGGTTTATGCACTGACTTAGATTATGTCTAAGGAGAGAGAGACAGAGATAGAGAAATGGAAAGAGTAGATTACTCCCCCAAAGAAAATAATGATCTTGAAGCTAAGTCATGGGTTAGTAAAAGTTTCATGGGAATGAGGGAATGTTGAATTGATGTATCTTTGTTTGTGTCAAAATGCATCGCTTCTTTTTTCAACAAGCTTTGCTTTGTCATTGAAGAGAAACAAAAGTCATCCTCTTTGAACCTAGAAATTGCCCTAGAAAAACTGTATTTGCTTTCTTCTGTATAAAAAGGATTTATAATTTGATGATGTTTGCAGTTGGTGTCTACTATTATTTTTAAAATACTAAATGTAAGAGAAAGCAATGCATCAGAAACAGAAATTAGATTCACAAATGCTTTATTTTCTACCTTACTTTCTCCAAGAAATTTCCTCAGCAACTTAGTCAGAAATTACCTATAGAATCTATTCTAAGGAAACATTTAGAGATACACATAATGATGGAAGACAAGAAACCTCACTGTGATATTATTTATGGTAACAGAAAATCTGGACATAATCTATCTCCTAATAGAATAATAATTTAATTATGCTATAAATTATGTGCCTAAAATATGGCTATTTGAAAGATTACAAAATGGGTGGTTTAAAGTTTATATATACATATTTATAAATTGCATGGTTACCATTCATACATTTTAAATCAGAAAAATATAAAAATGTGTATTAACAAGGCATTTGTTATTATTTATATTATTTAAACTACATAGGCCACAAAATTTGCATAAACACAAATTACATATACACCCCTGCAATGAATTCATAAAGAATTTTGATATTAGATATTTTTTTAATCCATTCCTCACCACCCTTTTGTTCTCAAATATCTGAACTACTTGCTCTCCCAGTTCTTTCAGACAGATAGTGCATAGTTCAGAAAATGTCAAAGGCATTGTTTTTTTATTTTTTAAAGAAACAAAAACACCTTTATACCCCATTTAACCACTTCCCCCACCCCCACCCCTTAACCTCTAGTGAGCTCCCTTTGGTTATCAATGGCCACTAATGTTTTTTTATTTTGTTTTATCGGTTTATCACCTTTCATTACATATACATGTGAAATCATCCAGCCCTTGTCTCTGTCTTTCTGACTAACTTCACTTTGCATAAGCCCCTCAAGTGCTTTTATTTTGCTGCAAATGGTAAAACTTCTGTCCTCATGGTTGGGTAACATGGCATCGCATGGGAGACCTCATCTGATCCTCTAGGAGTGGCACTTCAGTGGCCTCTGAAAACTTCCCCATTGAAATTAGTGCATTGATACTTAACTAACCTGCAGATAACTTGGTGACCTAATGAATAGTTCCTTTTCTCTACTTTCAGGTGTTTATCCTCAGCAATTAAGAATCCCTTTCCTGAAGAAGAAAGTATTGATTGAAGATTTGATAAGCATGTACTTGCACAGGAATGGGGTTAAGCACATTGGAAAGGTGACTGTTGGCCTGGAAATAAAGAGAAAATAAATCTGACCTCATTACTAACTCACATTTGGAGTTAAAGATATATATTTCATGACTACTGGTCATTACTGAAATGATGGAATATCCAACTATTAAAGCATATTCTCTGAGCACACTTAGTTTCACTCCTTTTGACTACTAGCATGCTCCTTGAAATGATGACATTACTGCCCATCACCCCACTGACTGAGAGAGTTAAAAATAGCTTCTCAAGATGACTAGGGGATCCTTTGTATTCATTGTGATCATTTACTTTGGGATGCTTGATATTGTTAATACTGAACACACTGCATGATTTTCAGACATTAACCCTGGATCGCTTATGCAGAGACATATCAGGGACTATAGTTGTTAGTTATGAGTGACTGTCCGTCAGTGACAGTTGAACCTTGTTTAAAAGGAAAATTTGGAATCCTGCATGAAGCAAAAAATAAACAGTCAAAAAAATGGTGGAGAAAACATTCTTCTAATGGAAACAAATTTCATAAAAGCTCTGGACCACAAATAATGTTTTGGAGTTTCTTTATTTCAGTATTTAATATTAACATTAATGATGATCCAAAATCTAAAATATTTTTTCCAGTTAGCATATTTTTCTATTTGATTAAATATTAAAACTATATAATTGGTTACAGTTTGCACTGAAAAGCAAAATGAAATTAAAATGAATGGCATTATAAGAAAAGAGCCCATAAAATGTTTTCTCCTCAAAATGACCAGACCTAAATGAGATTAATAGAATTGAAGTTCATAGCAAATTTACTTGTTTTCCAGCCATAATGCTATTTTTAATCTCTAATGATTCCATCAAATCACTTTCATTATTTTAACCAATGATTATAAATTTATAGATATCCAGCACTGACTATGATAAAACATCTATCATTTTATGACTATAAAATAGGGGGGAAAGACAGTTGCGAATGCTGGCAAAACTGGAAGCCACCAATAACACTATATACAAAAATATATTTCAAATATGTTAAAGATTTAGGCATAAAACCAGTAACAAATAATAAAAATAGAAGAAAACATTGGAAATGCATTCTATGATATCAACGGCAAAGCTAGTTTTGATGACTCAACTTAATTCCCTATTACAGGGAATTAAAAATGAAAAGAAACATTTGGGGTTACTTCAAGTTAAAAAGCTCCTATAGAGCAAAATAAAATACAAGATGATTAAACAGGCACAGTACTGAATAGGAGGAAATATTTACACAAAATTTAAGTGATAAGTGATTAACACCCATGATACATAAAACAATCATATGTCATTCAACAATAAAAAACCGATAACCCTAATTAACATCTGGGTTACAGGTATGAGGGGGCAGTTCACCAAAGAGGTTAGCTAGAAGGCCAAAGACTTATGAAAAAGGAATTCATTGGGCCTTCCTGGTGGCGCAGCGTGTTAAAGCGCAGCACTAAGAATTGAAAACCACTTCCACATGAGTTCGATCCCCGCTGACCTGGAGGTGACCACGTGGCTCCGCTGACCTCTCCGGACCCACCCACTGCTCCCCTCAGCAGTGTATTTCATATCTGCCTGTTCTGCTCCCCACTCTGTCTCTGGTGAAGCCTCTCACTGCCCCTGCACCTCTGGCCTGTACCCCAGTTCTGTATGCATAAATAAATAAATCTTTTAAAAAATTAAAAAAAAAGAATTCATCATTGATTTTAATAAGAAAGATGCAGATTAAAACTACAATGAAATACCAAATACCACATGAGTGGTACATATTAAAAAGACCGCCCAAGGATAAGTTCTGGAGAGGATGCAGAGAAAAAGGAACCTTATTACACAGTCGGTAGGAGTGTGGACTGGTAGGCCTGTTATGGCAAGCCATCTGAATTTATCATAAAAAATTAAAACTCCATCTATTCCACAATGTTCATACCCGCATTATTTACAAAAACTAGGAGATGGATGCAGCCTAAACCTTCTCCCGTGCACCAGTGGGTCAAGATGTGGCACAGTTATGCCTCCTGAGGACTAGACTGCTGCAGGAGAGTGAAATGCAGCCATCTTTAACAAAATGGAAGAAATTTGAGAAATTATTGTCAGCAAAGCTTGTCATTTTGATAAAAACAAATACTGGATATTCACATAACAGACAATTTGACAATGTAAAATTGATGTACCAGCACTTTCAAATGCTGGTGGACATCAATAAACTTTCTAAGGACTCTGAGATTAATAAGGAGAGAAAGGAACAAGGAGTCACAGAGGCGGTGGGGGAAACAAGTAACACTTCACACAGGACTAATCAGAGAGGTAAAGGCTTAATTATTTTAGTAAAGGTTTTTGTAAGATATATTTTAGTTATTTATGCATACAGAACTGGGGTGCAGGCCAGAGTTGCAGGGGTGGTGAGAGGCTTCACCAGAGACGGAGTGGGGAGCAGAACAGGCTGACTGACTAAAGTCCACTGCTGAGGGGAGCAGTGGGTGGGTCAGGAGAGGTCTGCTGTGCCATGAGGGTCAGCTCTTTGGCTGGGGATTGAAGTCATGCTGAAGTGGTTGTGGCTAGCTTCAGGTGCTGGGCTTTAACACACTGTGCCACCAGGGAGGGCCCTTAGTAAAGACTTTGAAAATATATTTTATCACCAAGTGGGTACTTTCAACCTGGACTCCTTTTCACTTCAAGTTGGAGAAGGTGATTTGATCAACAAGGGCAGAGAAGGCCCTGCATACCCTGTCAGCTCCACAATACAACTCTGTGTTTACTGAAGATTGAGGACCTGAAATAAAACACAGGAGAGTCCTTCAGATAAATAGTTATGGAAGTAGATATGGATATAGATCCTCAGATATACAAGGAGATATAAGAGAGAGATTAAGAGAGAGGCTCATTAAGATTTTAGTATATACCCTAGGGTTCCCAGATATTTGAGCTTGTCTGTTCAATAAGTGAAGTGACAATGCAGTCTTGGGATATCGTCTTCCAAATACAGGCAGTAAACCACACCTAGGAGCAATCTAAAATGTGTAACATAGCCTTTTGCATTGGTGATGGCCGATGTGTACAACATTTAGAAACCAACAGCTTTCATAAATTCAACGGAAGAAATCTTATATGGTTTATCATGTTCACTGCTTACAATAGCCTTATGAGCTAGGGAATAGTAGAGTGGGGTAATCAGGTTTTTTGCACCACTAGCCTCTGTTGCTTGATCATGTTGATGCAGAAGGGGCTTGGGAGCATGGGCTGGGGCGCGCATGCCTGATGTGGACACCGGAGCACTTGTGTCCACGCATGCGTAATGGTTTGCAGCTGAGCCTAGAGGGCAGGGATACAAGGGCGCCATTGCTCAGCGACAGAAGACCACTATGGGAGGCCGGCCAGAAGAGGAGGAGCCCTACAGAAGAGGTGAGACCACTACAGAATGCCAAAAAGGCTAGAGAAAACTGTAAGGATTCATGGAGGGGAGGGGTTGGGGGGGGCTCAGTTGCCTGCCTGCCTCCCAGCACCCCTGGCCTGGCCCAAGCCTTCCTGTCTGCACGCCTGCCTCCCTGCCTGCTGTGTCTGTGTACCTGGCTCCGAGAGAGCATTAAAGCCAGAAAAATCCACGGAGGGCTCCCGGACTCTCTTTAATTCACCTGCCTGAATCCATAGTGAACCTGCTTGTGCCAGCTGGCACAACAACTAGAAATAAAGTTCAGGGACACTACTGATGTCCAAAAGACTCACAACTCTGTTGTTCACTAGATGAGTTGTGGCTCCTGGAAAATGTTATAAAGTCAAGAATTTTTAAAAGGCAGTCTGAATCCACGGCTGTCATTATTTCTATTAGTTGTGAAAGTCTTACCTGATGGCATTTCGAGAGTGAAGGCGTCCATAAGTTTAGACAACAGTTCCTTTAGTTCCTCTTCCTTCAGCTCATTCTCTTCCTGGTGGGTGTGAATTGCTTCTTTTCTTTCTGCAGGCATTATTTGAGGGCTACTCATTTCAGCAGGAGCAATTCCGGAGGTGTCCTGTGGCAGGACTTCCTTGGAGTTGGGTAGGGAGATTAAGTTTGTCTTCCAGGGCTTCTGTGTTGGGCTTTGAGCTCCTGTGTTCTGCCTTGACCTTAGTTGTAAAAAGGTCTCTGGTGATTCTGACTTTGGTAGAGCAAGTTCTGCCTTTGCTTGATTTGGGTGACTTTTGTCAATCACGTTGTGATTTGAAAGAGGTTCCAACTTTGAGCCATTTTCAGTGGTATTCTTGATCTGAGAAGAATCCCCTTCTCTACAAAAGTTTTTACTTTTTCCATGGTCACTCTTGGAAATCATATTTAGACAGGAAGACGATGAAGGATGGAATGGCTGTAACATTGCCTATGCAAAGAAAACTTAATTTATAAACAAATTAACATTTATCTTACTTTTTCATATATGCATTGCATTTCAATACTCCTTCCTTGCTTGCTTCCCTTTTGAGCTAGTAATTGGTTTACAACCCTGATGTGATTCAGAGGAGAAGGGTCACACTTTCTCACACATATGTTACCACAACACACCCACCACTCAAATCCACAATTCTCCACACTAGTCCATCAGACAACCCCTGGACATCAGTCACACTTTTTTCTTCACTCTCCACCTCCTCTTAATTTTTTTTTAAGATTTATTTATTTATGCATACAGAACTGGGGTACAGGCCAGAGGTGCAGGGGTGGTGAGAGGATTCATGTGAGACAAAGTGGGGAGCAGAACAGGCAGATCAACGAAGTCCACTGCTGAGGGGAGCAGCGGGCGGGTCAGGAGAGGTCTGCTGCGCCATGTGGATCACCTCCGGGGCAGGCGGGAATCGAACTCATGCGGAAGTGGCTTTAGCTTCTTAGTGCGGAAGTGGCTTTAGCTTGTTAGTGCTGTGCTTTAACCCGCTGCTCCACTAGGGAGGGCCCCTCCTCTTAATTTTAGAAGCAGGTTTCTAGAGTTTGTTATTCAGTAGGAAATTTTAATAAGAATTCCCTCCCATAGCAATGCCACACTGATAAAGAAACAGGAGTCATGGAGCAGGCTACATAATGCAGGATACTGCTTAAGGGCATTATCCTGGCCTTTTTATTGGTAAACTAGTCACACAGCATTAGTCATATGGGAAAATAAAAAGGAGATGTGGAAGTAAAATAAACAGGGGAAGGATGAAACTGTATTCCTCATCTGCTGATTGCTTGGTATGTAGATCAAGCCCTGACCCCCCAGTCAGGATTTCAGTCTTATCAATCAGGCATTCTACTGATCAGCTTCTGGGGTCCTTCGTTATACATCAGTCAATGACCCCTTGGGCATTTCTGGTCATACCTCATGATGTATAAGTCAGGAGTAAGTGTATGCATCCATTCTCAGCTCCGGTCATACCTCGTGATGCATACATACCCTTTCCAGAGTGATCCAGCTTATGTTCTTTTTTTTAGATTTATTTATTCATGCATAAAGACCTGGGGTACAGGTCAGAGGTTCAGGGGAGGTGAGAGGATTCACCAGATACAGAGTGGGGAGCAGAACAGGCCGACTGAGGAAGTACACTGCTGTAGGGAGCAGCGGATGGGTCAGCAGAGGTCTGCGGCTCCATGTGGTCAGGGATTGAGCTCATGCTGAGTGGCTTTAGCTTCTCAGTGCTGTGCTCTAACCCGCTGAGCCTCCAGGGAGGGCTGCTTATGCTCTTAATTGGTGTGAAAGGCACCTCATAGGGTTGGATTCCTATGACCAGGCAGTTCTTACCTTGCTTTACAAATACAGAACTGTTGGTAACAAAATGGAGGCTGGATAGGCTGCTTAGGGTTAGCAGACGCACATTCTTCTCTTGTCTAATACATTATTGATTTTATTCATGCTGTTAATTCAATGTCAGTCTAAAACTGTCTACAAACTTAGAATAGCTCAGGTTCTAAAAGATCATAATCACAAGAAAGAAGGGAAATTGTAATTTCTAAAAGTTCAGTTTCTAAAAATATCATAAAAAATTTCTGAAAACATTCTCAAAATGTGGTCAACAGACTCATCATCCCTGAACCCTTTTAAAAGTCCCTAAGGTCAAAATTATTTTCCTAATGAAGATTAGATATTATTTTCCTAATGAAGATTAGATATTATTTTCCTGTTCATTGTGTTGACCTCTCTACTGATTGTGCAAAATCAAGAGTAAGTGAAGCTAAGGCAATGCCTTTATACACATCAATGTGCCGTTGCCATCTTTGATGGTATAGCGAAAAGTATTTTCTTAATAACCGATCTTTTTAATATTACATGTGATTAAATGGGAAGTGTACATAAAATACTTCTGATGCCTACTGCAATGCAATGGTTGCTTCTTGAATGAAAGAATGACAAACAGGGCCTCCCTGGGGGTTGAGGGGTCAGGTCTCAGCACTCTCACTGCTGCAGCACGAGTTCCATCCCCAGCTAGGGAACTGACTCACATGGCACAGCAGACCTCTTCTGGCCCGCCCGCTGTTCCCCTCAGCAGTGTACTTCTCAATCTGCCTGTTCTGCCCCCCCACTATGTCTCTGATTAATCCTCTCACCCTGCTCCTCACCACACCACACCTCTGGCCTATACTCCAGTTCTTCTATGCAAAAACAAACAAAAATGACAGACTATATTCCTTTGACTTGGGTACCCAGCAAACATTTTCTCAAAAATGAAAGTGAAGTTGTTATTATGAGGGAAATAATTGATAACAACTCTGATATGACTGTAACAACTGAGCTTTTAAACAAAACTTAGAATTTTGAACTGATTCCATCTTGTGTCAGATTTCACCTTATTGAATTTTTAATAAAAGAAAACTATTTACTGACTGGAAAGAATCAGTTCCCAGTCACACGTGGCTTTTTCTAATAACTCTGGATAATTTTTCTTTCTTCTCACCATAGACACCAAGGTCATTTTGACTAAGAACCAATGAACAGTAAGAAATGTTTCTATAACCAATGCCAGATTCTACCTGATCTCCCCTCACCTTATTTTCCCTTAAAGTAAGACTCCAGGAGGACATAACTTGGACTGCTACCTGGGTCTGTGCTACCCATTTCCAAAGGCAGAATGTTTGAAAACCACTTTCAAGCTTTAATTTTGGTTATGTAGAACTGATAGGAAGGCCCACAAAAACTCTTTGGGAACTTCAAAAAAAAAATGTTAGGAATGCCAAAGGGATGCTGAGACCAAATGGTTTGAGAATCAACACTGTAAAGAAACTGCATCACATCCATTTTTTCCAAATGGCACGTGTCTGCAGGAGACAGGGTGGTGGATGAAAGAGGGGGCCTTCAGGGTACCGAGAAGAGATGGAAGGAAGTGGTTGGCCTAAGGGAAGCTACTCTCCAGGCCTCCCTTAGCCAGCACATTCAAGGTCAGAGCCCCAGAACCCAATGCCTCCCCCATTCATACCTGAAGGTCCTGTCCCATCTGCTGTAGTTTATTCCACAGACTATCTTGGTTGGTTGTGAGTTCATGAATCTTAGTTTCAAGTCTGTAGCTTCTTTCTTCCTGGGAGGCATATATGGCTTGCAACTTGTCTTTGTATCGGTTTAACTGTTTTTTAAGGAGCCTGCAAAGAAGACAGATCTGATTGGGGTGGAAGAGGAACAGGTCAACCCAATGACTAGAATTTTAGAAAAATTATGTAAAGGGAATAAGTTTTAAATAATTGGTTTGAGAGAATTATTTTAAGAACTTTTCAAGGATTAAGTTTCAAAATTAGTTTTCCTTTTTATAATTAAAATTTTCAAATGGCCTTTTTATTACTTAATGGCTTTCCTTAACTTTGTTTCTACTTTCTTATACCATGACATAGATTAAAGTTACTTTTAATATTTAGATTGTTAAATTACTTTAAAAGTGTCATTAAGTTCCTTTTCATGAGTCACAGAATCTTTATAAAATGGCCCTTGTCTTTCCTACAGTTACATACATGTGTGTATATATGCTAATATATAATTTACATTACATTACATTAGTTTTGTTGAGTATCTACTAGATACTCAAGCTTTGTGCCTGAAAGCAGAAGCCTCCCTTTGAGGCAAATTCTTAGTGATGACCTAGGAGTTCTGTCTCCTAAAGGAATGACAACAGGAGACAGGATCTCAAAGAATGACACAGCAAGAAGATGGTAGTCAGTTTTCAGCCAACCTAACAAGTCTAGTAGGAAGTTGGTGCTGTTGGAGAAAGTGACTCTTTAGCAGTAACTACTCCAACAGAGGCAAAGCTTTTACTTGGGGTATAGGATTTCACTTTAAGTAATATCTTCCAAATTAAATAAAAGATCATGGTGAAATCTTTGTAGAGGACAGTCCTATAAAAGCAAAGACAAATGTTACTGACTTGTCTCTGCTGTCAGAGGTGGGTGTTCCTACCTTCTTTCCTTATGGAGAGCGGTAATGGATTTACGAGTCCTCCACAGTTCATTCCTAATACTAACTATGGTCTAGAGAAGCAAGAAATAGAGAAAATAATTTAATTTTTCAGTTTGAATTAAACCCACATTCCTAAGAATTGTTCATACAACATATCCTACAATAATGGTATTTGTAATACATCTAGTCTATTTCAAAACTTGACCAGTGCAGTGAACAAAGCTGCCCATGTGTACAAGCTGCATATTTGTGTACAAGGTTCTTGGGTTTCTTAAGTTTAATAGCTGGTGCCTATTTGGTTGCCCTCTTTGGGCACACACACACACACACACACACACACACACATTTCAAAATGTACAGTATATAAGAAGGACCAGCAAAAATGTGTCCCAAACTGATAACCAACAAGCATAAGTGCTTTTCAACAAATGAATGGATATAGAAATAGTGGAATATACACTCAGCTTTGAAAAAAAAAGATGAAATAGTGGCATTTGGGTCAAAATGGATGGATCTTGAGGTGAAAATGTTAGCTGAAGTCAAAAAGTGAAAGACTGAGATGAGATGGTTTCATTCATTTGTGAAGATAACCAAAAAATACACAGGCAAAATACAGTAGAAATAAATATTGAACTCTGGGAAAGAATATAATATTTACCAAAGGGAATGGTGGGGGGGAAGGAAGTGGGTATAGAAGAGGGGAGAAGATGAGGTACTGACACAGATGGCTTGATGGAGGTGAGTGAAACATGTGCACAGATAGACAAGCAACAATGTCACTCCCAAAATTAAGAAACAATAAATGACCTCTGAGGGACTGATAATCTGTTAGAGACTGCCTCAGACTGGGAATTATGGTTAACAATTATTTTCTGTAATATTTTCACCTTTTATAAGGTAAATGGATTCAAGACTTATTAAAATTTGTTTTTAATCAAAGAAAGAAATACAGTAGAGAGATAAGATAAACTGAGAAATTTCAGAAATGAAAAGGTGATAAGGGGAAAAAGAAAAGTAAAAGAAAGAGGAGACAAACCAAGCAGCAAGGTTTCCTTTAAATTTCTTCCTTTGGAACAAATAAATGTTAAAGTGAAAAAAATATCTGCCTTGTTTAAATGGCTTTCCTTCTTTTTTTATTTTAAGATTTATTTATTTATGCTTACAGAACTGGGGAACAGGTCAGAAGTGCAGGGGCAGTGAGAAGATTCACCAGAGACAGAGTGGGGAGCAGAACAGGCAGATTGACAAAGTACACGCTGAGGGGAGCAGCAGTATCAGGAGACCTCAGCTGCGTCGTCGTGTGGGTCAGCTCTCTAGGAGGGGATCGAGCTCAAGCCACAGTGGCTTCAGAGAGCTTCATAGTGTGGTGCTTTAAACCATTGCACCACCAGGGAGAGCCCGGCTTTCCTTCTTTAATTAGAAACAAAGAGCAGAGTAGCTCTTCCCTGAATCACACTGCACCACTACACGATTATCCAGATTAATTGTATATTAACGATTTCCCTTTGGACTCACCAGATGATGTGGGCGGCCGTCCTTGACTTGGTGAGCCTGAGATATCCTTTGAACTCTTTGTTTGGCATCCTCTGTGGCTGCTGGCCCAGTTGGACTTCCATACATTGGTAATTTAGAGCTATTGTGTTGAATGGAGAGACTGTTATAGAATGGAAGCTTCTTATAAGAGGTTGTCATAATTTGTAACAACCAAATGTGACAATGAAGAAATTCTTTTTAGAAAATGTTAAATCAGATACTAAGCTCAATATACAAAATAGCAATAAAGCCATCCAGCTTTCCTTTGTGCTTTTTTCCAACTATTTATTTGACTTAGAGCCAACTTGCCAATGATAAGAATGAAAATTATACTCCCCGCTTTTTGACAATCAAAAAATGATAATGCAAAAGAAATTCAGAACGACGGCAGGAAATTCTCCAGGTCATCTTGTCCAGGTCAGCTACTGGGGATTCTAGTTGCAGGAGTCTATTATATAATATCTGAAAGAACATAGACTGGAACAAAGGTCAGATATAACTCTGCTTGACAGTTTCATTTCATTTTATGCCTTTACTCAAAACCTATTTTTAACATCCTGCCATCTTGGATTACTGCAGAGAAAAAAAAAAAGTTATTTTTTTAAAGCAGAGAACACCTTGGTCACAGAGACCAAGATGGTCCTTTCTGACAGAATGGGATTTTGGCTAGAGAATGCAGTGAGAGAAGAGGGGAAGAAGCCATTGTTTGGGGGCAGACTTAAATATATGTTTAAGTGTTGGGCATTTTGGAGGTAGAAAAATAGGGTAACCCATAACTTTTTTGTTATACCCTACCCTATCAGAGATCATTTTCATACCTTGACTTTGCTATGTGTATGTCTAAGATATGTCAACCCTAACAAGTCCCAAGCAAAACTGACTTCCCCCATTAAACTACTCTAACTATAACTGCTGCATTTCAAATAACTTGATGTTTTACGATGGTGCCATCATGACCATAAAGCTTAGGAAAAGATGTGAAGACGTGAGGGTGAGAATATCTATTCTGTTAATTAACGCAAGTATGTGAGGAAACCTAATAGGTGGCCAAGATGTTATTTTAATTTTGTAGGGCAAAAGATCACATAGTTGGTTACCCATCTGAAAGAACGCAAAGCTATACTCTTGTTAGAAAAAATTTCAAATGGATTGAAAATTTAAACATTCAGAATAGCAACATCAGAAGAAATCTAGGAGACTACTGATGTAACTGAGCGTCTGCTCCCTTCCCCTCACTATCGCCAGCTAAAGAACCAGCCCTAGGCCCTTCTCAGCGTCACCTCCTTCATCCTGTTCAGCTGCCTCAGCCTCCTCACTGCTCTTTAGACCTACTGCGAACACCTGCGCTTTGAAGAGGCTGCGCCTCAACTGGCAGTTTATTTTCCTCAGGTTCTTGTATGATTTACTCTCGCCTCCCTAAAGCTACCTCTCACTGAGATCCATTCTGACTTCCCTATTTAAATTTGCTGCCAACTCTCCCTTGTGTCTTGTTTCCTTTTCCTGGCTTGCTTTTTTTTTTTTTTTTTAAATTTTAGAGCATAAAGTTTCTAATATATTACATAGCCCACTTATCTACCTATTTTCATTGTCGAGTCCCTCCACTAGAGTGAAAGCTTAATGAAGCCAGACATTTTTGTCTTCACCAGCAAAACCCACTAAATATGTAAAAAAAAAAAAAAGGCACAAAAGAGAATGTAATGTGTGTTTACAAGATGAAACAACAGGGCAGCATGTGACGGTGAGACCGCAGGTGTGCACCGACCATCTTAATGGTTTTGCTGCTCTCTGCTTGGCTGTAAGTGCCTGAGTACTGGCTGAGAGCACCAAGTCAATTTTCAAAAGTAGGAGGGTTCACACGTCTGGAATCTGTAAATAGTGAGGAACAATTATTAAGTCCTGGAGCATGTACACTCTTAGGCCAATCTCTCAGGATTTTCACTTGTTTCTCCTTTCCTTGAGCTGTTCTCTGTATTCAACGAATTGTTAAATTTTTCTTGTATGTGTTTTGTGTCTTTTTGTTAGACTCCCCCAAACCCCCAGTTTCTTTTCAAAATAATTCTTACAGGTATTATAAATGGACATTTTATAAAATTTATATCTGGCTATTACTAGTATAGTTCAGAACTATTAATTTGTGCGTGTGCATTTTTCCCTAGTAGTTTTTGCTAGTTATCTGGAGTTTCTTGGGAGTTCAAAATCATCTTCGGTACAAATGTAAGGAACTTTGTCCTTTTGCACTGTTAATTTTTTTTTTTTTTACTATATTTGCAAGAACTTTCCAAATGATTTAATAGCAGTGATAATATTTGGCATGTAGCTTTCCGTTACATTTTTATTGATGTATAACTGACATACAATTTTAAAAGTCTCAAGTGTACAACATCATGATTATACATTTGTATATGTAACAAAGCGTTTTAGTTACCATCTGACACCATATAAAGCTACAAATTTTTGTGTGTGTGATAAAAGCTTAAAAATTTACTTCTGTAGCTGTTTTCAGATTTATATTACAATATAATTGAATATCATCATCATACTGTACATTACATTTTCATGATTTATTTATTTTAAAACTGATAGTTTGTCTCTTAATCTCTTTTACCCATAATCTCCCTTGGCACTGGCCCAGTTTTCGGTTATCTATGAGTTTTGCTTTGTTTATTTGCTTTTTCGATTTCACATATAAGTAAACTCATGGTATTATTTTCGTCTGTCTGACTCGCCTCACTTAGCATAATACCTTGAAGGTCCATCTATCCATGTTCTCGCAAATGGAATGATTTCATTCTTTATTATGACTGAGTAATACTCTATTGTATACACACACAAACACACATCACATCTTTTTTCATTCATCCATCAGTGAACACTTAGGTTGTTTACATATCTTGGCTATTTCAGGTTGTAATGAATATAGGGATATGTATGTTTTTAATTAGTTTTTGTTTAAAAATGAAAATATTTCTCAGAATAAACTGTTACATATAAAGTAAATAAATTTTATAAAAAGACAGAAGGTTTATTACTACAGAGAAAGCTTGCTAAACCAATGAATTTATTAGATTTGCAAGAACTTTACAAATTATTTAATAGCAGTGATAATATTTGGCATCTAGCTTTCAATTACATTTTTATTGAAGTACAATTGGCATAAAATTTTAAAGTAGTCTCAATAATAAATTCATCTCACCACTTGGCAATAATCATTAATCTTATAGAAGATAGTACTACTGCCAACTTAATAGATGCCAAGGAGATATATATATATATAATTTTTAATATATATATTATTAATATATATATTATTTTCACCTATTATGTTATAAATGGAAATATGCCATACTCATTTCTCCTAGTTCAGCCATGAATCAGAATTTCTGAGCTCATCATCATCTCAGTTAAACTGAAAATTATTACATAAGAAAATCACTTTGGGGAGCAATCATATCGTACTCAGAGGGACAGACTATGACACACAGGCCTTTAAAAAGGGCTTTAGCTTTGTATGTGCTATGTGCTCCCTACGGCCTTTCCTCATCTTATCTCTACCAGTACTTCGCTGGGAGTGGGAGAGACTGGTTTTCCCTCTTGTCAGGTAAAGAAAATGAATCACAGAATCATGAAGTGTCTTCCCCAAGGCCACACCCCCACCTGCTGAGGACAAGGTTTCTGTGTCTCTGCCCTTTTAGGCTCATACTTCACTACCTTCTTTAAACAGTGCTGTTACTCCTTGGGATGGTCTTCCAGACTCCATCTAAAGTAGCTCATCACCCTTTCATCCACTCTCCCCTTTATCATGCATCCATCCACATTATTTTTTTGCCAGCCCACCAGTCAACCAACAAACATTTATTGAGTATTTATTGTATGTAGACAATTTTAGAGGTGCTGGAAATACAACTGGAAACAATAAAAAGTTTCCTCCCCTCATGGAGCTTCCATTACAGCAAGACAAGTCTAACATAGGATAGATAGAATAGTGAGATCCTGACAAAGTGCCTTGAAGCAAGTTGAAACGAGGGCTGGAAGTGTCAGAGAGGGGCTGGAGCTGATACATCAATAGTTGCTCAGGAAAGGCTCCTTGGGTGAGATGCCACCTGAGTGACTGTGTGTGTCGTTAGGAACTGAGGTGTCGAGCCATGCAGACAGGAGGTGGTCTAGAGCGTAGGGTCTTTGAAAGTTGGCGTCTTAGCGGGAATTTCTGGCTTAGTCATATTGGTGGAGGGGGCCTCAGAGGTGATGCGCAGAATGGGGGGGGGACTGAAACTAGAGGGGCTACCCAGGCGACTCAGGTGTGCAGGACTTCTCTAAGTCCTCTTACACTTACTTTTTAGTTTTAAGACCGTGGGAAGATAGTGGAAGGATTTAAGACATGGGAGTTTGGGGAAAATACACAAGCAAGGAATACTTCTTGAATGTATATTTAAAAGATCAGTGTGTCTTCAGTGGCCCAAAGAAATGTAAGAGTATGGACGTTTGCATTACAACTATGAGAATGTAGGAATTCAGACAAGACCCCAAGTACTCAATACAAATAGATGACTGACATGTTTTTATGACACTGCTTGGGAAAGAGGCAATAGCTGACTTGAAAACAAATGTATCTTTGTTTTTATTTTTAAATTTGAACTATATATGTTAGTGATGAACGGCAAGGTAATAGGGTGCATTAATTATTTAAAGGTATTTTGGCCTCCATTTTACTTTAAAATGAAGGTTATTTGTAGAGGGGAAAAGCAGCTTACCCGTTGCATCCCCGCTGCCAGCCCCAGCCTCTCCAGGCACTTCAGCCATGTGTCAGCTGCTGCCTGTGTCCAGGGGGGTATGGTGGGGGCTGCTAACTCAGTTCCTAAGATGCCACCCCAGCCTCCAAGCCACCCCCTACCTCACCCGACCCCCAGACACTCACGCGGCAGGTGCGGGTTTAACTACGCCCTTTGCGTTCACTGAGCCGGGCAGCCAGTTCTTTCTCGCGGCTTCTCTCCTACAGCGTCTTTGGAGCAGGTTGTTTCTGAGGGACCTGAGGAGTTGTTTAGTGTTCTCCTTTGCTGACATCTGCTGGACCGGAACATTGAAAAGGGTCAAAAACAGCCTTCTTTCTTACTTGGGAGGTCTGGCCACCAAGAAGCTCTTTGGTGTTACTTCACCTACTTTTATGTCCGCAGAGAAATCATCTTACTACCTGAATTTTGCTTTTCACTATACACATGCACCTGGCATAATTTCCACATGAACACCCCAACTCCTGCACTAGCTCCTCTTCTGTAGAGCCGTCCAGCAAAGTGGAATTCTGAAGCTGGAAATGGGGGTGATAGAGGACGAAGGTTATGCATAATGGGAGTGTGGATTCCTGTGTGTGTGGGGGATGACCACCTGGGGTTTTCTGGAATGAATGACCCTCGAAGGCTTGTAATCCAAAGTAACTGCTCTGGGTTCACAGGCCACTGACGGTCCACCCATCAACCTGCCACGAAGTATCTCTCCCAAGGAACAAAGGAGAAATGAGATGGTGCTGTAAGAGCTTCAGACTCTAAAGTGCAATAACACAGCGACCACATGGTGCCAGTGTAACACCAATAAACGCTATTTCTCCCCAGGATTTTAAGAAACAGGAAGTGGATAAGTCAGTGAGCCTGAGGGTGTGGGTTAATAAAGTTTCATTAAGTAATGCTCCTGGAGAATTATTTGGCAAGACCCAGGTACTTGGTCATTTGGGTCACTCATGAGGGGAAACTGTCCTGGGTAAAGTTAATTAATCAACATCCTTCTCTAGTGTTATTTGGGAGTGATGCCGGCACCAACCGAGAAACTGATTTATAGGCTCAAGGTCTTTCTCGGAAAATTAAAATGTTTTTGATTAAAAGCTACTATCCTATTTTTATTTCTTCTTACAAAGAACTGAATTCTCTAGTTGAGTATAATTAAAAAAAAAAATTTGGAGATAAGCCAGGCAGAGAAAGACAAACATCCCATGATTTCAATCACGGGTCGAATACAGAGGAAACAAACTAATAAAACAAATGTTGGAGCTATAAGGCCAATTAGCAATTACCAGGAGGGAAGGGAAAGGCGGGGATAAAGGGGACAATGTCGTGATATTGGATAGAATCAGATGTCAAGCAGTGAAGTTAATGTGCTATATATGTTACAGAGCAGGGGGGGGCACCCCAGGACCCCTAAACCTGCCTGTTCTAAATAGGTTCTGCCATCTGATATGTCAAGACAAAACATATAAGACTTTCAATAGAAAGGAATTTAATTAGTGTGCAATACAGAAAAGGGGAGAATACGGTTTCCAAATGGAACACCGGAAGTTACCCATCCCCTCATGAGAAATGCCCAGAGAGACAGAGCTGGCCCACACCACTGAGGCCCAAACACCTGCCACATGTCTGAAACACCTCCTGGTGGGGACCCATAGGAAAGGGGCAAAAGGTCCAGCAGGTCTGGGAAGAAAAGAGCAAAAGCAAAGCTGTCATCTTCCCCACGGCTCTCCCGCACATTTCCACCCAGGCCAGGACCAAAGGCAAGCAGAGTTTCTTCACGCCTCTCTGCTCCACATGCCCCTCCAGTCTCCTGCTCTCCCTCCTCTCTGTCCTTCTCCAGTCTCCTCTCCAACTTCTTCTCCCTGCTCAGCTCCATTCTCCCTTGGGTGGGACAGGGAAACTGGAACCTCCCCTTTTCCTGGGGATCCCCCCTGTAATGTATACACGTTAGTTCTTAGTAATCCTTGCCTGAATCTTACATAATGGTAAGATGGTAAATGGTTAAAATTAAAAAAAAATTATTTTTGAAAGGCAGCTGTGAAGTCTTGGTGGGCTTGCAGGCCTCCATGGCCCTGTTTTGGGCCAAGGCTGTTTGGCTAGACATTTACCTATGAGGGGATGTAACTTTACGTGCTTTACGTGCTTGATTTGGAAACTGTATTCTCTGTCTTTTCTGTATTATATACTAATTGTATTAATGATCTTTCCCATTAAAGGTCTTATGCACTAGAGTATGTTACCTCCTGATGTGGTGAATGACAAAACCTATATAGAGAGGGCAGGTTTGGGGGTCCTGGGGTGCCCCTCTTCTTGCCCTGTAGCATATGGAGAGATAGTTGAGGTTACCACTCCCTTCGTCTTAAATGCTGAAATGTAGAGGAGTGGAATCTGTAGTTTTACTGGAGGGAAAGTTTTAAAACTGCTGTAGTCTGTACTGATCTGACTCCTGTGCCATTTGGTGCTTTGTTTCCGGTGGTACCTGGACACGGTGCTCAATCACGGGGTGAGACTTCTGGTGGGACTCGCTGTTAAGACCAGCTAAGAAACAGGCCTGGCAGATGTCAAAGTTGAGGCACTTCAGACAGCGGAATCTGCCGATCAGAGTGAGACACACCTCTGTAAGTTTGGGGGTAGGGAGCGTGTGTTCACACAGTGGGTCCCCTTTGAAGATCTTTATTATCCTCATTTTACAGATAAAGAAACTGAACCTAACAGAGCAAGTAACTTGTAAAACATCACACAGCTTTTTATTACATAGTAGAGATAGTTTTCAACTCAGGAAAGGACTGAAGGGGCAGTCTGTTATTGTAACTACTCCCCTAGACCACCAAGGAAGAGGCTTGGGTTTGAATTCACACACACACCAGCGACCTTCAGATGGAAACAGTATTCAGATGCAATCAGTATTCTTTTCTTGCTCTGTTTTTCCCTGGCCTACTTCTTGTTCTTCTCTTTCTCTCTTTTTTTTTTCACCAAGTAGAAGTTTCTAGACCTTGCTCTGTTTAATTCTTTGTAGATTTCTTGGGCAGAGCCCAAGAAAGAGGTGGAAGTAAGACAGGGTTAAGCCCCAACCAGAAATCATAGTAAAAGCATGCTGACCGGCACCATGACAAAGCTCTCTGGTCAGGACCCATCTTGGAAGAAAAAATGGTGTGAATGAGTGAACTAATGCTGTTCCTGCCATTCCTTCTCCCCTGCTTATTTCTCTGAATTTTGCCAATGCCATTTCTTTAATGTTGCCCTTTCCTTAGTATTTCCTCAGAATAAATCCTGGGTCTCCCCAGTTCAGGGAGCATAAACTATCTTGGCCTAGAGATAAAACCCTCTTTTGCTTGAGTTCTGTGTGCTTCTGCTTGCCTAGGGCAACAGAGTCCTTAGGGGAAGAGTAAAATAGGAAAAGCCTCAGGAATCAGCAGGCTCCAGAGATAAGGGAAACAAATTCCAAAGGGGACTCATCAAACACCCCAGGACTAAGGGCAGTAGGACATTCCTGGATAAGGATGATTAAAAAAAAAAAAAAAAAATAGACCTGGCCCTCCCTGGTGGCGCAGCGGGTTAAAGCAGTTAAAGCACAGCACTGAAAAGCTAAAGCCGCTTCCGCATGAGTTTGATTCCCACCTGCCCGGGAGGTGACCACATGGTGTGGCAGACCTCTCCTGACCCGCCCGCTGCTCCCCTCAGCAGTG
>NW_004567103.1:21192003-21214481 GCF_000260355.1 Condylura cristata | reverse complement strand
AGAGAAAGGGTGTTGCTGCCTCCCATCAATAGCAACTGTATAGATGTGAGGAGAATCAGGGGCAAGTCAAGCCTCTGCCCCTCCTTTTCCTGCTACCGCCTGACCAGCAGTCACAGTTGCTTTATGGTGCCTGTGTTAATCTCACTAAAACTAAAAGACGGGAGGTTATTGCTAGAGTTTTCTGAGAGCCAAACCCACAAATTTAGGCTCGGGTTGTAATACATTCAAGCAATATCCAAGGCAGAAGGCCATGGCTAAAGAAGCCTAAGACATAAACTATCCTTCCTCATTTTACTTACAAAGAAACTGAATTCCAGCATTTCCCCAGGTCACAGCTGTGGCTTATCTGAGGTATGAACTTTGCCTGGGGCACCCAGGGCAGGGTGCTTGGCGTGGAGGCATTTCTAAGAGGATCTTAAGCTCACCCATTCTCAAAACAGAGGGATATAATCTAAAACTTACAATGTGTCAGTTCATGTCCTGTGCTTTCCCAGTTTTTCAAAGTGACCCGAGAGAAAGTCATTCAAACTCAGCTTTGGCTTTTTATAAAACAGGAATAACATGGTTTTGTGTATCCATAGTAATTTTGAAAAAATACTTCAGCATAGAAGTTGTGTTCTATATAATTGCAAAGTGAATCTTATATCTGGTCCAGTGCAGGATAGTTATAAAGTATCCCATACTTGTTTGCTGGTTAAATAATGACCCTCTGCAAATAACATGGAAAATCATATCCACAGTCCTCCACTATGCAATACAAAAATGTGTTTTCTTTTCCCATTGTACTGTGGAGATTTCTTTGGTTTGGCTTGCCTGGTGTCCAACAGTCCTGTCCATTCATATGTTTTATTGTTGAAAGTTCTGTTCATAGCAAAGCGTTTTTCATGAGTAAAGTTTTGCTGTGTCCTCAGAATTCTCTGCAAATCATAACTGTTTTCTTTTAAAGATTTATTTATAATGCACACAGAACTGGGGTACAGGCCAGAGGTGCAGGGGTGGTGAGAGGATGCACCAGAGACAAAGTGGGGAGCAGAACAGGCAGATCGACGAAGTACACTGCTGAGGGGAGCAGCAGGCGGGTCGGGAGAGGTCTGCTGCGCTACGAGGGTCACCTCCGTCTCACCGAAGCGTCTGTGCTAGCTTGCAGTGCGGGGTTCTAACCCGTTACACCACCAAGGAGGACCCCACAACTAATTTCATAGCAAAATTAAAAATAGATTTCTAGATTGTTAGTGGACTCTGCAGAACTATTTTGTATCTGCTGAGGCATCGTGTAGGTCTGGGTTAGTTAAGTCAAAGTACAGGCAGGAAAGAAGAGATTTTAAGTAGGAGCCAGGGGCTCAGGGAGTTCTTGTTCCTCCTGGCTCCTGCTGAGCACCTGCCTTTCTCTTGTTAGCTGCTTGTCAGTCTTGACACTCAATGCCGCTGATTCTCCTCACATCTATACAGTTGCTATTGATGGGAGGCAGCAACACCCTTTCTCTAAAATGGAATTTTGACAGTCATCCTCAAAGCCTGAATCTTCCCACCTTCAAATCTAGTTTTCAAATCTGCCTTTTATTTCTGTGGAGAGAGCTGTCTGAGCGGTTCCCCTAAAACTGGATGATTCCTTTGGCGGGGGGTGCTGAACAGTACCGTGGACACTAGGGGGCAGCATCGCATCGTGATTGCTAAACGAAATCGCTAGTCAACCTGCCAGAGGCTGCCCCTTGCTAGCCAGGTGAACCTAAGCTTACTCAGGTTCTCTGCAAATTAGAGTAATAATATCACCTTCTCGGTGATCTTAACAAATTTTAAGAGAAATGATCTAGAAGAACCAGTCGGTCTACTCTCGTTTAATGCTTAATACACGTAGACTTATTATTGTCACTCATTATTGTGGATAACTCCAAAATGTTTAAAAATGTCTTTTGTGACAAAAGGGAAAAACTTTCTTATCCTTAAAGAAATAACATTGTCTACTGGTTAGACTATATTTCAGTGGAATAATTTAATATTCCACTCATTATTAAAAATCTATTTATAATCAGCCAGGATTCCTCACACAGAAAATTATTTTGAAAAGAAAAAAATCACCCGAGTTCCAGATGTGTGAAAAGGACTACAAGAACCTGAAGAGACACAGCTCCACCTTTGGAAAATGACCGCCCAAGAAATTCCAAGCCACCATACCTAGGTCCTGTGATCGGGAAGGTCCTACAGATACCACAGCACACAGGGTGAGTGGCCATTTCCGTGGCAGATAATCTGTAGCAGGTCGGGAGCCACAGAAGGATGGGAGGCTCAGTCTGTAACCAAGAGAGGAATTTTTCTTCTTTGATGGCTGGGCTCAATACCTGTAAAACGGTGACACTCTGAGACGTGCTTCTTGTCAATACTTTTGTCTCTAGTATACATTAGGATGCACTTTCTTTCCTGGCTCTGTTTTTTGGCAGTTCTGCCAGAGAACTTTTTTTTTTTTTTTTAAGATTTATTTATTTATTCGTACAGAACTGGGGTACAGGCCAGAGATGCAGAGGGTGAGAGGATTCACCAGAGACAGAACGGGGAGCAGAACAGGCAGATTGAAGAAGTACACTGCTGAGGGGAGCAGCGGGCGGGTCAGGAGAGGTCTGGCTCGCTATGTGTGTCACCTCCGGGGCAGGCGGGGATCGAACTCATGTGGAAGTGGTTTAAGTTTCTTTGTGCTGTGCTTTAACCCGCTGCACCACCAGAGAGGGCCCTGCTAGAGAACTTTTATCACATGTAAAGGCAAGTCTACCTGCAGCACTCTGTGGAGTCAAAGGTCTGTAATTTAAATCAGTCAGCAACTGGCCTACCCCCATGTCTCAGCACTCACCCCTTGGAAACAGCTGCGGATAGCGCTTTCCACAGAGCAGGAAGCCCGACTCTCCCCCACCACAGTCGGGATCTGCAAGAGTCCAGACATCAGCTGTTAGGAAAACAGAGAAGTAGGTGGCCATGGAGCTAGTGTCCCTGAGTGATGGTGATTTACAGTTGGGGGGTCATGAGTATGTGGGGTCTGAGGGTAGATCAACTCAGTGGATGAATCCAAGCAAAGAAATGTGTGGGTTTGGCACCATGGTTGAGTAGGCACGACAGATGAGCAAGTTGAAGAAGTGGGAGGGAATGGGTGAGAGGAAAATCTGGTAATTGAGTCAAAACAGGAATAACTACATTGTTCATTTTTTTTTTTTGAAGATTTATTTATTTGTGCATACAGACCTGGGGTACAGGCCAGAGGCGCAGGGACAGTGAGAGGATTCATGTGAGACAGAGCGGGGAGCAGAACAGGCCGACTGACGAAGAACACTGCTGAGGGGAGCAGCAGGCGGGTCAGGAGAGATCTGCTGTGCCATGTGGTCACCTCCGGGGCAGGCGGGGATTGAATTCATGCTGAACTGGCTTTGGCTTCTTAGTGCTGTGCTTTAACCCGCTGCACCACCAGGGAGGTCCCTGTTCACGAGAACTGGGTACAAGCCAGAGGTGCAGAGATGGTGAGAGGATTCACTAGAGACAGAGTGGGGAGCAGAACAAGCAGATGGATGAAGTACACTGCTGAGAGGAGCAGCGGGCGGGTCAGGAGAGGTCTGCTGTACCATGTGGGTCAGCTCCCTGATGGGAATTGAGCAGTGGCTATGAATCGCTTGATAGTGCCTTGCCCCAACCTGTTGCGCCACCAGAGAGGGTCCCATTGTTCACTTTTGATGATCCATTCAAGTGATTTTCACCTTTCTTTGCTTTCATTTACCTGAGTTATATATAACAACAACATGGTGGTAAACTTTAGAATATTTTTAAGGAAAACCTCGCAAGCAGGTCATATAATCTCAGTTTAACAATGTCAATTTCTGAGGCAGGGCAGTCATTACCTTTGATTAAAGTAAAGAGTGATTGAGATTTGATATTTTGCTCAAGGTAAAAAGAAAAAGTGATATGGAAACGACTTATGTGCCCACTGATGGATGAAAAGATTTAGAAAATAGGGCAGAGGTAACAATGAATACTACTCAGCAATAAAAAATGAGTAAGTCTTGCCACTAGTGACAGCGTGGTTGGATTGTGAAGAGATTATGCGAGGTAAAATCAGA
This sequence comes from Condylura cristata, assembly GCF_000260355.1. NCBI lineage: Eukaryota > Metazoa > Chordata > Mammalia > Eulipotyphla > Talpidae > Condylura > Condylura cristata. Next base: position 21,210,390 of record NW_004567103.1, on the reverse strand, counting down.
AGGAGGAAGACAAATGCCGTATGATTTAAGTCACGCAGGAGACAAGAAGCTAAGCAAAAGCACCCATAAAACAAAGAAAAACAACAGATTAGAAATTACTGGTAGGGAAGAAGGCTGGGGATAGGGAAGACTAAGTCAGATAAGGGGGTCGGCTGTGCGGTGATTGTGATATAGCAAATACAAGTCTCAAAATATGACTCTGTACACCTGAAACTTATGTAATGTGTTATAAGCCAATGTTACCTCAGTAAACATTTATTTTTAAAAACACTCATTAGTTGAGATATCACTTTAAAGCTCCTATTCTGTTGAGGCTGTTCACAAAGTCTTGTCACTCCCTAACCTTCCATCTAGTCTAATGACTCAATCTGCACTTTACTTGTGATTTCCAGCCACAGTCACCATATGGAGTTTAACTAAAGGGACCTGGCTCTGACATTATCTTTATGCACAGATCCATGTACCTGTCACCTCCATTTACGCCCATGCGGTGGGGGGTCCCTGTTCACGTCAGATGTGGTGTAAGCAGGGGCCTTCATGCCCCTGCCTGCAAGCACAGAAGTAATTTCAAAGCTTCCCCCTGCTGAGTCCATCAACTCGAATAAACATTCTTCTAATCAGGAAAGTGGCACTTAGAACCACTTTGCTGACAATTAGCCAGGCAGAAGTCAACAAACATTTGCGTAATAGTAGATGGCATGTGCTTTAAATGGATAATAACCCTGTTACCAGCTGAATGTAAGTAACTGTTTCCTACATTGTTTGGCCCTTGTCTGAAAAAACAACTCATTACCCTTACTCTGGCCTGTGAGTGCTGATACACTAACTGGACTTCTCAGATGGTGTCCTTGAGCCCTAGAAAAGGGGTTTATCCTCACTTGCAAAATAAGGAAAGTGGCTCAGATGGGACTGAGTTGCCAGCTCTTATTCTGACAGTAGTGGAAAGAAAATTCACTCTGTAGTAGGTTTTAGCCTACATTTTTAGCTTTAAGTGTGAGCATAAAGATTTTGTGGATTAATTGCCCATTTGACTAATTTCTTGCAGGTGTTCTATGGAAGCAGGCCCATGAGTAGATTGCATGCTGGTACCGGCGGAGCACCACTTGAAATGATAATTAGGATCTGGGGAGGAGGAGTTGGAATCGCACAGTGGGGCCTAGAATTTCTATGGGAATCCATCGCTGAGGTCTTAATGGAAGGTAATGGGATGGTAATTTGCTATGCAAATCTCAACCTTCCCAGCAGCTTCCCAGGAACATACTAATGAGGTGGGGTGGGGGGATGCAGGAGAGGGAGGCAGCTCTGGGTGCAGAACTTTGGCCACCGTTGACCTCAGTTTCACCTGGCACAAAGGCCCTGGCACAAAGGCATGGGTTTAGGGCCTGTTGGCTGGGTGCGGGCTGGGGGCCAGTTGTAGCAGTCAAGAAGTGAGCACAAGCTGCTCTACAGAAGGAAAATGCCCTTCACCTCACCTCCTTTTGTTCATCTGCCTTCTAAACACACTATCCTACAAGTCTGAGCACCCAAATGGGTGGGCAGCTTCTCCCACGCTCCCCAGCCCTGCACTGAGGCTTGAGATGCAGAGACTATGGGGAAACGGCTGAGAGTCAGAGAAGACTGGGAGCAGGACCCGTTCCGGGTCCTGTTAAAAACCACCTAGCTGAGTCTTGAAAGACAATTTAAAATTGTCACTCCACCTACAAAGTAGGTGTTTGGAATTTCCAGAATACATTCAATGTTAATAGTTGTAACTATATAAACATAAATATCAAGAGTAAAAGAAGGGTAAGTTACTCCTTGTTCTAGAGTTCTATCATGTTCCCCTTACTCCATCTTCTCTTCTCCCTCCCATCTTGACTATCTCCAGTTCAGGTCCTTGGTCCTTAAGGATATGGGAATATGGCACCCCATATTATGTCTCTTTAGTATATGGAGTACTTTGATGTGGGTCTGCTAATCTTAAGTGGCCTATCCAGCCTCCATTTTGTCACCTACAGTTCTGTATTCTAAAGCAAGGTCAGAACTGCCTGGTCCTAGGAGACCAACCCTACAAGGTGACTTGCAAATCAATTAAGAGCAGTATCGCCACATCACTCTGGGCAGGGTGTGCATCCCGAGGTATGACCGGGAACGCCTGGGGCTGGGGTATGTGTGGGGGGGTGTTGACTGATATATAATGAAGGACTCCAGAAGCTGGTCAGTGGAATGCCTATTGATAAGACTGAAATCCTGACTGCGAAGTCAGCCAAACCATCAGCAGATGAGAATACAGTTCCATGCTTGTCCTCTTCCTTCTACTCCCTCCCCTTTTCTACTTCCCCATATGACTAATGCTGTTTGTCAAAAAAAAAAAGGCCAGGATCTTGCTCTGGAACGACACCCTGCATTATGCACCTGCTCCACGACACCTGCTTCTTTATCAGTGTGGTGTTGCTGGACTCAACACTTTGAGATAAAGGCCACTGAGAAACAGCAGGTGCAGGAAAGGCTCTATAAATGGAATACATTTTCCTTTTGTAAAGGAAGTTTCCATTTGTCAAAGGTGTCTCATCTCTACCAGAAGAGGAGGACTCTTAACTCTTATCAGGAGTTCGAACCTTGGCCAGGGAGCCGAACCAAATGGCGTGGCAGGGCCTCTCCTGTCTCCCCCACTGCTCCCCTCAGCAGTGTATTTCAGTCAATCTGCCTGTTCTGCTCCCCACTCTGTCTCTGGTGAATCCTCTCCCCTACCGCATAAGTAAATGCATCTTCAATTTTTTTTTTTTCTGAAGAGCCTCTGTTCTCCAGTCTTCTGACCACCTATCATCGCTTGCCTCCCTGCACCTGGAAGCCCCAGGCATCTTCTTTCTGGTGGGTGAGCCAGAGTCCTAGCCATCCCATTGTGATGCTCTTCTCAGGCGCACACCTTAATAAACTCTTGTTTGTCTTTCGCTTGTTAACCTGTCTTACCAGTCTAGTTTACAGGGCCCCAGGCCAAGAATATAAGATGGCAGAGGAAAAAGATTTTTTTTTCTTTCCTTCTAGTCTAGCTCCAGAAGAAAAATCACAGTAATCACTATGACTTTACAGTTCAGGAAACCTAGATTGGGGATTTATAGAGGGAGAGATGGGATCCTTGGCCTAGGGGGTGAAGCTGAGTGAGACAGCAGCCACTCACTGCACAGCTGGAGACTGCCAGGTCCACACAGAAGTTCCTCTTTGGTTCCATCATTTTAAGTCACATTAACATATAAAAAACCTTTACTTAGGGGCCCTCCCTGGTGGTGTAACAGGTAGACCGCAGTACTGCAAGCTAGCCACAGCCACTTCAGTGTGAGTTTGATCCCCACCCAGGAGGTAACCCACGTGGCGCAGCAGACCTCTCCTGACCTGCCTGCTGCTCCCCTCAGCAGTGTACTTCGTCGATCTGCCTGTTCTGCTCCCCACTCTGTCTCTGGTGAATCCTCTCACTGCCCCTGCACCTTGGGCCTGTACCCCAGTTCTGTATGCATAAATAAGTAAATCTTTTAAAAAAAAAACACTTTTACTTAAAGGAGGTTTAATTCCTAGTAAGGGTAATGATGTCAAATTTGCACATTCTTGAAGTTCAGTAAATGGTGGAAACCTCAACTATTCAGCATTTCATTTCATCTGTGCTTTCTTTAGGCATCTGTTGAAAGCCTATTTTCTAGTACTTTCCATGGTCTCGGAAGGGAAGCTGTCTGCGGTGGGGGCATGTGCCCAGTGGTTGCAGCAATGAAATCAGACAGGTATTGCGACAGAGTTGTACATGAGGCGTTAGAGAAGCTTAGTGACAATGTGACTGAATTTTGGAGGATCTTGACTATGACCAGTGTCAGGTGAGAGTAGGCAATGGTGCTGCAGACAGGCAACGTGGGTTGGAGAACCTGGTGAGTGTCTGTCAGGCCTGGTCAATGTTTGGTAAGCAGGGACAGAAAGGATGGAGGGAGTATAAGGAAAACAGAATAAGCAGAAGTCACTAGGGAGCATTACAAAGGGGATCATCTGAACTGATGATCTGTCTTTGGACTATTTACAACTCCTTGGAGATTGAAATTAATGTCTAGAAAAGGACAAAAATACAAATAACTCTAAATCAAATCTACAGGCAAGTGAATAAGTCGTGTCCCGGAGGAGGGATAACTCTCCTCTTCCCCTAAAAGTCAGTCTTACATCCACCTGCAAATTTATAATAATAATATTCCTAATCTGTCAGCTTATTCTTTGGTTACTTTTTTTCAACTAGTTGTAGTAACTTAGTGTGCCCTCTTTGTTTTTTGAAAGGATTTATTTTATTTACTTATACATACAAGAGCTGGGTATGTATAGGCCAGAGGTGTGGGGTTGTGTATGTGAGAGGATTCACCAGAGACAGAGTGGGGAGCAGTACAGGTGGGTTGATACACTGCTGAGAGAAGTGGTGGGCAAGACAGGAGAGGTCTGCTGTGCCATGTAGGTCAGCTCCCTGGCCAGGGATTGAACTGGTGCTGCAGTGGCTACTGACAGCTTCATAGCGCTGAGAGGTAGACCCTTGTGCCACCAAGGAGTACTGGAGTCTGCTTTTCATTAATAAATAAATGTATATGTTCTGCCAAAGTGATCACCAAAGAAATATCCATTTTATGTCAGTATGAAGTTTTATGTAACATTACTTCCTTTTGAAAGATGGGGTCAACCCATGAGGCCTTTATTTATGATGTTAAGGCATGTAGACTTTGCAGTATAGACATAAATGACCAATGAAGAAAGTAAGCAGATGGAAGACACTGGGTTTACAAAAAGTCAATGGGCTGCTGTGTGGGAGCGAGAAGAGATTGAGTTGGTGAAACCAGCGAGGAAGCAGTACAATGAGCCAGACGTCCACTTAGACACCAGTAGAGGCTTGAGAAGAGCAGGGTTGCCCAGAGAACTAGTTAGTAAGTTTAGGCTTCTTGAGTATGGGGGAATTTACCTGTTGCAGATCTGTTAGGAGGCTTCTCAAAGCCCTTCGGGTCATACGGGCTCCAGAATCATAACCTCCCCTGTTATTTTCTGCATAGAGCTGAAAAAGAGCTAGACATACAGGAATCTCTCAATGGCATACATGCAATATCTCCTGAAGAGTAAGTAGGTGCCTTGAATTCTGAATGGGTTACTAGTGCATATGAAGGGAAAAGGGGTGAACATTACATTTCATGATTACTGACTTGCTAGTTTGAAGTCTTCATTTGACCACATATGAAAACCCACTCACATTTCCATCTCTTGATAACTCAGGACATGAGTGATGAGATGGTGAGGTTGATAAAGGGTGTTAAGAGCTAAGTCCCAATCTTAGTGGAATAATGACTATTGGTATCTGAATTACCTCTGAACAAATAATGATGAAGGACAACCAATTCTAAGTATTTTAGAAGGAATGTGTCATTTCCTTGAAAAGTCCAAGGTCATGCTAAGCATGTGCTGAAGAACTGGAGTCGTGGTGGAGAGATGGGGGAGCAGGGGGGTGAAGAAGATGACATGCAGGAGACGTGGAGGCGGCTACATTGCAGACGTTCGAAACACCAGACATTACCTCTGTACTTAGTGAGAGGGCAGTCGCTCGCGAGGGCTGTTAGGGCTGCGGCTGCAGGCACCCGCTTGAGAAAACCTGTTCCTGTGCTGAGTGGACCAAACAGAGGCAAGCACAGGGCAAGCAGGGTTATTCCTGGACATGCTGTTAGTCAAAACCATTGCTACTAATGGATGTTGCTGGCATAGTGTTACAGGTTCTAGTTTTCTCAGGTTTGTTTTCCTGTATCTAGAATTTGACAGGGCTAAGAATTGAATAAAAACACTGGATCAATCATTCCATTGTTCATTCATTCACATGTTAGGGATATTTATCGGGTGCCTCCTCTATGTTAGGGATTGAGTCAGGTCCTGGGGTTATAGCTGTCCACAGCTGTACTTTCACTTCCCCGTGACTCAGATGCCTGGTGATCAAACAACAGAGACAAAGACCCAAAAGCCAGTCACAGGAGCCACATATGCTTATATGAGAACATCCCCAGCTCACAGACGCTGGCTCAGAGCCGACCCATCCTTGGCCCACTCACTGACTGTGCTTTCTCCAAACCCACAGACCAGTGTGCCCAAACAGGATTGTCAGAGGCAGGTGCTGATGTTATCTCAGCCATGACAGAAAGACCTTGACCAGCTACTTAAGGAGACTAAAATCATGGAAAAATAACTCGAGAAATGTTTATCATCTATGCAATAAAAATAAATAACAAGCTAAAAATGAAAATGCTGAAAGGCTTTTGCTAGAAACTATTTGCCCGTGGGGGTAAGCTTTTGGGATGATACTTCTTTTCCTTTGATCTTTGCATTTTCCAAATGCTTTCTACTCATGGTGGCTATTTTTTCCTGGTGTACTCCCAATTTTATTAAACCTTAACTTATTAAGTATGCAATGTCTAGTTCAAGGATGAAATGAAAATATCTGAAGCAACACAGGAAAAGCATTATTTTTCAAAACAATGTGAAACGTTTTCTATACTGACTGGTCCTTGAAGCTTTGTTCTCCAAGTGGGATGGGAAATGTGTCCATATTCCTCTGGACTCTTTGATGTAGACAAGGGAGATCTAGCAGAATCTGGAAGGGCAGATGTTAGTCACCCTTAGTGCAAAGGACAGTGTCTGAATATACCTCTGAGCTGCTTTGGGACGTCCATGCAGATGGCGACCTGGCAGGTAAACTAGAACTTCAGATCTGGGCAGTGGGTTTGACAAGTGGATTTGGGTTGCGACCAGGGCACCTATAATGCTGAAAGTCTCTGCAACCATGAAAACAGGAATTAAGACACGTAGAGTAAAAAGGATGTGGGTGGCTCCTAAGTAATTAAAACATATAAGAAGGACCCCGCAGCCTCAAAATACCACTACTACACAGCATTGATTTTAGGGATAATTAATAGGATTTCTACTTTTCAACTTAGGGGGAAAAGTCAGCTGCTAAACATTTCACTTTCACACTGTACAGTCAGTGTCACAGGTAGTTGTACAGGCCTTTCAAATAAATGGAGGGGGTGGCAATATATATCCCGAGAAAAGCTAACATAAATAAAACGTTTTAATTAAACTACAAAAAAAATGAAGCCATTTTGTTCATTAGGACTTTTCAGAATCCACTGGAAAGGATCAGACCTTGTGGATCAAGAACACATATGGTCAACCACTGAAGTGGGGTAGAGGAGTGGCAGACACCAGAGCTCAGTGAAAAACACAAGCACACACATGCACACAGAACACCAGTGACTGGAGCACACACAGCCAGGCCTTGAAGTGGTCTAAACTTGTTATAGGTGCAATGAGCTAACCACTTATTTATACCATATAGATATGACATATGTGGGGTAAATACATAAAATGTATATAAAATATATATAAATCCAAATACCCAACACATGGGAATTTGGACATGGATCTTTGGAAGGTGATTATGTAGATCCAGATGGGGTCCTCATAAACTGGATCGGTGCCCTATAAATTGGTCGCTCCAGAGAGCGATGCTGTCTCTGCCCTGTGAGGACACAGCAAGTAGAGTGTCCTCCAGGAATCCTGAAGCCAGACCTCTCCAGACACCATGTCTGTACCTTGCCCTCGAACTCCCCCTTGGACTTTCAGCCTCCAGAATTGTGAGAAATAAATGCTGTTTAAGCCCAGATGGACTTAGACACCGCTAAGTCACCCATGCACAGGGTATTCAATTTCACTCCACCTGAGGAGCAAAACAAAGCAAAAACTTAAATGTTGGTGATAAAGGAACAAAGAAATAAGCATCTGGGGACTCAAGAAAGGTGTAACCTTGTCATTTGTATAGGTATATAATCACCTGAACAAAAGATGTGCATGGTTCTGTAGCGTGAAAACGAACGGGTATGAGCGAAAGGCAAATGTGGATTTTTCCCCTTCCACCATCTGTCAATCTCTCTGTAAGGTGGCTGGTATGTACTTCTGCCTTCCCTTCTTGAAAGAGTAGTGTATTTGTCGAAAACAAAAAAAGCCTTCTTACATTTGAGATCGTAAGCAAATATCAGACAACACCAAAGTCAATGGCCAGCAGCAACGAAACCCTGCCTTGGAAGCCATGACGTCCCCACACCTCACCTGTCGTACAGGGCCATGAGAAGGCTCAAGGTGAGGTCCGACGCTCTGGGATGCACCTGTCCTGGCCTTTCCAGCCTGGCTTGTCTAAACAGCTCCTGAAGTGCCTGGGAGAGCTGCTGTACTGAGAGGCAGCCTGCTTTCACTTCCCAGAGACTTTGATCAAGCAGGAAGCGTTGGATGAGAGAACTGTCAATCAAGTCCACTGTGGGAACAGGTGAAGATTGAGTCTTATATTCCAGGGGAACAAAAGACTTCCAATCAAGCAAATGTCATCTAGTGCTTAATGAAGTCTGTCCTCTGATGGCACAACTTTCTTTCAAGGGTACGAGACAGGGGCACTATTTGGACACGTATCTCAAACATAACTCAGGCATTACTGTTCTGATAGTCATTTTGACGTGGAAAAAGCATTATCTGTTCATAAAGCACATTTGAAACTTTATTCCCACTATTATTCTAGATTGTTGCTTTATGAAATGAAGTGGAAAGGGAAGGAAGTGAAACACTAGAAAAATAGCCTTCTGATGAAGTTAGGTCACGGTGATACAAAGTTGGAGGAAACATTTTTATATTCTTTAAGTGGATTGAGCAAATGTAACTTTCATGTTCAAATATAGTTTTTCCTCTCTGCAGGAAAACAATTTTTCTGCTAAAATGTAATGGCCTTTGTTAAAAACCCAATAATCTTTATGAAAGGGAAGTTAGTGAATCTTCAGACGCCACCCTTGCCTCAATAATATTTCTTTTTCGAACTTGTTTCCATCAGTTTATGTCTAGGGAAAACACTTAATAAGACCAAAGTCGTTTACAAAAAAAAAAATGGTTTGTTTCTTATATATTTATGTTTCCTATCTCTTAAAAAATTTTACAAGGCAGTGAATATAAGGGCGAATAAAATAGAACTAACACTATGGTTTCCTGCAGACAGAAGATGGCAGACAAAATTAATAAACACCCACTTGTTCCATTTGAAAGGCGGGGATGTCAGTGGCATCGAGAGCTGCTGGCCTGTGAAAGGCTTCAGCCAGTGAAATGATAAAACCCTGCACTTTTCTCCACTTCATAAATCAACCTCACAGATAAGAAATCTAGCAAGTATAATAAAAATTTTTATTTGTTCTCTGATACTGTTTTTCAGGGGGAGATTCTAAAGAAGTGAGCAGTAGGTTTTGGGATATGTGTTTAATAAAAACCTGGCTGCAGGTGGTGGAGGCTGAAAACTCTTTTATCATTAATCAATCGCAAAACCTATCACCGCAGCCTGGAAAGCTGTACACGAGACGCTCTTGTCTTCTGCTGAGAGTCCTGTATTACAGCAAAACAGATAATGGTGGTGTCCATTAATCTCACCACAAGCTTTATGCAGTGATGCTCTCCAACTTCTGTTACGCCGTAGCTCAGTTTTGAAAGGCTTTATTTGGTGTGTTTTCAAATTTTTGTTTGGACAGCTATTCCAGGTAGAACTTTTCTAACCCTTGATTTTGCATATTGCTACTGTGTCCCACAAGGATTATTTATAGTCACATTTCTGATGTCAGGCATAATAAACAATCCAAAAAGGCATTTCCTTCAATTTGACATACACAGGCATTGATATGAAGGTTTATATAGATACTGGGTGTTAACTTTCGTGGAAGAACTTCTCCAGGAAAATAGCATAACTGGGGTAAATTTTTAGTGGGAATTTTCTGCCTTTTGCAGAACCGTGGATTAATAACAGATATGTGAGTTTATTTGTTTGTATCAGTCACTAAAAATGAAAACTTCATTTTGTAGTTAAGAATTCCATAGAATAAGGAAATCAGAAAAAGGAGAAGTTCTCATAAGTATTCCTAAACCTCCTTCTCCCACCCTGTTTAGCCCCATGCACACTTTCTAAAGCATACTTTGAAAGCGACTGGTCGTTGACCAATGTGGCAGATGACAAAATATAAAAAAATGCAGCTTTTCTGAGAAATGTCACATATAACACAACTTCCTTTAGGTCTGATAGGACAAACATCATAAATCACTTCACATGCAGTAACTTTGTGAAAATGTAGTGAACAAGTTATGAGAGATCAATAACTTTACAGATGCCAAGTACCTGTTGTGGTTTATAGCTAGAACCAATTAATTTAATTTTGGAGAATTTGTATAGAAGAAGCCTTTTTACTGTAGTTTAGCTTATTTTGCCTAGGTAGCAACCTAGAGAAAGAAAGCCATAGCCATCAATCAGATATGAATTTAATACAAAAGAGTATTTCTTAGAGAATTCTTGAGATAGTTTCAGAATTTATGGCCCATGGGTTATTCATTTTAATCTACTATTTTGCATGTTTACATAGAAATAAGAGGTGTAACTTGATGTCAATTTTATGTGGTAGTTATAATGCATTTTATACTTAGATCTATAAGCACAGATGGTAAGCTAACTAATTTTTATCATCTTATTTTGTGTCAATATTGATTTCCTGAGAAAGAAACCATTGTTTTTCCAGAAACCAAGTAAAAAGGAAAAGACATTAAATTCTCATCCACAACCATTATCTATTGTCAGACAGAGACCCAACATATGGGTAAAGCCCCAAACCCCCTTACGTCAGTTTTACATCTATAGTTAGATTATTTCAAGGGTTTCAAGAAAGCAATACTTACATTGGCATAGAGATTGCACTGATCGTAATTTGAAGGCCGTTCTATAAATGGAATTCTCAATACTATTAAGAGCATCTGTAAAGAAAACATGAAATATGGATAAAGGGCCAACTCATTAGATAAAACCTACATCCTACAAAGGAATCAGAGAGATTATGTTGCTCAACTTATGTTGTGGGGGGAAGTCAAGGTTCAATGCTCTTTTTCTACCTGGCAACTGAAAGTTTCTTAGGGCTCCAGGGACCCTCTAAGTTTGCCAGACCAAGGAATCCTCCAGTGAGGAGTACGTCCCCGTGAAGCTGTCTACATTATATGTCTAAAAACAATGGCTTTATGGACCAAATAGGAAGAAAACTACACACGTGAATGCATCTAGTCGCATGTATACATACGTATTTTATATTCATATGAAAATGACTCAAGAGCTAATTCCTCATTTTGCAAACATTTATTGAGGTTTTAATATATTACCTTCTCATGAGTCCAGGCCCTTGAAATAAGGCAATTAGCGAATAAAAATTCTTACCCCTTGTGGCCCTCCCTGGTGGCGCAGCGGGTTAAAGCACAGCACTGAGAAGCTAAAGCCACTTCCACATGAGTTCGATTCCCGCCTGCCCCGGAGGTGACCACATGGCGAGGCAGACCTCTCCTGACCCGCCCGCTGCTCCCCTCAGCAGTGTACTTCCTCAATCTGCCTGTTCTGCTCCCCACTCTGTCTATGGTGAAGCCTCTCGCCACCCCTGAGCCTCTGGCCTGTACCCCAGTTCTGTATGCACAAATAAATAAATAATTAATTAAAAAAAAATTCTTACCCCTAGGAACTTAATTTCTCATGGCTTTCTCCACGTTGTTAAGAGTGGACATCTCTGAGTGCTTGAATTCTTAGTGCTTATAGTTATTTTCACTCTATGTGCAAATATTACCTAGTGTTTACATAAATAGCATGTGCTAGAATGAGCTAAGGACTATTTATATATCTTCTTGACATCCACCACCATCAGCACAACATTTCGGGCACTGAGCACATTTGCTCATTTCACAGTGTGGAGGAGAAGCTTTTATTCCTTCCTTTTCCTTTTTATTCCTTCCTTTTCCTTTGAGGAAATTAGTTGACTTTTTGATCTTCAGTTTATTCTTCAGATAAATAGGATTATAGTACATTCCTCTTAGAGCATTTACATGTTTTTTAAAAAATTATATTTAACTTCCACTGAAGACCCTCAATTTAAGTTTGTTTCACTGAGGGCCTCTCTGGTGGGGCAGTGGTGGGTAAGTCTCAGCACTATGAAGCTAACCGCAGCAACCGCAGCCCTGAGTTCCGCCGCAGGCAGGGAGCTGACCCACATGGCGCAGCAGACCTCTCTTCCCTCCCGCACTGCTCCCCTCAGCTCTGTATTTCAGTAGATCCTCCTGTTCTGCTCCCTACTCCATCTCTGATGAATCCTCTCACACCCACCCACCCAGCACCTCTAGCCTACACCCCAGTTCTTGTATGTATAATAATTAAAAATAAATCTTGAAAAATATATACTGGGGCCCTTCTTGGTGGGGCAACAGGTTAAAGAGCAGCACTGTGAAGTGAGTCGAAGCTGCTTCAGCATGAGAGTGCAATCTCAGGCCGGGAGTTGATCCACATGGCGCAGCAGACCTCTCCTGTCTCGCCCGCTGCTCCCCTCAGCAGTGTGTTTCAGTACATCTGCCTGTTCTGCTCCCCACTCTGCCTCTGGTGAAGCCTCTCAACCCCTACACCTCTGGCCTGTACCCCAGTTCTTGTAAGCATATATGAATGCATCTTAAAAAATTGTCTCATTGATATACAGTTTGATTTTCATTTAATTGAAGAGATATAAGACTAGCTCATAACATAGGTTTTTGATGCCTAGGACTGAAATAATGAGTCTTCATATGTAGAAAAAGCAAAACCAAAAGAACACCACTGACCAGTAAACAGATACTGTATTATCTAGCCTTAAAATTCTCAAAATTGAGGTTTATAGGTATCTCTTGAGTTTCTACTATGTGCAAGTCTTGCTTCTAGAAAATGTTATAGTTGTCATAAAAAAAAAGAAAACGAAGCTAGCTGTTCATTGATTCATTTGCCACACAAATACAATAACTGAGTATATCAAGTGTCAGCCACTATGTTGGTACTGAGGACACTAAGGTAAATCAGAAGTTCAGTGTCAAGGGAGAGATAAGATTCATAGTTCAATGTTCCATAAGAGAGTTAGAATATTTTTCAAAGGAGGTGACGTGAAAGCTGCCTCTTAAAAAGAAATAGGGAAATTTTCAGGGGATTAAAGTGAAATAAAGCTTTGAGGGAATGGTGCTACAGACCTAGGGAAGCACACGTGAAAGGCACAAAGGCCTGAGGGTGCAGAAGCCCAGTAAGGAAGGTGTAAGAGAATTATGGGGAAAGGCAGGGTTTGGTTGCTCTGAGTTCGTTAAGGATTTGCATTCTCTTGCAAGTGTCAAGGATCAATACACACTTTATAATGCTCACTCCAATGGGCTGTGGGTGAGAATAAATGCAATAATTTATTTCAGTGGCTCAGGTCCAGATGATAAGATTGATAATGATTCAGCTAAAAGGCAACTTAATGAACTTAAAAAAATAGAAAAGTTACAGAAGACTCTGTCCTATAATGTAATAAAACTAGAAAAAAAATCAATAAAAAGATAAACACATTTATCATTATGAAAACGTTTTTAAAATTCACCTAAAAGCCATGTGGTCAAAGTGGAAATTAAACCTTGTTTTGAGGCTAAAAGTGAGGGGGAAATTTCTGAATAGCTATGCTTAAGTTAACTAATTGGGTTATAAAACCAGGATGGCAGTATAGTTTAGAGATAAAATCTAGAACTGTTTTTTTACGGAAAAAACAAACAAACCCTTGGTAAGTTTAAGAGAAGAAGAAAGACAAAAAAGTAAGACATTAGAGATGAGAAAGGATTTATATTTACATGAGTATTATTTTATTTTAAAACAGAAAAACATATGTACATTTCTATGCCAGCAAATTTGGAAACTGGTATCCTAGAAAATGGAAATGATCAAAATATACCAAAATTTTTTTTTGAAAGACTAATACCCACAGAGGGCTCTTCAAAAAGGAAAACAGGTGTCAAAGATACACAGCCACCTGTAGAGTTAGCTTTGCAGGTGAATTCCTTTAAATCTTCAAGGAACAGGTGTATTCCTATCAATCAACTGGTCCCAAAATTAGAAAAATGCAGAATACTTCCAAATTTATTTTAGGAAGCTAGTATAACTCAACAACAAAATTTGATATTGCTATACTGCAATATCAAAGTCTTTTTAATTCTTTTTTTTAAAAAGATTTATTTATTTATTCATGCAGAACTGGGGTACAGGCCAGAGATGCAGAGGGTGAGAGAATTCACCAGGAACAGATTGGGGAGCAGAACAGGCAGATCGAGGAAATACACTGCTGAGGGGAGCAGCTGGCGGGCCAGGAGAGGTCTGCCTCGCCATGTGGTCACCTCCGGGGCAGGCGGGAATCAAACTCATTGAAGTGGCTGTGGCTAACTTCAAAGTGCTGCACTTTAGTCTGCTGCACCATCAGGGAGGGCCCCTCCGGGGCAGGCGGGGATCTAACTCATTCTGAAGTGGCTTAAGCTTCTTCCTGCAGTGCTTTAACCCGCTGCGCCACCAGGAAGGGCCCCAAAGTGTTATTCTTACAGACAGAAAAACAGTTGAGTTGAGACTTTGAGGAAAACTGGAATAATTGGCCAAGGAAAAGCCTTCTCTTTCTTTCTCTTAAGTTTCTCCCCTCTCTCTAGTATTTATGGAGAAGGTCCTAAAAACATGAACCAAAAAAACTATTCAGTTGATGTCATTGCTTCAAACCTTGGCAGAATAATTTATGGCAATATTAATGTCTTTCTTTTTCATGCAACAGTGGGAGAATTTGAAAAATGAAAAGGCTATTACCGAGTCCATTTCTTTGTGTGTTCCAAGGTCTCTTTTTATTGCTTTGGGAGATTTAACCCCTTCTTGTGTTTGAAGGGTCACCTTGAAGTCAAGTCCCAGTCAGGCCTTGGTTTAGAGGGTCCATCAAAAAATTAATGCTTCTCAGCTCCTGCCCCCTTCCCCCACATGGGAATGGAAGAATTGCAATCAATATTAGTTGAATTTTATGGATGGAGAGCAGGGGGATGTTGTTTATCAAAGCAAAATAGACACACTGACTGAGCATAGGAAAGGTGAGTGGATTGCTGGTGGAACAGAGAATAGGTTCCCTCTGCGAGGTGCTTTGTTATACTAGTTCCGACCTGGATTACACATTTCCCAAGCCTCAACATCTTCCTCATAGACCCATGCAGTGTCTGTCTCTTCCCTCTGAAAAACAGCTTTGAATTCAGTGTTACTTTAACCATTGTTTTCTATGAAGCAGGAGAGAAGATGATGTCTAGATTGGAAACTGGGAGCGGCTCTACTGGGGTTGGGGTTCAGGGGTCATGTGCAGGAAATGGCAGCATGGTATAAACAGGGAGACAAGCTACTGGCTTGGCAAGGAATTCTGTGTTCTGTCTTGACATGTCATCAAGGAGACCTCAAAGCCAAATACAGAGCCCTCAACAGTGACCATTGTGAGACTCCAGATCAGATGGTCAGAATCAAGATGTAGGAAGTTTCTGTCTACAGGGGATGGCTCCTTCCCAAACTTAAGTCAGTCTAAATTTGATACCAAATACACTAACTCAGAGTTGGGTTAAGAAAATAATGTCTCTTGCCTTTGAGTGTGTGTGGAAAAGTCTTGGCTACTACTGAGTATGAAGGGAATGAACTACTGAGAGGGTGACATGTTGGCCCCAGCCAGGCCCATCCTGGAGGAGTTCGAACACCACAGCCCCTTCCTGAACCCATATCAATTCAATGACCAAACTATGATCATGAGCTGAAAACACCACTTCAAGTGAAGTTGGGCCATGCCTGAAAACATCATTCAACAAGAGATCTTGTTTGAAAACCTTTAATACCTCTTTTTTATGAACAGGTACCCCCATATCAAGAATCTACAACTTGCCCTAAGTCTTTCACTTGATATTTCCTTATATTTAAAAAATGTTTTGTTTTGGGCCCTCCCTGGTGGTGCAATAGATTAAAAGCACAACATTATGAAGCTATCACAGCCACTGCAGCATGAGTTTGATCCTCCCACAGGGACATGACCCACATGGCATGGCAGATCTCTCCTGTCTTGCCCACTGCTCCTAGCAGTGAATTTCAGTAGATCTGCCTGTTCTGCTCCCCACTCTGTCTCTGGTGAATCCTCTTACCCCCTGCAACGCTGGCCTGTACCACAGTTCTGTATGCATAAATAAAATAAATCTTTAAAAACAAGTTCTGTTTCAAAACACGAATCCAAAGTTTGTGTGTGGAGGTCACCACTCTGCTCTATCTGGAGAAGAATATAAATTCAGAGTAGGCATAAAAGTCTGGAAATAATTTGCAAAAGTATAATGCCCAACTGTTTTTTTTTTTTTTCTGGAAAATGGCCAGATTTTGTGCTCTGGTTGGCCTCAGATGCACCAAATGAATGCAGAAAGTCAGCAAATTAGGGACTCTGCAGGTTCCCAGATGCTATTCTTGGTGGAAGAGTGATTCTGTAGCTACTCTACCATCTGGCCCATCACACTCCTGTCAAGTTATGTTTTGCAGCGTCATCTGATGAAGTTATGCAGCATAACATGGCAAGCTGTGATCGAGTACAATGTGGAAAATGAATGAGTACCCCAGGTGATCACCTTTAGCTCTGTTACCCCAGGCGGTGGCTGTTTCTCTTTTCTCTACCCCTGCTCGGAGGAGAAAACTCAAGAAAGGGAGAAATTGCTGCAGAATATTATCAAGTCCAAAGCAACAAACACTGTAATCTTAGATGCTTAAAGCAAACAAAATAAGTGATATATGATCGTGTTCAGGGAAGCAATCTGATAGGGAAACTGCTCTTGCTTCAAACAATAGGTGACATTTTCTGTGGGCACTAAGATGAATGTAATAGAATCTTTCAGCAATTCGTTATCTAGTTTAATAATAAAGTGTGGTTTCAAGTGAGAAGCATCCACCTTGCTTAGGAACATACTAGAAATGCATGTTCTCAAACCCCACCCTAGACTACTCAGTCACAGACTCCAGAGGTGAATCCAGTGATCAATCAGTCTCCAGGGATTCTGATTCTGATGTACATAAAATTGAAGAAATGCTGCTTTGGGAGGGAAAAGTGAGCTTTGAATGAATTATCTACTGCTCTTTGTTAAGCTTATTGAAATCAGGGCCCAGATCTGGGAAACCAAAAGATAATTTGAATCATTCATAATGTTGTTACAGATAAATAACTGGAGATGTTACAGGATTTTATCTAAAACAAGCAAAGTTAATAATCTAAATTTTAGCTAAGGGAGTAAGGCTGCTATGAGATCCTGCAATTAAAATATCACAGACGAGTCCTGGGAACCATGTTGATGCTGAGGGAGAAGGGAATTACTCTTCCCATAACCATTTATCAAATATTCATGCAGTGACAGCTGTGAGACTTTCTCCAATTTTGGACCTACATAGTACAGTGAACTTAGCCCTGACATTAAAATAGTTATAATGATCTTATTTTAATAGTAAACCATGAAGATCTTTAAAAATAAGCTAAGCCACTGTTTCTGGTTGTGTATTTAAATAGCAATTTAAAATGCAGTCACACAGAGACCAAGCCTAACAAATTATTTTTAGTGTTTTGGAGCCAATGGACCAAATATTCTTTAATAAATTATGAATTATCTTTGAGAAAAGACTTTTCAATCATGTGATAGTTTCTTTCATAGTCAGGAATTTGCCAAATGTCTACTCTTCTGCAACTCAGAAGTCTGAAAATGTAACATCTGTGCCTAATTTCTTTGTTTACAAGTTCTATGTTCAGAAACTTGACAATAATACTCATACTCACCTTGTTTATCTGGATCCATTTTGCAAACTCCTCAGATGGCAACTGAATCCCTGTAACTGGAAATGAACCACATTTTCAGCAGAAAATCTGGCAGCGTTGGGGGAAGAAAATAATAAGTAAAATAGTCATTCCATCTGAGGAACGAGGAAGGAACATCAAGTATTCAGAGAGACTCAAAAGTCTCATGGGAGGGTGGAAGAGGAACAGAGCAGAGTCTTCGAGTACTGTCCCACACGTCTAGGAATTTAAGGCTATCTCTGGAAACAGAGCACTCCTAAGGAACACCATTAATACTTTGCACTTTTACAACATCGTATGAGTTTTAGACTGGAGTCTCACCTCAAAAAACATTTACGTTTACTGAAATTTTAGAGGATAAAAATTGAAATTTTCAATGCTTATATTTCTATCATTATGCTAAAAAATTTTATATATTAAACTTCCAAAAAATACTATCCATTTGAACACCTTATCTTTTACCCTCACACACTTTCATTTCAGTTAATATTTAATTTTTTTTTAAGATTTATTTATTTGTTCATACAGAACTGGGGTACAGGCCAGAGGCTCAGGGGTGGCAAGAGGCTTCACCAGAGACAGAGTGGGGAGCAGAACAGGCAGATCTACGAAGTCCACTGGAGGGGAGCAGCAGGTTAAA
>NW_004567103.1:21051161-21191803 GCF_000260355.1 Condylura cristata | reverse complement strand
CTGTACCCCAGTTCTGTATGAACAAATAAATAAATCTTTAAAAAAAAAAGTAATCAGCTACCTTTTTTATGCTGTAATTATTGTTCAAACGCACACACACCCTCAATAAAAAGAATGGGTTATCCTGTAAGAAAACCTTACACATCTTTTCCAGAAAGACATTTCTTAAGAGCAATTGAAAATTGTTTTGAAAAAGTCATAAAATAATTAAATTTAAATTAATGAAGGCACGTATGGTAACGTTTCACAAAGAAACTAAAGCAAAAACTGATTACACAAATTATTTAAAAATATAGTAATGATGATAATCCCAGACTAACTAAAAACTCGAAAGTTCCCCCAAAATTCAAAGTAAGATTTGTTTTGTACAAGGAACATCAGGTCAGAATTCTTCTTTGTACAAATGCTCCTGCGAGCTCTTCTGAAGCCTCTGGGACACCTTAGCTGGATGTAGGACAAGACACCCACCCCCACACCCCCCCACGCCCACTCACATTCGCCCCCCCATGCTCCCATACTCACCCCTATGTGCCCCACACCCCTACACCCATACACACTCACCCCACATCCCCCCCACAAACTGCCCCATGCCCTCCCACGCCCACTCACACTCACCCCTATGCCCACCCCCCACGCTGTGCCAGCTGGAGATACTGTGTACCTCAGAAGCTCATTACCTTTCCTCGTTTCCTTGGAGAAGGAGTTTAGTCAAATACTGAAGTTACTTGGTAGTTTTGGAACAGGGAGACATTGCATGAGAACAGCTCCAGACGTGGCACTCGGTGGCGATGTGAGGTATGTTCGGACTGCCCAGCAACAGCATGCCAAACTGTGATGCCTAAGCCCCCACTGGTTTTAAGGGCTCTCAAAAGTGCATTCATTAATAATAGGGATCTTGAATAATTAAGGTCTCGTCTACATCTCTGTTTCAAAGGGCTGGTTCCACTTTAATTTCGTGTTTAGAAAGGCACCACCATATCCTGGGTGGTGTGGACAGTGGGGTCACCACAGGGATTAGGAAACAGTGAGAGGGGAGGGGCCCCTGTCCCAGGTAACAGCCACCTTACTAATCATAGAAGGTAAGAGTGACCTAGGACTGGATTCTAATTCATTTGATTTTTTTCTTTTTAACATGTATGACTACATATTTTTAAAAGGGCATCAAATAAAATGCAAGTCTTCAGAAGTACAACAACAATATGCAAGGAGTTCACATTTCTTCTTAAGTTTTAAGTATGATATGAAAACACCTTTGTTTTTTAAGAAATTCTGATTATAAACAAATCTGTTCTCAGTGATGTGATGGTGGGGTGCTTATGGGGATTACATCTGAGGGGAGAAATCAAATACTGTTCACAAGTGAACAACATGTAAAATATGAAAAAGTTAACTAAAAAGAAAACACCAAAATAAAGCTCTAAGGAAACAAAAACATAATGGAGCTTCCATAACAAAACTAAAAGAATTTTCAGCAAATTTCTCAAAAATAAACTATTTTTAGGGGAAAACAAACCCAAAGCCCTTTCCAGTCCTATTAATATTTTTTTTTTTAAAAAGAAAAATGACATATAAGACAAATGTATTAGAACTTGACCACTAATGTCTTCTGGGCTGCTAAGGATCTAGGGAGCCAGTTTTTTGGTTTTTTTTTAAGATTTATTTATTTATTCATACAGAACTGGGGTACAGGCCAGAGATGTGGAGGGTGAGAGGATTCACCAGGGACAGAGTGGGGAGCAGAACAGGCAGATCGACGAGGTTCACTGCTGAGGGCAGCAGCAGGCAGTTCAGGAGAGGTCTGCCACACCATGTGGATCTCCTCAGGGCAGGCGGGGATCGAACTCATGCGAAGTGGCTTAAGCTTCTTAGTGCTGTGCTTTAGCCCGCTGTGCCACCAGGGAGGGCCCTCTAGGGAGTCAGTTTTTTTTTTTTTTTTAAGATTTATTTATTTGTGCATACAGAGCTGGGGTACAGGCCAGAGGCTCAGGGGTGGTGAGAGGCTTCACCAGAGACAGAATGGGGAACAGAACAGGCAGATAGACGAAGTACACTGCTGAGGGGAGCAGCGGGCGGGTCAGGAGAGGTCTGCCACACCATCTGGTCACCTCTGGGGCAGGCGGGAATAGAACTCATGTGGAAGTGGCTTTAGCTTCTCAGTGCTGTGCTTTAACCCGCTGAGCCACCAGGGAGGGCCCCTCTAGGGAGTCAGTTTTAAAGTCTCTTTCAAAAGGATCAGAAACTGAAGCACAGGCCTCTTACTACTTGAGCTGTACCTGGAGAGCCAGAATATCTGGGCACCCATGGCCCAACTGAAGCACTTAAGACAATTATGATAAATGGTCACTAATCCATTCCAGAATGTCCCACACTAAAAATCAGTTTGAAAAAAGCATGATATCCAAGATTAGCCAATTTACTCCTTTCTTTTTGAAAAGTATTATTATCACACTACTGGGTCCTTAAAAGCTGCAACTTGACATTAGAAAAAATGAAAATTGATTAGGAAGGGGGCAAAAATGGGATCAAGAAGAGGAGGGAAACAATCTATTATTAGCTTTTTTCCAACATAAATTATATTGATTTTCTGGAAACTGATAAAAGACCATGTAGGAAAAGAATAAGCCTACCTCACATGAAACCTGCATCTGAGTGCAGCAGGATCAAAGTTGAAATAATATTTAGAGGTTTTATAGTCCATTATATCTCCATCAAGACATGTCATAGTTTCTGAGTATTGGCCATAGAGAAAGGCTGAGTACATTCCTAGATGCAGTCTCTTTGAGGTCTGAGCAGAATTCTGGTACTGATTGATTACCTGGACCACGAATCTTAGTTACCTCACCCCACCCCCAGACCCCAAGTCCAAAGTTCCAGTCAAAATGACAAAATTAAAATAGACAAGTGTTTAAGTACATAAGAGTGAGTTAAGCGCATTGGAAAGTAATTTGAGCAAATTGACAACTGATATAGCTGGGCTTTCAGTCTGGCTGGCTTTGGAAAGGCAAGGACAGAAGATCTGAGGGCTGTTTTGGTTTCACTTACTTGTGTTAACTGGAAATTTTGGTTACTGTTTCAAACTCAGACAGGCTTAGTCACGAAAGACATTCTTTTTCTCCCTTAGAATGTTTTGATAAATCAAAACCAGTTATCACAATTTTATACTATCATAGATAACCCATGAGTTATATTGCTAGTGTGGCAGTCGTTTCTGTATTTGGGATCGATAGTTGACAGTCTTTACCTTCTGAAATAGAGCAGCCAACTCTGGGGAAGCAGGTTCGAGAAGAGGGTTCAATCTGCTGACACAGTCACAACTTTCAGGCAAGGAGCTCTTAAAACCCTTAGACTTTATTAGAAAAAGATGTTTTTTGTTATGTTAACGCTGTGCCCTTTGGAAGCACCTAGACTGGAGACTGGTTGCCAGGGTAACCAAGCCTGTGATCATAAGGTTGGGACTTTTGGTTCTAATCCCAGACCTCTGGTGAGGGGAGAAGAGTGGAGGTTGAATCAATCACCAAGGGCTTGTGCATTGAAGCTGCCTCAAAAATCCAAAAGAACAAGCTTCAAAGGGCTTCCAGGTTGGTGGATATAGGGAGCCTGGGGGAGGGTGGTGCCAGCAAAGCTCAGAAAGCTCCTTCCCTACCCCATACCTTGCCCTGTACATCTTTTCCTTCTGTTCGTTACATCCTTTTGAAGTATACTGGTAACCTAGTAAGTAAAAGTTGCCGGCCCTCCCCAGTGGTGCAAGGAGTTAAGCACAGCACAATGAAGAGTTAAGCACAGCACAATGAAGCTAGCCTTAGCTGCTTCAGCACAAGTTTGATCCCCGCCAGGGAGCTGACCCACATGGTGCAGCAGACCTCTCCTGACCCACCCACTGCTTCCCTCAGCAGTGTACTTCGTCGATCTGCCTGTCTGTTCCCCACTCTGTCTCTGGTGAATCCTCTTACCGCCTCTGCTCCTCTGGCCTTCACCCCAGTTCTGTATGCATAAATAAATAAATCTTTTAAAAAAAAGTTTCCTCTCTGTGACTAACTCTAGCAAATTAACTGAAAGCAAGGATGTTTTGATTGATGGGGGGTCATGTACAGTTGACTCAAGTGGGGTGAGTGGTATAGTCTTGTGGGACTTAACCTATGGGATCTGGCAAGATTGCTAGGTAACTAGTGGCAGGTTTGAGTTGCAGGACATCCAACTGGCATTGGATGATTGCTTTGTGGTGGGGAGAAAAAACCCATACATTGGAAATAGATGACAAAGTATGACTTGCATCTTCAGAGATTACTTCTGACATGACCCATGGAAATGTTCAAAAAATGTAGTGAATGAATAGTTCTGGAGAGACCGATAAACATTGTGTAGAGATGTAGCAGAGAAATCTCTAAAACTAGAGGAGGTTCCAGGTCTCCACCCATATAATGAGGGGTGGAACTGAGTGGCCAGGTGAAAGGACAGAAGATTTTGGAGGAGTTACATGAGGGGAGACCATGGAGCAGAGAGACATGTGAAAGAGTGCACACTTGCTTCTCAACTTTGTCCTACACAGGGAGTTGAGACATATAGAGACATTTGGGAGAGACAAGCGTGGGAGACACGTGGGGAGACTGACAATGGCAGCTATTATCTTGATTTATAATTTGATTTTGCTCCTTTTGTCCCAGACTTGCCTCACCACTTCTATGCCTTTTCTATGGGCTACCACCAAAAGGTGCCTTAGACTTCTGACAAGCTTTTGGGCCTTAGTAGTCCTGCTTTGGACCAACCTACTTGGCTGGGCATTTGACCATGAGGGCATGGGTAGCCAAGTGTTTCACTGGGGAAATATTTCTTTGTCTTCTTCCCTCTCTGTGCACAATCATTCTTTATGTGGTGGATGGCAGAATTCCTATAGAACATGAAAGTTTAGGGGTTCCAGGACACTCTGCTCAGTCTCTCCACTAAGACTGAGAGTGCCCTACCCATGCTCTCAATCAGCCTACATTGTAGAAAATATATTTTAATAGAGAAAGGTAAGTTAGAGTCAGAGACTATCAGATATCCAAAGTCTAAATGCTTGTTTGGACTCCAAGTCTTCCGTTTGTAACCTGCATCTCCATGTAGCTTGCACAGAAAATGAATACATTTTTATGGCTGTGGATATCTGGTCCCCTTTGTAGTTCTATTTTAAATCTAAAATAACTTAGCATCCCTATTCTATCTTTAGTCTTATTGGCTTGGTTGTGTGAGAATCATAAATGGCTCCTGAAAAGTATGTGTCTAATCCTGCAAAGATGATCAGTCAGCTTTGGTGGGAAATCTACTGTGGTAATAGCAACGTAGTGAGCAAGCTTTGACTACTTTGGAGATTTACTGGTTTTCCTTTTCTCTTATACTCCAAAAAAAAAAAAAGTATTGTCAAAATTTAGAAGAGAGTGATCAAAAGCACTTGGTGATTACAATTGTGGGTTGGACATTGTTCTGGGTATAGAAAACATTGGACAACTGGTAAATATCTCTGCCATCACAATGTGGGAGATAGACATTTTAATCAGTACAATATCAGAACAGCAACAATGTTGGATTATTCTAAGTAGTATGGGATAAAATAAAAAAAACAAGAATAGGAAGTTTGTTGAGAGAGCAGCTCACATTATTAAATAGAATAGAATATCTGGATTTCATTAAGACAGTGAGATTTGAGCAAAGACTTGAAGCGAAGGTGTTGGCCAAGTAAAAGTGTCCCAGGTAGGAAGTCTGAGATGGGAGTGGGCCTGGCAGGTGTAACAGAAAGCCAGGATACCAGTGTGACCAGAACAGAGTGGAATTAGCTTTTCAGGGAGTAGCAGTATTGGAGATCAGAAAGATGAAAGGTGGAAGGAGGAACAGATTATACAGGACACTTTAGGCCATTGGAGGATTTTGACTTTTAACTCTGAAGTAAATTATTTATAAGTGCTGTAGATAGACTTCTGCAAATCCAGAAGAATATCGTGAGGGCAGAGTCAACAAGACTTCCAATGAGATTGGGTGCAGAAAGTGAGAGAAAAGAAGTCAAAGGGAACTCCAATGGCTTTGTGTGAGTAAAGGGGAAGATGAAGAGCCCTTTTACTGAGATTCTGTGGGACGAGCAGGCCCATTGTAGGAGATGTAATGAAGAGACAAATTTGAGGCTTAACTGGCCTGTTAGCTATTTAACTAGAAATCTCCAGAAGGATGCTGGAGTCTGAGGCTTGGCAGGAAGGACTACCCAGAGAGCTAAAGTGACCTACAAGTAGGCGGTCTGTGAGGCCACGTGACCCGATGGGAGCACTGATAGGCCAGTGAAGACAAAGACTCTCGAGGCACTCAAACCTGATGAGGAAAGAGCAGGAACTAGCAAAAGATGCTGAAGAGAAGTGGGGCACTTGGTGGGAAGAAAACATGAGCGTACCGTGCCCTGGAAGCAAGTGGAAAAAGCGCCCTAGGTAAGGAAACGACCCACCTCGTCAGAGAACGCTGACAGGTCGGGTGCACGAGAACCGGAGCTCTTTCCAAGGCAGTTTTTAAACACTGAGGTAATTTGAGGAGCGGGTCATGGATGGAAACTAGATTTGCGAGCATTATGTGACTGATTTGTTCTCGGATAAAACCGTTTTTCCAGAATTGGGTGGTGTCCCCTCAAGAAGGAAGAAGACTGAGCCGGTACCGCAAAACTCTTGTGTACTGTCCTCCCGCATTGAAACTATTTTTTGGACCAGTGAAACGAGAAAGCTGTGATTAGATGTCTGCGTGGGCTCATAATTTCTGCCCAGAGAAATAAATATATGGAGCAGAGCACCTGCTCACTCCTGGGAGCGTTTCCAGAGGCGCCTTCAGCGGTTCTACTCTAAGCTGGGACCTGTGTCCTTCACTGAATGAGTAAGCGTGCACTCGAGGCCATTTTAGAGTTAAAGAGGCTCACATGACGCCTGGCAAAAGAGCACATGAAGGTTATATATAACATTATTTCCCAGTTGCCTGGGAGAGAGCAGCAGGTGGGAAGGCTCTTTAACTTATTTCTGCCTGTTGGAATTCCGTAATTTTCATCTCACTAAATAATCATTTGGCCAAGAGAGGGAAGTTACCCCACTGTGTCACCCTAAAGAGGTTTCAGTGAAATAAGGCTGGAGGACACTGTAGGCAGGGCAAATAGCATGCACATATCCTAAAACAATTAACTGGCAAATTTGGAGAGGAATCCACAGAGTGGAATTCAGACTAAAGTATCTGGGCTATAGGTGTGCTGAAAGGGAGTTTAGACGCTGGCTTTCTGAGGGAGGGGCTGTCTAGGTGGAGGACAGTAGTGTCAAAGCACATACCCTTCCCCCGCCATCAGCAGGATCTGTGCCACCTGAGACTTATTAAGAATGAAAATTCTGAGATCCCTCCACCTAAGATCTATTGAGTCAGATGCCTTAGAGATGGAGCCTAGCAGTTGTTTCCTTAACAAATGAATCTGATTCATAACTACGAATGGTGAAGATCACTGGGCTAGGACTGAACTGGGTTGATAGCCTTTACTAACTGGAATTGGGGAAATATTAAAAATGTAGATGTCCATAAGGATTTGGATCTTGACTGTGGAGAAGTCAGTTATTTAAATTATCTAAATGTATTTCTTATTCACTTCTCTGAATCGAATTAACAATGGCAATGTGAAAGATAATTTATGCTCAAGTTCTATGGTTCCTGGCCACTAGTGAACACTTGAGCCTTAAACAGTGGGGGGCTAATGGCCCCAAACCTGGAAGAGGTGAAAATCTTCATAGGACTTGACTCCCTAAAGAGTTAACTTCTAGTAGCATGCTATTGACTAGAAGCCTTAAACATAACATACAGTTGAGTAAGACATATTTTTATTACATGTTTTACATACTATACACTCATGATTAAGTGAGCTAGAGCAAAGAAAATGTTTAATCATAAGAGAAAATGCATTCATGGCATGATTCTATGTTTATCTATGTCAAATGTTTATCTCATTTAGTTATGGGAAAACCCATGTATAAATGGACCTCCCTAGTTCAAATCTGCGTTGTTCAATAGTCAACTGTATAATCATTTAACTAGTCATTGACTATAAGTGACAGAAACTAGTTTGTAGGGGCTTAACTATACAGTAGTTTGTTTATCTTGCAGAAATTCTTAAGTTGGTCTAGGGTTGGTTCAAGCCTCTTTGGAGTCACTGAGGTTTCAGACTCAGGTGCCAGACTTTTTCCATCTTTCTGAACTGCGACCTTCTTGTGGCATTTTGCTGGTTATGTCTCTCCTCATGGCCACAAAATGGCTGCCAAAGCAGCATGCATTGCATCCTTGTAGAACAGCATATTAAGTAGGAAATAGATGGAAGCTGAAGTACTTTTTCTCTTTCCCGCATTTGTTGACGTGACATCGATTTATATCATTGCGTTTTAGAAGTATAGGATCATCCCTTCAGGTGTTGTTACCACACTACACCCATGGTCCACCACTATAGTCCATTGTGTTCTCTCCTCACTTTGTTCTTGCCCTTCCAGCTCCCCTTCAGGTAACCTTAGTTTTATAGTTAGTTTTCTAGCGTTTGGCTTTCACTGACCCTTTGTTGAGTTTCTCTGCATTCCACTTATAAGTGACAGCATCTGATATTTAGCTTTCTACTTCAATATATTGCACTTAGCATCATCCCCTCCAGCTATATCCGTGTTGCCACAATGGCAAGAGTATCTTTTTTGAAAGCTGAGTATTCTTTCACTGTGTATGTACCACATCATCCTGATCCACTTATCTGCTTGGGCACTTAGGTTGTCTCTATTGTGTGGCTATTGTTAATAGCACTGCAATGAGCAGAGGAGTGTGTTGCCCTTTGAACTGGTGTTTTTGTATTCTTGGGAGTGGAATTGCTGGCTTACATGGCAGATCCACTTTTAATCTTTCGACAAACGTCCATACTGTCCTCCATAGAGGTAGTGTAAAGGGTTCCTTTTTCTTCAGATTGAAATACCTTCTCTTTTCAGACCATCCTTTCTCTTTCTATCTCTCTTTCTCCCCTCTAGAAGACTTCTTCTTATGTATCATTACACAAAACTGGGTCACATTCTTGCTCATAGACTGAACACTGAGTTATTTCAGCATAACTCGGGACTAGATTAGTTCTATCAAGATTGGAACCATTGCCCATCCCAAGGAAATCAGCGTTCTGTTAATCAAGAGAAGGGAGGCAGGGCTGATGGGAGGGCACCTACCAGTGTGTGCTGCAGCTTTGAGGATACGTGTACTTACCCCCTTGCTAGTGACCAATAAGGTAATTACTCTGTTCACATGATGCCTTTATCTGAGCGATAGTCCACATTTTCTACTGAATATTTCTCCCTCATGTCTTCACCATGACAGTTTTAATAACACAGAGAAATTATTTTTAATAACCTCACATTAAAATTACTCCTAATGTGAAGATCAGAGTTGGTCTGAGAATTGAGATTTCCCAGGTTGGTTTATTACATGTAATAGGCTATTGAGAGCTAGAGCATCAGCTGGAAAAAAAAAAAAAACACTCTGAAAAATATTGTTGGAATGACACCACCATTATTTTTAAACAAAAACCAAACACTACCACTTTTCTCCAAGTGTGATTCCATATCTTACATTAATTTGAGGCAAACATGGTAGTAGGTATGGTGATCTAATTGTCCTCTTGTCCTATGAGAAGCCTGTCCCAGAGCATCCTGGCCACCCTGTAGTGGTTCGAACATACGACAGTTCATATTCCTGTTGGCAAGTACAGCTTGTTAGGAATGGGGCTGAATGTTTGCTACATTGTTCTAAAGAGGACAAACTGCCCACATCTCCTACTGGCTCCTTCTAGATGTCTACCCACTGGAGAAGCAGCTGATTATGTAATTGTTTGAAGCTTGATCCCCACTTGGAATACTATCACTAAGGGGCAGGATCATCGCCTACAAAGTCAGCATCTCAGCTGATGTTATTTTGAAGGAAACTTAGTGTCTGTGTGGAGGACAGAGTGCCTGGGTCTGAGTCACATCTTTCACAAATGCCATACATTTAGGGTTAGGGTAGCCACAAAGAAGCCAAACAGATTGAGCGGCATCTCCCAGGCAGTCAGCTGCCTGTAAAGCAACCCCCAGTATCCCATTCTATCCTGTCATGTGTGCTGGTCCCCAAGCGAGGAGGCAGGAAAGTGGTAGTGTGAGGCACAAAGCCTCCACACAGACACTAAGTTTTCTTCATAATAACATCAGCTAAGATGCTGACTTTGGAACCAAGCAAAAATTAGCCACGGTTTTGAAATTATCCATGTCATTATGGTGGTGTGGAAGTATTGTGGAAGCATCTGAAATTCCCCTGAATTTTGCACATTAAGAGCTCTTTAAAACCTCAGGTAAAGAGATCAGCAGTTTTTAATATGACTCCTGGGCTTTTAAAACTTTCTAAATTGGCATTTGTAAAGGTTCCTATTAGCTTCAAAATATATGAGCCTATTGGTTTGACTGCAACTCCTTTAATAAAAGACTATTTTTAGATAGAGCTTGCAATTCTGTGGTGGAAAAAATTATGATTTTTTTCAAAAGTCAAAATTTACTGTTTTCACAATTCAAAATTTACTCAGGCCATGTCTGGTGTCATGAAACAGAAAACTATTGAATCTAAGCTAAAGAAAAAATTGAGATTTACTATATAAAATAAACACAAGGAAAAACAACCACAGTCAGATCTTAGGAAGGCCGTGAAAAGTTTTTACCTCAGACATAAAAAACTTTTGTGCTCTTCTCTAGTTTGCTACCATTACCATCTCAGATACCACCTTACTTAGCCATTTTCTCAGTACACACCTTTTGAGAAAATGAGAGAAAATCTGATGGATTCTCCTGGAGTAAGATGTGTCTATTCTGGTCCAGTGATTGGAGGCCAAGTGTTAAAGACATCTGAGCACTTGGAGCCATCTTGAAAATGTATGGTAAGGATGCAATGAAGACGTCTCTGTTTTAAAGTAGTTTAAAAACCAGCAATTGAGGGGCCTTGTAGGTGGCCTACAGGTTAAGTCTCATCACTATCATGCTATGGCTACCACAGCTTGAGTTTGATTCCCAGCCAGAGAGCTGACCCACATGGCACAGCAGACCTTGCCTGTCTCACCTGCTGTTCCCCTCAGCAGTGTATTTCAGTACATCTGCCTGTTCTGTTCCTCACTCTGTTTCTGGTGAATCCTCTCAACCCTTACCCCTCTGGCCTATACTCTAGTTCTTCTAGTGCATAAATAAACAAATCTTTAAAAAAAAATAAAAACACAGCAATTGATAACTATTTATGAGAAATGCATTAATTAGTGAGTGAATATTGGTAACATGAAATGATTAAATGACATTTATGTATTTATGTCACTGCTATTTAATAGTCGAGCATAATATTAACTTAGATGGAAGTAAATATTTCAAGTTATTCTTTTCTAAATAGAGATATGCATGAGTCATTCTATATTTATGACACTACCAAGCCTTTTTATAGTTGGTATAATTCAATCCGTAATGTTCGACAGTTTTTCCTTCAGATTCTGTAAAAGAAAAATGAAAAGATATGATGATTTTATAAATACACTAGTAACTTAGTTTGTATTGGCCTTTCCTTTGCTCCTTTCTTCCTTCTGTTTTCTGGATCCCTGTACTCAACCTGATACAAAGCTGAGCACGTATGAGAGGAGTTCTCTAGGGGAAATAAAACCACAAGACTATCAATAGATATTTTCATATAGCAAAAAGTAAACTCTGGCTTCTTTCCAGATCTTAATCTTTTTCTATGTACAGTCTTTCTTCGCTCTTTGCTTCTCAGTCTGAATTTTATTTGCCGTTATATAGTCATTTCCATCTCTTCTCGTGGCCTTACTGCTCTTCTATGCACTGGCTCTAATTCTCCAGTTGTTAGGCCATCTCCAGCGCTATTATAGTTTGCATTTCTGAACGGAAGTTGTGGTGGATCATGTTCATTTTATTAGTCATTTTACAAATAAAATTGTAAAGGCTTAGGTAAATATCCAGAGTGGTCAACCATAGAAATCTATACCACTCTTGCTTTCATAAACTATTGGAATAAGTCAGTTATATTCTTTGAAAGTCTGGAGTCACCGATGCATATGTGACATCCCCTGACTGATTCATTCTGAGGAAAGGATTAGGTTATCACTGTTATAGCCTTAGTTATAAAGTAGGAAGCCAGGTCCTAGGACAGTAAGTGAGCAAGACTTAGTGACTCGGGAGATGAGTGCAGGGAGAATTTAAAACAACTGTGTTACAGGGATACCTGACCCTGTGCTGTCTCATTACATTTACAGATGAAGGAAAGACAAGTTAACATTTTGTCTACTACCTGTGACTTAGGGGTTCTTTACTGGGTTGTTTCTAAGAAATGGTTTGAGGAATCAAATCTGAAAAATTCACTACCGCAAGCAATTAAAAGAACAGAGTTTTTAGTATTTCAAGCACATTGATTTTTGCAGTTTTCACCTAGTTTGTTCCTTCCATTCCAAGTTTCTCTGAGTGCTTTGCTTTCTTTCCGAATTGCATGATGCTAGATCACTTTCAGACAGTGTGTCAACCTATGCCAGGGAGAGTTGATGGCCCTGTGGGCAGAATCAGCAAACAGATGTCTAACCTTGACCCCACAACACAAATCACTGGGTAACTTCTCAGTGCTTGCCTGCCTCCTCCATACAAGGAGTTTCAGGTAAAGAAGTGGTAAACATGGAGACACAATTTTTTAGAAATGTGACTTGTGGTGTATAGGCACATTCAGACAACACTAAAGCTTCTACATACATATTTCTAAGCATGCACACACACATACACACACCCACTCTCTCTCTCATGAGAAGAGGCAAAAGTTTCCAGATTTCTGTTACAGAGAATAAACTCTGCCTGCTCATTCTCCTCCTTTTACCTACCTTCTGAGGAGGGTCAGCCCTGCCTTGTCAACCACTGGGGGTTTGTAAAGAAGAATTTAGAAGGAAAGGAAAGGGTAGGGTGGAAAATTTGAAACACCAGGTGCTAAAGCCAAGGTGAAAGGATGTGAGGAGGCTTTGAGGAAGGAGTGGAAGCAGCGTCAAAGATTTGTTGGTGACTTTTAAATCGCTCCTTCAAAGTGTTTACCAACTACAGGTAAGTAAAAAGAGTTATTGGGCCCTCCCTGGTGGCGCAGTGGGTTAAAGCACAGCCCTGTGACGCTTGCTGCGGCCGCTTTTGCATGAGTTTGATCCCAGGCCAGGAGGTGACCCACAGGGCGCAACTGACCTCCTGTCTAGACTGCTGCTCAGCAGTGTGTTTCAATCAACCTGCCTGTTTTGCTCCCCACTCTGTCTCTGGTGAATTCCCTCTGCACCTCTGGCCTGTACAGTTCTGTATGCATAAATAAATAAATCTTTAAAAAATAAATAAGTAAGTAAATAAAAGACACTATTTCAGAGTTGGGCTGTAGACTATGTCCTTTTGCCCACAGCATCAATCCCTGAATTGTTTACAGTCAGGTAAACTCACCAGCTTGCACAACCACCTGGTTGATCTTTTCTTCAATTTGTAGTAGATCTGAGTGGAATCTTTTCATTAAATTCTGGAACCAAAATTAAGTAAAACATGCTGTGTTAAAAATAAATCTGTGAGGCCCTCCCTGGTGGCGCAGCGGGTTAAAGCACAGCACTAAGAGGCTTAAGCCACTTTCGCATGAGTTCGATCCCTGCCTGCCCCGGAGGTGACCACATGGCGAGGCAGACCTCTCCTGACCTGCCCGCTGCTCCCCTCAGCAGTGGACTTTGTTGATCTGCCTGTTCTGCTCCCCACTCTGTCTCTGGTGAAGCCTCTCACCACCCCTGCACCTCTGGCCTGTACCCCAGTTCTGTATGCATAAATAAATAAATCTTTTAAAAAAAATCTGTGAGATGCTTTAAGTTAGTGTTTTAAAAACATATTGACTAAAGCTAGCAGTAGAAAAAAGCATTTTACATTGTGGCCTGTGATGTCCTCTTGTGCATATATATAATGAAACAATAATTACCCTTTTCTGACTTATCTTACATAAAATTTTCTTGTCTTTCTTTTCAAAGTAAGTGGAATTTGTATCCCCCTTTTATAGATGAGAAAATATTTAGGTAAACGAACTCAACAAAATTACATATCCGTTTCTTAATTTTTCCCTTTGTATTCTATTCCAGTTCATGGGTGAAAATCATCTGACCTTATTTACCTTCCTTATCAAGTTTCTTCTAGTTCAAGGGAAAAAATGCCAGTAATTAAATGGATCTCATGCCCACCAATTTTCTTCCTGACTCATCCAACCCATACCAGTGAAAGCACTATGTTCTATTTGATACTGACACTCATTTAGCAAATAGGCCCTCAAATAACCTGAGAGCAACCCCATTTTCTCTACCTTACACCACTAAAGTTCTTTAGTTTGCATATGAGTATGACTTAGATGAGGCTGTAAGAACCTAAAATTTTCATTGACAACATAAATCACTCTGACGGAAGACGTGGGGGTGCATTCTCTGTGATGGGGCTCCCTCCTCCGTCCTGAAAGCGAGCGGTCCCTCCTGCTCCTTTTTGACTTTGCTCTGTCACAAGGGTCCTCGTGTCCAAGTAGCTCCCTGGAGTGCTGTTAACACCAGTGGGTCACCTGGAGTAGCAGTGCCGCCGTGCAGACATCCACAGATACCACCTCATCAAGTCTCTCACGTGTCCCTTGTGACAGGGACTGAGCTCACCATGCTCACCTGGACAGCAATTGAGGCAACCTTACTTGCCTTTATAGCATCAATGATAAACCATATCTGGTTTATGAGTTTGACCCCCTCCATCACACGCTTTCTCCGGCCATCTACCAATTCCACTGCTGAGCTCCCAACCACTCATTCAGCTGAGACAGATGGCTGTTGTTTTTTTCAGCCTTACCCATTGTTGGGGTGCCATGCTCCAGGCCAGCTCTCCTCTTGTCTTCTGACTGCAGTGTTCTACTGCCTGAGGCTCACACTTCTGGTCATGGCTTCATAGCCTCAAATGTCTTCTTTGTCCAAGTTTTACCATCTCGTTCCTACATACCTCTCCTTTTCTCTAACCACACGAGTAATTCCTACTCCTCCTTTTAGACTCCCAGAGCATGTCAGGAAACCTGTCTCCAGCAGCCTTGTGAGAGCCTGCACCTCTCTTATCTCATCACTTAACCTCTCAACAGGGACTAACCTGTTCTTCTATTTCCTACTCCAGATGGTGAGAGCTTCGAGGTAAGAATATTTGATTTATTTTTATGTCATTGGTTCTTTTTTTGTTAAATGTAGTAAAAATATAGTATGACTCTAACAAACTTTTGTGTGCAATGCAGTCTTAAGAACATGCTTGTGGGCCCTCCCTGGTGGTGCAGCACGTTAAAGTGCATCACTGCAAGCCAGCTGCAGCTGCTTCAGTGAGAGTTTGATCCCTGGCCCCAGAGGTGACCCACATGGCATGGCAGACCTGTCCTGACCTGCCCGCTGCTCCCCTCAGCAGTGGACTTCATTGATCTGCCTGTTCTGCTCCCCACTCTGTCTCTGGTGAATCCTCTCATTGCCCCTGTGCTCTGGCCTATACCCCAGTTCTGTATGAATAAATAAATCTTAAAAAATAAAAAAAACCATGCTTGTTTTAAGAGCAGATCTCTAGAACGTTTTGTCTTGTGGGCATGAACTAGCATAATTTCTGACTAAATAAACACCTATTTTATTACCTGTAGCCTCAAATAAATTTCCAGTTAT
This sequence comes from Condylura cristata, assembly GCF_000260355.1. Classification (NCBI taxonomy): domain Eukaryota; kingdom Metazoa; phylum Chordata; class Mammalia; order Eulipotyphla; family Talpidae; genus Condylura; species Condylura cristata. Next base: position 21,176,043 of record NW_004567103.1, on the reverse strand, counting down.
GATTAAATTTCCTCCTTCCTACAAAACAAGGACTTTCCTCCCCTTGTGAATTTCTGGATTACTTGTTAAATACTTTCTTTTCCATGTGTCTTGCTCTGTTTTGTGTGGCACTTTATCACTCATGGCATATCTCAGCGGTCCATTCCCATATTCTCTCGGTGCCCACACACGTGGGTGGCCACAGCTTCCTTATTGTCCTGCCGCCTCACAGTGACCACATGAGGAAGGTGTGCCACAGATACCTGGCCATTTCCTCTGAAGACTTCAAAAGACGTTAAATAGGATTATACTTTTCAGTACAGGATGAGGGCGATGAAAGACTTTTTGCTCATTTTATGGCTAATAGATAGGGATAGGAAACTTTTTTTTTTTTTGAAAAGCGTTTAGTGTTAGGTCTTGGAGAAAAGGAACGTTACTTTCAATTGATAGACATACCATCTGAAGCTCTTTGATCTTCTTGGTTATCAATTGTGGTGAGTGTGGTGTTACTTTCTTCTTTTTCATCATTTTCTAAAAGTCAAATTAAGTATTAAGTTAGAAAAGGTTCCATAAATCTTGTATGTGATAGATGATATCGGTATTACAGTAAGCAGAGTTCTCTATTCCCTGACTGTTTTCAATGATCACGTCCTGGTCTCTTGTGTTTGGGGCAAGATCCAAAGGTGAAGATTAATCATATATAAATATACACACACAGACACCTTGACCTTTGTTAATGAAAACAGCTTAATATGCATAACATTAGGTCATTTTCCTTCATGAAGTCCTCTATAATGCAAATATTACAAGAAATTTAGGACTAACTCCTAGCCAGTGGAGTCCAATTTAGAATGACTGATTTATAGCCCATTTTCTTGAAGGGAACTTGTAGCTGTTCCCTGCCAAATGCCTAAAGCCATACAGAGGATCTCTAAATTCTGATATTTAAATGTAATAATGTGATATCCATAGGAAGGGGCCCAGTTTCCCTGTGCCACCCAAGGAAGGGTGGAGCCGAGCTGTAAGGAGAAACTAAAGAAAACTGGAAAAAAGAAGGAAGAGGAAGGAGGAAGGAAAAAGACCTGGAGGAGACATCTGGAACAAAGACACACGTGAAGAAGCTGCACTTGCTTTGCAGCCTTGAACTTATGCATGGGGGTTGGAGGACCTGGGAGGAGACACTTTAAAGAGACATGAAAGACCTACAGGGTGGCTGACAATGGCAGCTTTTATCTTGAGTTTATTTTGCTCTTTTCCTTCTAGATGTGCCTGGCCTCTTCTGCCTCTTTCCTGTAGTTTTCCAACAGAAGGTGCCTTACACTTGTGGCAGGCTTTTGGGCCTCAGCAGTGCTGCTTTGGCAAACGCTGTTTGGCTAGGCACTTGCTCACGAAGAGGGGATGATGTGTAACTTTGGGTGTCTAATTGGAAGCTATTTTAAGTATATTCTTTCCCTTCTTTTCTTTCTATTGCACACTAATTGTATTGAAGTTCTTTTCATTGAAGATCTTATGCATTAGGATATAAACTTGGTTAAAGCTCTCTGCATAAATGAATTTATTTCTGTGTTTCTATTTTTATATTTAAGATGAGGCTTCTTTATGGCAAAAGAAAGATGATAGCAGATCCCTGTAAATTTATGATTAGAACAAATGCCAATAAGAAAAATAATGTTGCTAAAATATATAGTATTTTGGGTTGAGTTGTATTCCCCCCCAAAATACAACAAAAGCATAAGCCTTGCACTTGAGAATATAACCTAATTTTGAATGATATGAGCAGATAGAATCCAGTTGTGATGGGGTTATAATGGGATATGGTAGGCCTTAAATACAATGAAACTGCATTTAAAACTGGTGTTTTAACAGGAGAGATCGGGAAACATGAATACACCCAGAGGGAAGATATAAGTGAAGACAGAGGCAGAGATTGGAGTGCTGCAGATACACTAAGCATTGCCCCTGGAATCGAAGAGGTAAAGGATTCTTCTCTAGAGCCTTTAAAGGGCACACAGCATGCTGACCTTTGATTTAAGCCTTCTAGTCTCCAGGACCATGAGAGCATTGACTTCTTTTGTTTTAAACTATTCAGTATGTATAATTTGTTATGAAAGTCCCAGGAAGCTGAAACATGCTATGCACAACATTTACAAGAACCTAGTGCTTTGCTACTTACAATTGCTGAGTGATGGGAGCAACCTAGCCACTGAATGACACAGGAGTGAATTAGGATATTGGAACCAATCTATGAGGGAGTACTATTCAGCTGGAAAAGAAGATCAACTCTTGCCATTTGCAACAACATGGATGGAATGGGAGGGAATTATGCTAAGTGAAATAAGCCAGAAGGAGAAAACCAGATGACTTCACTTATATGTGGAATATAGAAAAACAAAACAAAGCAAGTGACAAAATTAAACCAAAACAAACCCTAGACACATGACTGGATCTGAGACTTCTAGAGGGCAAGGTGGGGGTGTGAACAAAGTAGGGAAGTAAGCCAGTGATATCTGATGAAGGGCTATGTGTGCCTTGTAGAGGGGTGGTGTGGTGTACATCTGGGGAGGTAGGAACCTATTACATTTGATTTCAGCCCAAAGTCCAAGAGACTTTGGTGGTAGGAGTCTATTCCTCTGAATAATATACAGTGCTGTAAACCAATAATTGCAATAAAGGTAATTAACAAATGCATTACAAAGATGTGACTTTAGCATTCATGAGGTATTTCATTTCAGAGGAAACAATGAACTTGGCAGTTTATTTTGCCAGTAATTTAGTTTCAAAGTGATAAGATATGGATTAGAGTTATCTATATCAGTGATTCAGCTATAAAAAAATAGCTTAACACTCTTTTTTTAAAACATCACATCTGAGAGATTACCTGATTGATAGGCCTGAAAATCTGTCATCTCTCCAAGTGCAATGAGTTTCTCCTGTTGAAAATTTTACAATCAGAGAATTAAATGACCACAATCACTAACTTAATTACTTTTTTTAATAGAAACACACTTTGACTCTTGATTTTAAAATAGCCAAGAAATACTTTTAATATACCAACTGAATATTCTGCTGATTTCCTCGAATTTATATTGTCTCCTTCTCACTAATAGAAATAAGTTGCAGAGTGAACCCATGGAAAGCCAACGTGTGCCTTGGGCCTACGGGAATCTAGTTAAGATATTATAGAAGTACCTTGTTTATCTTATAGTACCTGAATCAGGTCACTTGTCATTCCAGTCATTTTTTGTTCATTTATTTTAATGTCTTCAAGATCTGTACGAACCACCCAGGTTCCATTCTCAAATTTCACAGGCATAGAAAAGACGATCCCTTCAGGAATACCAAACTGACCTACAGGGAGCAGACACAAAGCACAGCCAAACAAAAGCATTCAGAAACCAGGGCCCTCTCTGGTGGCACAGTGGATTAAAGCACAGCACTAAGAAGCTAAGGCCACTTCAGCATGAGTTCGATCCCCATCCCGGAGGTGACCCACATGGCACCGCAGACCTCTCCTGACCCACCCACTGCTCCTCTCAGCAGTGTACTTCATTGATCTGCCTATTCTGCTCCTCACTCTGTCTCTAGTGAATCCTCTCACTGACCCTGCACCTCTGGCCTGTACCCCAGTTCTGTATGCATGAATAAATAAATCTTTAAAAAAAAAAGCATTCAGAAAACAACCCCTTCCTGTTGTGACACTGTGGAGAAGGATAGACATGTGTCTGGCTTTGATGACAATGGAGGGAAGTTGTGGGCATTCCTTCTTGAATACTCTAGAAGCATTGATGGAGCATCTCCCCAAGGTCAGCAGTTCCTCTCAGACAGAAGAACCATTATTCCCTGTCAACCCCCCTTTCGGCCCCACTAGGTTCAGATCCTCTTGCTTTGCCTTGCAAACTAACAGTTTCACTTCCACACATCTGGATTCCGTTTGCTGTCCTTGACTTTTTCTTGTCCCTCCCTAGATAAGCCAAGAGTTGAAGGCGTCTGTTTAATCTAGCCTTCTACTCTTAGCTTAGTGTGGCTGTTCCACAGCTAGGGAATGAGGACAAGAAGGGAAAGGGGACAAGAGAGCTGGTGATTTTCTTGCTGCTCCTAGTCTAATATAGGTGTGCTCTGAATAAGAAGATTAGTAATAATTATTTCTAACTGGGCCATAGTCAGATAAATGACCCCTCCCCTTAAAGTACTTTGATCAAATAAGAAAAATATTCTTGCCACCCTAATGCCAAAAACGTTGTCAATCTGGCAAAACAATCGAGGATAGTCAAGAAACCAGGATGTGAAAGATTGTTCCTCAGAGGGAGTCCTAGGCCTTCTTTTGAGGCTCTGTTTGCTTTATCTGTAAAGAGCCAGACTGGTGGGCAGACAACCTGTGGAGGTTTACCTACATGGTAGTTTCAGGGAGGTAAAGATCACTTGTCCTTCACCCGCAGAACTGCATTATTTATTGATGAATTCCTATACAGATTAATTAAAGTCTCTACAAATAAAGATAAGGCTATTTCCTTGACATAGGTATTATATTGACTTGAATTCACATGATGGAGATGTTCATGCAGCTTAACTTCAGTTCAGTAAGTCTTTGTGTGTGAAGAGAAGCAAGACCACCCAGGCAGAGCTCTTCCTGTTCTAATGAGGGCACAGTGCCACTAACCACGTCACTAAAGGCAGGTGACAATATAGTTTCTGATGGGGGACTAAGCTCTGTAAACAGAGGGGAAACAGGTTAATTATGACTTGCAGGTTGAGGAGATTCCTTTAAGCTATACAATAATCACTGGAACAAACTGAAGGATGGTGTTTTATTAACATAAGGGATATTTAAGTGCATCAGATTGAGAAGGAAAATGGTAAATTCCTGTGGTGTATGCTGGCTTGAAGTGACAGCATGACATCCAGGTGGCGAAGTCTCACAGGCTAGAGCTCAGCAGAGGCTGGGCCTGAAATCTGTGAGCAAACGAACTTGCACAGGGAGACGCGAAGCACAAAGGGAAGGGATGCGTTAGCTAGAACTGACAGGGCCCAGGACATCAGCTATTCTCTCATCCCATTTTTTCAAAAATGGTCAATTTCCTCTGATTAAAACATTAAGGCTGTAAAAAAGTATGTTTGATGCTGGTGGATGGAGAATATCCACAGATAGGTGTTTCCCAAATTCCAGCTGCTGCCTTCTCCCCTAACATCTGGGCTCCTAACACACCTTTTCTTCGAGCCTCTGTCTTTGTTTCTGTGGCCAGGAGGACTTTCCTGCCCTTGTCTGCTAGTTACACACCACTTGATCTCCTGAACTCTAAGCTTCTTGGGATGTTACCTTCTTTATGAAGCCTGTCCTAATTCTATCCGTTGCCCACCTAAGACCTTGCTTTCTCAGCTGGGGTACAGTGGGGATAAGTCAATGAGACCACAACATTCAAAACATTGTTGAATTTCTGAGTGCAAGCTGGAGTGGGCGTGAGAGTGAACGGGTGATTGTGGAAGTGGGAAACCCAGACCACTGGTGCGTTAGGTAGTAGACAAGGGGGTGACGCAGAGGAGGCTGGAACACATGGCATAGACGGAGGTCTTTAGATGTTACCGGATGTGAACATTCAGACTTACCTTCGCTGAAGACTCCTAAGGACACAATCTCCCCAGGAGGTGAGCCGTGGTACCAGTATTTCAGGGTAGTGCTTATACTATGTGCAGCTAAGATGCCTCCAAACTGTCTTCCCGTGCTGGTCAGTTCTTTCAGATTTGCCACAAATTCCCTGTTTACCCATTCACTGTAAGGAGAAGAAGAAACCATTTGACAATGGAGGAAGATATGGAAATGAAATAGTCTGTTACCAGGGTCTATGGATTTCAGTACAAGAAATCATCTCCACAAAATAGAAATATGACTTCCTGTGCCCTTTCTTCCAGTTTCTTCAATTTCATAAAAGCCAATTGGAAAACAGTGAAATGCAGAAGAAATTTGTATTATCGTGTTTCAAACTAAAGAACACTATTAATATAAAATGGAACACAGAGAAGTCATCTGAGGCTGCAAGAACAGTGCCTTTCATTACAAAGAGTTTATTCAAGCTAGATGCTGTTTTGAAACTGGTGGTATCTTTCATTTGAAAGAAAATAGTAGCATGGAATGTTGACTTATTCAGGCAGGCTTAGGGAATAACAATGGTGTCACAGACTGAAGTCTAAAGTCAGGGAATAGTCCAGCGGGTGACACGCTGGCCCTGGTGAGACAGCTCCTGGGACCCTATGCCCACTCGACAGCTCGTGGAGAGCACCACCAGTTGGTTTGGTCTGGGAGCCTCTGTTCCTCACTCCTTCTCCATTCTGCCTCTTGGGGGCAGGACATCCAGCAGGGCCTGGGCCTGCTTGCCATCCTCATTCTTGATTGTCAGAAACCTTTCAGCTAATATCAACTTGGGTACACAGCTCTTCTTTCCTTTCAGTAAGATTCACTTGATGGTCTTCCCTGGTGGTTCAGTGGGTTGGAGTGCAGCACTGCAAAGCTGTGGGACCCTAGCCCCACCAACTTCAGTGCGAGTTTGAGCTCAGGCCCTGGAGGTGACCCACATGACACAGTAGATTTCTCCTGTCTTGCCCGCTGCTCCCTTCAGCAGTGTACTTTGTCGACCTGCCTATTGTGCTCCCCACTCTATCTCTGGTGAATCCTCTCACTGCCCCTGCACCTCTGGCCTGTACTCCAGTTCTGTATGCATAAATAAATATTTTTTTTTAAAAAAGATTCACTTTATATTTACTTGCTTTACAGATAACCTCAATGTAAGCCCCTTACAGTTAATCAGAAATATGGATATTCATAATTTCAACATCAAACAACTAGGATGGGGATTGACTGGTTGAAAATGCTGTAGTTTTGTTTCTTCAGTAGTGAGCATAAGCAAAGAGGAGTATGAACAAATCTCAAGTTATTTTTATACAAAGATTTCTAAAACGATTTAAAGATAACAACTATTATGTATTTATTCAGCATTGCTAGTATACGTTGCTTTAAAAATATGCCATACCAGGGCCTCCCTGGTGGCACAAGGGGTCGTCAGCCACTGGGGTGATCAGCCACTCTGGCCAGGGAGATGACCCACATGGCACAGCAGACCTCTCCTGTCTCACCCACTGCTCCCCTCAGTAGTGTATTTTCAATAGATCTAAGTAGATCCAACTGTTCTTCTCCCCACTCTGTCTCTGCTGACTCCTCTCACCTCCCTTCCACCCCTCCACCCCAGTTCTTAGATGCATAAATAAGTAAATAAACAAAAATGTACTGTACCTATCAAAAATCAAGCTTAAAATAGGGCGTGAATAGTGGGGAGGTCCCCAAATGGCACTTTCATATCTGTAAATCCTGGCTTTTCTCAGATCAACATAGTTATTTCCACTAATATTACCCCAAATTATCACATCTTTGATGCCTGTGAAGAAAAGAAATTAAAAATGAGCATAATGATGAAAATTAGTATAAAAAATTTCTTGCAACCTAAGTTTTTGTGTGTTTGTTTTAGGATAGATGCTCTTCTAGAAAATGAGCCTAAGTTTATGTTCCCCCTAAGTTATGCAAAATGTGCAAATGATGTGGCCCACCCCCAATGCCTTAATCATCAGGGTTCAGCAATCCCTAATTGCCGAATCCCAAAGTGCTTGATGAATGGCATGGATATAATTGATGCAAGTCAAGAAATACCTGAATGCCCCTGAAGCCACCTGCTACTTCAGATGCTGTTACTACATTGGTCCTAACTCCATTACTCTGCCTCGAAGAGAACTTTTTATTTACCTTGATTCTGACAGGGGTCCTTGAGTCTATACTGGAATCGAAATTTGAGCAAATCATTTAACTCCCTGGGTGGATTTCATTTTCTGCAGAATGAGGGTGTTGTAATAAAAAGACCCCAAGGAACATCTCAGTCAACAAAAGATTATTGAATTAGCTTCTGTGTGAGGCACTTGTAGGTGGCAGATTTAGAAGAAAATCAGCCCAAGTTCTTGAAAGATTCTGAGGCTAGAGGGGAATGGCTGAGTAAACAACTGCTGGGCAAATTAATACATGCTAGTGGAGCAAAGTAAAGGGTAATTGGTATTGAATGTGAGTCTCTCATTATGGATTTTCTAGAAATGTTGTATCCAAATTGAAAATAAATAATTGTATTGATTTATTAACTTATTTGTTGGTTTAAAAATTAATAGTGAGAGGGCCATACCACTTCCTATTGTGGAGATTAATTTTTTTCCGTATTCTTTCTAATGTAAGATTACTGTTGGCTATCCCACTGTATTGGATTAACTAGAAGTGTTTTCTTTTCTCAGAGAACAATTTGAGATAGGCAGTGACACTGGTGCTTGTTCAGTAGCTCAGAGGGTGATGCTTTTGGTCTTCTCCTCATGGCTCTAAGGTGGCTGCCATAGCACCATAGGCCACACTTTCACAGGGTTGTGTTCACAGGTAGGCAGAAGGGGAAAAAAACAGATAGCCTTCTTCTTTTTGTCTTTTCCCTTTTTAGGTATTAAAATACCTTTCCTAAGGGACTTCAAGTAGACAACATGTCTCAATTCCTTCTAGCTACAAGAAGGGTTGTGAAAATTAATGACTTCTTTACCTCTACAGTAGGAGACAGCCTAGGGTGAGAAGAGACTGGGCAGTTACCCAAATATATCTTGGGTAATCAGTTATCTTCCTCTGAGATTATTGTGTTCATAAAAATGGCTCATCAGTAGGATGAGTCCATCCTACATCTCCCAACTCCTATGAGAGCTAATGGTGCCACTTGGCCCCTATAAGCTGCATGTTGTAGGAGGGAGGGAGGGAAGACTCCCAGCGAAGTCAGGAAACCTGCCCCTAGAAGCAGGGTTGTATATGAACTATCCCCGGGGAATGTGCTGAGAATATCCTCTTGGCATCTGGAATTTTCCCTGAATGATTCTCGCTGCTGGTTTCTGTATTTCAGCTCATTTTATTTAGCCCTCTCCATTGCTCTGATTTCTCCTTCCTACCCCACTGACGAGGCTCCATGGGTTACTGTGCATCTGACATTTCTTTTTTCCTTTTTCCATTTCTTCTTCATTTTCCTTCTTTCTGCTTTTCACTAATTTATGGGCTTTGCCTACAGAGGGCTTAGAATTTATAGCATCAGCAACCTGTAGGAGAGCAACTTTCTGGCTGAAAGCCCTTGACATGATTCTGCCCTCCTTGTTTTAAGATTTGAAACACTGCCTCTTTTTGACACTTTCATCGGGTATCATAGACCTTTTGTGACAATCCGTGTCTGCACATAAATAGAAGGTTGACAACAGAGATGAAATAATTAGAAGACGTTTTCCTTCCCTATTGAATCACTGGTATCAGTTTGGCTGAGGCATGCACTCGTGTTGGGGTTAAGCCACTACTGGTTTGTACACAGCCATACGTGAGGCTGTGTTTCTTGGGCTGAATTGTAAGGAAATGGATAATACAGTTCTTCCTACAATGTGCGAGGGGATCAGCAAAGTCCTTTACTTCCTTATATTCTCAACAAATACGGTTGCACCTGCTGCCTGGAAAGGCACACGTAGCTTAGATTTGTCACACCTGACAAATATTTTATATACAGCACTCCCTTTTAAATAGGATGACCCATTTTTCTGATCCAGTGTTACCCTCATTTGATTCTTCTATCCATCAATTTGTTGATTAGTAGGAGCAGAAGACCATCAAAGATTACAGTCCTAATGGTAGGCTTAATGGCCTTGCAGATGTTTATCACTTAGCAGGTGCTCTTCTAAGCACTTTAGAAATATTTTGTGAAGGTGTAGTGGGTTGGAGTGTAGCACTCTGGGGCTTTCCAAAGCCACTGCAGCAAGAGTTCGACCCCCAGCCAGGGAGCTGACCCAGATGGCGTGGCAGACCTCTCCTGTCTCACAGCTGCTCCCCTCAGCAGTGTATTTTACTCTGACTGTTCTGCTCCCCATTCTGTCTCTAGGTGAATCCTAACTCCATGCCTCTAGCCTGTACCCCAGTTCTCATATGCACAAATAAATGGATCTTTAAAAAAAGCAATATTTTGTGAAAGCTTGAGTTCCCCTACATGGGAAATTGGGGGAAGCCACTTTAGCATGGATCTGGTTAACTTTTTAATAACAGTGATCAATTTACCTATTATGGAAAATTTATAGTGTTAGTTTTCAAATTAATACTTGAAATCAATATGAGACTGATTATGTCAAGTATTTATTAATTTTTGTTAATGATGGACACATTAGTTAGCCATGAAAACCTGTAAAAAATTTTCACGGTGGTTTAGTCACAAAGTGAGACGTTTGCTTGGTATTCCAATTATCTGGAATGTTCCGAGAGGGTAAATGTTCTTCCTAGTGCTTTGCAATCATGTTGTTTCAGAACAAAAACAGAAATGGTAATAGTTCACTTACATGTGGGTGCTGTTTTTAGTTTTCTGGCCAGCACAGCTTTGGCTTCACCTTCCACTCCCAGTGCCACAGCGACAATGTTGTGTGCCAAGGTGGGGGCATATCTTATAAGCAGAACTGCCTTAAGATTCACAAAGGACTTTCCTCCTACAATAACTCTGACAGACTCATGAGCATTCTTCTCAATCAGGTATCCATAGAGCCTGCACAGAGGAACCCTGCTTCGGATGTAGTCTTCTAAAGTATACATCTCCTTGTCAATGCTGTCTTCCAGAATGATGACCACATGAGCCTGGTGGAAGGCTTCCTCCACTTGGGTGCAGATGGTGACACTCTGGAGGAGGGGTGACACCAGGTTCCTCATCTCTGTCATAAGGATGTTGAGATCTTCTTCCGCCTGCTTATTGTCCAATAGAGTTATGCTAATTTCCGTATCCATCCCAAACACGTCACCGCTTGTTAAGATGGGAATTAGGTTGTAGCAGGCAGGGGTAGATGCACTAGTAAAAATGTAAACGTGAATTATGAATGGTTAAATCTTTTGCCTTTTTTGAGTGAGCTTTTATTCCAAACAGGCATATCTGCATGTGAATTTAGTGGAATGATTTAATATCTTAAATAGACATACATAGCTGTAAAGACATTTTTAAGGCTAGAAATCAGAAGCAGAACAAAGAAGAACATCACAAAAAATATAGGCCAATATCTCTATTGAACCAGATGCAAAAATTGTCAACAAAATAGTAACAAACCTATTTCAACAATATGTACAAAGAATGGCATGCCATGACCAAGTGGGATTTAATAAGAGGTTTATACAACATATGCAAGTCAACTAATAATATACCACATCAATGAAAGGAAGCTTAAAAATCATGATTATTTTGAATAGATGCAGAGAAAACATTTCACTAGATTCAGCACCCATTTATGATAAAACTTTCAATAAATGGGGGGTAAAAGGAATACACCACAGCATAATAAACCCATAGCTAATATATTCAGTGTAAGATATTATGTTGAGTAAGAACATACTCAACTTTAAGATCAGGAACAAGACAAAGTTGCTCACTCTTGACACTTCCATTTAATTTAGTGTTAGAGTTCTTAGCCAGTTCATTGCACAAGATTTAAAAGGAATCCAGGTTGGAAAAGGAGTGAAACTAATAATATTTGCAGATGGCACGCTGGTATACATAAAATACCTTAAAGATTCCACTAAAAACTATTAGGAACCATAAATAAGTAAATCAAATGACATGCCAAAAGATTGATACACAAAGATCTGTATCATTCTTATACTCAAAAAAACTAGAAGGAAAATAAAGAAAACAATCCCATTCACAAGTTTATCAAAAAGAATACATTTAACAAAGGAAGTGAAAGACCAGCATAATGAACACTACAAGACACTGTTAAGAGAAATAGAAGAAGACACAAAGAGAGGGGGAGAATGAATGTTTTTAAATGCTGTTTTAGCTAAAACAACATACATATCCTATGCAATCAACCTCTAACAAATCCCAAGGCATTTGACTCAAGAGCACAGAGGAAAAAAAGCAGAACAAGAAATCCTCATTTCTAACCCCATTAGCCTGACCTGAAAGCAATCCTCAAACAAGAGATGTTAATTGTTTATGATTTTTCAAGTTGAATATGAAGAAAGCCAAATTTAAAAAAATAGTGTCATATTACTCTAGTTACATATTTATATTTTCTCTTAAAATATTTTAAAAATTCTACTTAACCATAGCCTTTTCTTACTTCATACGCTTATCTGTAAAGAAATGACATTTAAAAAAGCTTTTTCAAAGCTTTACAAAGAATCTCAGGATCAGCACAAGCTGGTACTCTGTCCTTATAGGTGTGGTTACAGAGTCCAGAACTGTGGTCATCAGCTGACAGCTTTAATGACCCTTGAGGGGAGTTCAGAAAAGCAAACGGGCATTTTTAATTTTCATAGGTTTGGGTAGTGGTAACTAGGAGTTTCAACAGTATCTATGAGTTTAATCCTTTACAAAAAAAAAAAAAAAAACTCAAGCAGGTGTCATATTTACTAAATCTGGGTGTTAGATTCAAATATGTTTGTTACATCATTCTCAGTTTTTCCTCTGTATTTAGAATATTTCATAATAATAAATAAATTTTCAAAGGTGTGTGTATATCAGGACGCACACAAGTCAAGTGAGAACAGTGTGAAGGACAGATTGTGCAGGGTAGGGAAAGACAAGGAGGAAGAAGAAATAGAGCAGGGCAAGAAGCAGGTGGTGGCGAGAGTGAGAGAGAGTAAGACAGGAGAAAAAGTGATGTGGAAGCCCGCAGGTGCCGGGAGCGAGAGCAATGAGGGGCAAAGCGAGGAGAAAAAGTGTACAGAGCAAGGGAATGGGGTTGTGCGCAGAGAGTAGGGTTGTGCGCTTCAGGAAGAGCAGGGACAGTTCTAGCAAGTGGTTAAGAATCTGTAAGGTTGGGGAGTAGGTGGGAGGGAAGGACAGAGCAAGAATAAAAGTAGCCAATGACACAAGAGACAGATGGAACCAGAGCTGGAAACAGTTATGCAAAGCAAATATCTTTGTTATAAAATTACTCTTAGATTTCATATGTGTATAATTTTAACATGTGCATATATGTACATGTATATATATATATATGCATATATACACACACATTGTATTAAATCAATATATGACTTAAAACCCATATATGGAGCTATATTGGGATCTATCTAATAATCTATCTTCTATCTATCTATCTATTATCTTTTTATCTACTATCTATCTCTCCACACACACACAAAGTTATCACTGTCTAACCATAAACACATATACACAAACATACATGCATATTTTTCCATCATGAAATCATATCTCATTGTACTTTCTACATACAAGAGACTTTATGTCCCAGGTTGAACTGTCCCACCTGGTGATCCAGACCCGCAAGGGGCTGACAAGACATTTCAGGGCTTCTTTCTCCAGCTCTAGTTCTTTATACGTTACAAGGTTCTCTTTAGCAATTTTTTTCATCAGCTCAGTCGTCATGCCAGAGGTGACACTATAGTAGAGCTAAGTTATTGGAAAGAAAAAAGACAATACAAGGGATGAAATAATTAACTGACAATGGCTATAATGAAAGTTCTTATTTAAGAATAGCGTGAAAAGCAAGCTAAGAGAATACCTTAGAAAGTAAGGCATTTGAAAAATAAACTAATGTGAGAAAATGATAATATTTTGAACAGATCAGTTCATATACATACCTGGGCATGCTCCAGGAATTCATTGTATCCTCCCAAAAGCAAACCCTTTCCACCACGATCCAACAGCTCTCTCCAGATGATGGGGGAATTTTTGTGATTCCACTTGTTCTTTTCACACAGATCTTTCAGCCAATCCTAGTCAATGATAATTCCAAAGGAAGTCATACATGAAATCTCCCTCAGGATTCAGTTCAAATGTCAAGAAAACAAACACAAAAATACTAGCGTGTTTTTAATTCCATTGTGTATATACAATTTAAAAAATTAGGTATTTTAAGCTGTAAAATGAAATATAGAAAATAGAAATATATTAAATAGTAAATTAAACAAATAAGAAAGAATATTCTTCAAATTCCTTGATCAAATAAAAGTACTGAAATTTTCTCCCTAGCTGAGGATACTTGGCCCCAAATCTTCCATCTCAACTGATACCCAAACTATTCAACTTAATTCAACTTCCTTGTGTATGAGATATTTCCGTGCTTGGCTTTTATACATTTGATACTGCTCTCCAAATGTGCGTGTATACAGTAACTTATTTCTGACTGAATCAATGTGCTAGGAGTTATTGGGAGATTTCTGATCATGTTAATTAGAAAAAGTTCAAATGATGATTACCTGGCTTGTGGAAATGGGGCTTTCCAATGACACAAGACACAGAGAAACATTCTTCTTCGGGGTGCTGTACATAATAACATTCTTGTCTTTGAGGGCATATGTAATGAGGCTGCCTTACAAATAAAATCATGGTAAGGAATTTCCCTGACTGCACTGGAAGGTCCCTAAGCCTTGATGCTCTATCGAGATGTCACTCTCCAAGCAGGCGCCTGTACCTTCAGTGGGCTCTCTCCTCCGTAAGGCTGTTAAGTGGTGCAGCAGATGATAAGGCCAGTGGCATTCATGGTTGCCCAGTGCTTCTGTCCAAAGTGGCCCCCTTGAAGTGATGTTAAACACCACAAGGCAGTGGGGGTTGCTGTGAGGTGTCACCACATACCTGTGGTCACAGGTGATGATGTTGGCCTGTGGAGAAAAGGGACTCTACCCCCAAGGACCTTCAGCACAAATTATGTGGGTGTGCTATGTCCTGGCGGGAGCAGGGAAAATAATTTAGGGTTAGACTCTGAGGGTCCAGAAAGTTGGGTAAAAGAGAATTATTGATATGAATCACTTCTGCAGCTCCAGAGAGCAACCTTTGGAAGGACCTCAGAATACAGTGACATCATGTTGTTAGGACGATGTTCAAAAGCCTGGAGAAAGTGATGGAACACGTTAAATGAAAGAACAATGTGGGAACTTCCATGGAAGAAGGCACCAAAAGCTGGTAAAATGGCAGCTGGAGCAGATGTGTTGCTGTGGAGGGCTGGAAACCTGAGTCCAGAAAATACTGTGTTCAGCAAAGTGATGAGGATTGCACTGATGTGTGTGTGCGTGCATAAATAAATATTTATATTATATATAATTTATAATTAGATATCATAGAATATATATAATTGCATAATATAAATATACCAGTTTATATCCTGGGTAAAGAATCGCCTTTCCTGTTTTCATAGAGTGCTCAAGTACCCTGTTCAAGAATATCTACAGGACTGTTTAACATCACTTCAAGGGGGCCACTTTGGGCAGAAGCACTGGGCACATAACCATGGATGCCACTGGCCTCATGACCTATTGCACCACTTAACAGCCCTATGGAGGAGAGAGCCCACTGAAGGCCCAGGCACCTGCTCAGAGAGTGACGTCTTGATAGAACATCAATGCAAAATACACCATAAACCAATATAATGTTTCACCTCAAAACATAAATCCAGAAAGCAAGGGGTGGAATTAAGAGTGATTCAGTTTATCATCACTCTTGTAACCTACATGGGGAAATGTGTGCTCCTGAAAATTCCCTCACTCTAGACTGTGGGTCTGAAGGTTCTAAATGTGTGTGTGTGTGTGTGTGTGTGTGTGTGTGTTTGTATGAGCTTACACCTGCATGGGAGGGGGTGTGGGTAGAAGGGCAGGGGTGGCTGGGTGGAGGGGGGTTCTAGAAGGAAGAAATATCAAACCTTAAACTGTGACTGCCACTTAGTCATGTTGTTCTCCTGTGCCAAGAAACGAGGAGGCAAGGAGTCACTGGGGTTACTACACTGAGTGAACGAATTGGCCCCGAGGATCATAAGGTCAACTACTTCCCAATGTGAGCAGGAGACACCACTTGGCATCTAGGTGACCCATCAGGGCACTTTGGGGACTGCTTAATTTTGTTAGTAAATGGACAAAAGTAGCATCCTGAAAAAGGTGTAGAGATTAGCTCTGAGACCTACAAGGATGCAGGTGCAGTCACCCCATCAAGTAAGTCAGCTCAGTAGAAGGGGAGGGGACTGTATATTGGAAGGTAGAGAAGAAAGGTGATGAGTGCCAGTTCAGGTTCTGAAATGATGTGCATCTGATTAACTTTTTGTAAATCAAGCAGGGAAGGATGCCAACTGAAATCCTGGAGGAGTTGTTCCAAGATGAATGAATTTATTATAGGGAGCATGTGCATCCAAAAAACACAATTGGTGAACCCAGCAGATCCTGTCACATGTATTGGGTTGTTGGAAATGTAATGACATAATTTTTCTATGCAAAACCGCGTTATGACTTTTCTGACAAATAGTTCCAGTTCCCCTTGGTGACTAAGGCACTCACATGACTCTGGGTGTACTGGCTCCTCAGGGCCCGGGCTGAGTGTCTCTGCAGGAACTTACCTCAAAGGAGTTTCCGTTGCCCAAGGCTAAATCTCTTCCCCAGGAGCAGCCTGCATCTTCTACTGTTAACTGTGGGGATCTCTGTGTTTGGGGTATCTCTGAAAGGCCATGTCAGCTTGAGTTCCCTGGAGGATGGGCTGAGGGGTCTGGCACAACTGTTCTCCCATTCAGCTTGGTGGCTCTGTGGCTCAGTCCTGCTGCTCTTATTCCTTTCCAGGATGTTGTTCCCAAGAGCATTTCATAGTAAAGAAAACCCCTTCACCCACATCTCCATTTCAGTCTGTTTCTGTGCAGAGTCCCAAGGAAGGGAACTCCAATGAAACCAGTGCCTCATGTCTTTAGAAATCAATCCTGAAGGAGAACGAAAAGCTAAAGTGCATTGTAAGTTCAGGTGGGAGAAGGGGAATCAAATTTCCACTTGCTCAGGTTCTCATTTGTTCTGCTAGGTTTTAGGAAGAAATAATATTTCCAGACTGATAGTAGAGATATATTTTATTAGTATTAACATATCTGCAGCATGTGAACATTGGTTATTACAAGCCTATCTGATACATTAGCTACTATTTAATAACGTTACACCATATTTTTGTACATGTGTGAATTTAAAATGTGTAAAGTCTTCTTACCTCCCAAACATGAGGATGTTGTATAATTTTATGTACCCGAAAATCAGGAAGATTCATGTGTAAATAGTCTGCCAGAAGTTCTGCTTTAGCATAATATGGGCAGTCTGCGCTACCTAAAAGAGTTCAAATTAGTAATTTTTTAAAGAATTTGTCGCATGCTTGTAGAATTAATCATACAGTTATGCTACATACTTTGTTACATAAATTTACAGTATTAGTTGACACCACATGCACTTCTGATTTTTATTACACTGATAGAAATAAAATAAATTTTCTAGGGGCTCAATCTCTGGTAATAAAATAGAGAAAGACAAGAAAAAGACTATTGAGTATTTACTGTCCTCCAATACCATGCTAGACCTCACTTCCTCTGCAAGGCTGTCCTGTTACTGATTTAGCATGAACTCCTAGCAAGGCACTGTTATTAGTGGCCACTAAAGACAGTGTGAAGTGAGGAGTGGTGGTAGAATCACACGTGGACTTGAAATGTGTGGCGGGCGTATGGGGGGAAGAAGTTGAGGGTGAGAAAGCATCTGGGACAACTTGTGCTTTCTGGCTTGGGCAGATGATCCTGACTTTTTTTTTATTTTACTTTACCCATTTTTTACATCATTCTTCATCTTGTGCATTTTTTCATCTCAGTTGCAATCCCTAAGGGCTCCCACCACTAATTCACCCATGTGCTGTCATCACAGTCCTGCGCACTCTTCCCACCCCAGTTCTGATCCCATTCCCCTCTCCACACCATAACATGTCTCTGGTTTAAAGTTGTTCATTATTTTCATTTTTACTTTATTACATTTGCTTGTCTCTCTCTTTGCCCTCGCCCTGGTTCCTTACTCTCCTGCTATGAGTGAAACCATCCAGCATTTTTATTTTTCTTTCTGGCTTATTGCACCGAGGATGATCCCTTCCTGCTCCATCTGATGCTAACTTTATTAGAGCGAAATCATGGGTGAGAAGTTTAATTACAGACATGCGCTGCTGGAGGTATCTAGAAAACCTAAGTCTGAAGTGCAGGCTCCAGGTAAAGGCTCAAGATGCAGATTTTGCAGCCATCAACACACAGGACGTTAAAGCCACCGAAGTGGATGGGACTAGATTTCTGGTAGAGTGGAGAAGCAAGGCCCAAGTGCAAAGACCCTGCGGGCTTCCCAAGGTACTCCCATCACCAATTCTTCAGCAACATGGTGACCTCTAGGTCATCAGCCACTTCAACCTGCACCTATTTGTCTCCCAGGATAATTTGAACCCATGGATCATGAATTCACACCATGTCTTAAATTATCTCTAAAATTATCATACCCCACAATACTGCTGGGAAATCAGTTTGGTAAAGAAACTCCCACTAGAAGAACCTAATTATCTGACTTCTCTATTTCTGAGTCCTATCTGCTAGACATCATGGGAAAACATGGTAGAACCAAGCAGAAAGGCACCATTACAATTTTACTGGTGCATCAACTCTGCCATAGACCCGTTTCTCTTATTAGCACTCACAGCTCTTCGACACAATTATGGTTCTAAACCGTGTCCACTTCCTTCAAACTTCTTCCTTCTCTCCAACATCCCCTCACTATCAAAAGACAATAGGCAAGTTTTCTTTTTACACACAAACAAAAAATAGATACAGAAAGCACTAGCTGGGAATCCCCTAATCTCTTGCCACCACACCTGCTTTTGTATTATCCTTTCCTTCTTTTTCTTATTCAACAGAAGTGAGATCCTATTTCAGGCTAGGTTTCATCTCACAATTTATGCTCTGCCTGTCACCCATCTGACTCTAGAATTGCCACCAATGCTGCTCCATTGATGATCCCTCTTCCAGCATCTTTTCTCTATTTCTAGAGGCTCTTTCCATCGTATTGAAATACACTCGTTATTTCAGTTTCTTTTGTCTTTAAAACCCAAAGACCATACCCCCTTCTAATTGTGAACTTCCACTTGCCTTTTGCTACTAAAAAGCATTTCCTACATTGGCCCTTCCTTCTTTACTTTCATTTATTTTTCATTCTGCAATCTGGCTTTTCCAAAATTCTCTCGAAGATCTAGACTTTCATCCCACAAAATCCAATCAAAACTTTTGATCCTTATTTTCTTGGCCCCCCCTTTTGCCTTTTTGAAATACCATTATGGTGGGGGCATTCTTCAGATTTTCTTCCTATTTTGCTGGCCATTTCTCACTATACGTTGTAGGTTCCTAATCCTTAACAGTCCACTTAAATGCTAGCATTCTGCAAGGTAACTCATTTTTATACCCTGCATATTCTTCCTAGTGAATCTCCTCTACTCTGTTGGTACAAATAGCAATCTGCATTTCCAGTTCAGACTGAATTCCTTATCTTAAGACCTACAACTTCCTATATTTTTTCGTCTCCTGAATGTCTCACAGGCACTCAGCATGTCGATGACAGATTTCACCACGCTTCACTAAGTCTGTTTCTTCTCTTATGTTCTCTCCTATGTCCCTCTACCCTGTTATCGAAAGGTTTCCAAGTATTAACAGTTTCCAGAGTATAAGTCTACTTTTATTCAGTGGTTCCCCATCTACCCTGCTATCCAAACCAATGGGAGTAATTTACTCTTCTCACTAACTTGCCTTTCCCCACCTATTCAGACATCTAGTTTTGTAGATTCTGCCTCTCCAATTCACTTACTTCTTTCCATTTCCACTGCTTACTATGCTAGGTCATGGCACTATTACTTCCTTCCTGGATCATAGTACCAGTTTCCTAACCAGTCTCTTCATATCCAATCTCTTCACATCCAGTCTTTCTCTCTTCACATTGCACTGATCACACTCAGATAAAATACAAATTTGATTATTTTCTCTCCTTCCAAGAACCTTTGATGTATTTTGGATAAAGTCTAAAATACTGAATATGTATCACAAGAATCTACATTTAGCTCTGGTTTCAGTCTATGACACTCTTCCTTATCCTCTTTGCTCCAACCCCACTAAATCTATTCAATGGTCTGGTTATTGTGTATGCTCAAGCATTATGATCACACTAGTTCTCCTTATTCTAACCTCCATACTAACTATGCCTATGTCATTGTCCTCCTTCCTGCTAGGTAACTTTTCATCATCTTTCAGATCTCTGCTTAGAAATCACTCCTTCCGAGAAACCCTCAATTTATAAATAAGATCCCTTGCCCCTTCCACTGCTCCTACAGAATCCTGCCCTACCACAGCTACAAACATAATGTTCATTGTAAGTTTCTTTACCACTGTCTTACTGGAATACAGACAATCAGTGCTCAGGATGAAAACAGAAAGGAAAATGGAGTCCCAGTCAGATGTGAGCTGTCAATTCCATTAATGTATCAAAGTGGTTAAGAGACAAGAGGAATAAGATTAAGGACCGAATAGCTTCTGTAGCGGTCACTGGGAACTCAGGTGTGTCGTTTCTTTAAGGAGGCAGAAATAAAAGCTAGATTGAGTGGAAAGAGAAGCCGGAGAGGGAAAAGCAGCCTATGCTTACAAAGAATTGCTGAGACAGGAAGAAGGACAGTAAACTGTAGTAGTAAAAGCCTCTTTAATGGTTTTCTAGATGCCAGTCACATCTTCAGTTGTTGACAAGGTAGACTTTCTAATATGCAATCCCATTAAGGATACTCTCCACCTTGATCATTTTTCAGTGACTCCTTATTACTTTCAAGATACAGTTCAAAGATTGCTGGTTGGTGTACTTGAGCGGTAAGGATCTGGAGTCTGCTCCTGTTCAGCCCCAGGCCCAGCCACTTCCTCCACACCAGACTTTCCCCTTAGGCCAGGAGATTTCTAGTCTCTTTGTCTATATGTCCAAACTTCACAATTAGTTTCTGTAATATCTCCCAAAGTTTCATGCTTGATTGTCTTATTGCCAAAATCTCACTGTAACAGAATTACTTCTTTACATGCTCCTTCAAGGCAGGGCGTGTATTTCCTCCCACTGTATCCCCACTGTCCCGCTGCAGTGCTTTGCACTGGATCCCTCCCTGGTAACATCTTTGAATGCGCGCACAAGAAAGCGTGGGGTGGTTCCTATAGAAGTTGGAGTTGCTACAACAGATTCAATTAAGAAGATCACTGTGGAGGAAATATAGGAGGCGAGCAACTGTCGGTGTTTTGAGCGATCTGAGTGTGGATGCCGGGATCACTCACCCGCGAGCACGAACTTGGCCATGGGGAAACAGCAACCTGGGCAAGAACCGCGGCTTCACGGTCTCCTGGCAACCACGCCGAAGTCGCCGCGCAGGCGTACGCTGAAGTTGAACTTGGGGTGGGGATGGGGGCAGTCTACAGGGTCTGTTGTCTAGTGGGAGAGGTGGGTTAAGAGTTGGGGTACACCATATAGAACATGCCCTGTAAAAGCCCTGTACTCTTTTACGTTTATTTCCCTGCGGGTAAGAAAGCAAGTCATTTTCCTTGACAGGCAGGCTCTTCAAGAATAAATGCTGCCGCGAACGCATACTTTTTGACCTCTGAAACTATCCGTAGCTCTCGCGATATCTCAGTTCGCGGGGAAGTTAGTATGGCCGCGCCCGTATATAAGCATGGGGTTCTGCCGTAAGGTGAGTGAAGGGTAGCAAGAGTCGTAATGGGTGTTGTTGTAATTCCTCAGACTTCTATTTTCGGAACACGTATTTAGAGAGGTGGGTTAATACGGGGCGACTTAGCTCCGAAAGGACGGGTTCCTTACATAGGTCCCGGTGACGAATGGTCTTTGTTTCCACCTGCCAATACGTATCGCTTTCGTTTGCTGCTTTCTCCGAGCCTTTCTTGCCCAGTTCCTCCCCCCCCCCCACCTTTTTAAAAACTGTCAGGTTCGACCCTTGTTAAACCCCCAAGTTGAAAGTATTCATCAACTTTAAACCCTTAATTTTCATGAAAGGCATTCCCTAGGCAATGCTAATGTAAATTCCCTCTGGCCGAGGAAGCTTTGTTAAACTTACTCCTACTAGAAATCCTCTTATTTTAAATTGTTTTATGTAAAGATTACTTCTATAGTAACCTGTCTTCTTTCAAATAGTGTACATATTGTGATGGGAGAGGAAGAAGCCCATATTAAAAATAGAAATTTTAATATAATCTTTAAAGTTTCCATAGGTCCTCATTTTAGTCTCCGTTAAGTGCATGTTACATATTTAAGTAGAAGTTTTTCTGTAATTTTTATTTCTTTCACAACCCTTTCCCATACAGGAAAATGATGGTATGTGTTGTCTCTCACTAGTAGAAGCAACGTTTGTGAAATACTGACAACGTTTGAAAGTCACAGAGGATATCAAAATGAATAACAGAGCAGGTTCCTTTTTATGGAATCTCAGACAATTTAGTACTTTAGTTCCAAAAAGCAAAACGGTGAGACTGTATTCTTTGGGACTTTGCAGACAAAAAATCATTAATTCAAGCTGGAATCTAAGAAATCTTCTGTTAAATACCTGGGATAGCAGCAGGCTGTCATCTATGAGGTATCTTTTTCAGTATGCCTTAATATTTGAAACAGATGATGATTTTCAAACAAAGGGTATACGAACTTTACCAGCCCGTTCAGCTGAGAGGCTTCTTTGTCCGAGAAAACTGTCGGTTGACTCAAAGCACTCTCTTGTCTCTGATGAAGAATTGAAGAAAATAAATCTGCATCAAGAAACCGCTGATAAAGATGTTCTCCTTAAGGAATCACGATCAACCACTGTTACCATTACAAAACTGTGTCAGGACTGTAATTCCCTTAGTGATGTGTTAGATACATTTTCAGAAGCACCTACATTTCCTACTAGTAACTATTTCTCAGCAATGTGGACCATTGCCAAAAGGATGTCCAATGACCAGAAGCGCTTTGAAAAACAACTGATGTTTAACCACCCTGCGTTTAAACAGCTGTGTGAACAGATGATGAGAGAAGCCAAGATCATGCACTATGACCATCTGATGTTCAGTTTTCATGCTATAGTGAGGCTTGGAATCCCTCAGAACACTCTCTTGGTACAGACTTTGCTGAGGGTGGCCCAGGTAAAATCAAAAGGAACTTAACTACTCTTTAACTCAAACTGGCTTATCTTGAAAAAATGAGAGAAGTAGTCTCCTTCAAAGGGACGATCAGTGGTTTGGTAGTTTCCTTTATAATTGTTTCTGCATATATATAATGTGGAGACTATGTTAGTTAGATGTTTTACTTCTTTAACTATGGAAATTTGTGAAAACCTGCCCCATTTTTTTTTTCTCCAGGGTTGAGTGGCCTTGAATAAATGAAAGTGAGGACAGATTAAAAATATACATGGTAAAGATATGTAGTTGAAGGAAGGAGAAAAGGGAAGGAAAGGGAGCTAATTTATTAAGTACTTAGATTTCTCACTTAATTGTATTTAATCCTCTTTAGAACCCACAAGGTTGATGTTATCTCAGTTTTGCAGATGATAAAATGAACTTAGTGATTAAACAAGATGGCTAAAGACACTCAGTTAATAGATTTGTGCAGACTGTACACATTTATTGGGTGTCAACTATCAGAGTTGAACTTATCACTAGGGATATAAGTAAATAGAAGACTTGATTCCTGCCTTTATCATGTTGAAGGGAAGACATCTTTTGTAGGCAGCAGTATTTTCACTACATAGCATGCATTTAAAATGTTACAGGCACTGTGCTGAATACAGGGTATGCAATTGTTAACAAATAGCGACCATGTGGCGCTTTCAATGAAAGAAAAATATAATTTTCAAAGGATTTCAAGGCTAGTCAGAAGAAGGTCACCATGATGGGAAGAGATGATGGAGAAGGAGATAGGATCAGTGTTTGAAGTAGATCTCTGTACAAGTTTGCAAACAAAATTGCCTTCTGTAATCTTAAGCCTTTTAAAACAGGTATTGTTATTCTCATTCACTAATTAGGAAATGGAAGCTTTTGGAGGCTAAATAATTTGCCCAGGATCATATATCTGTTAATTTAGTTGTAGGCATTTATAAATATTTGCTTGTGAGTTAACAAATAGCTATCCATTGTAGAACTAAGATTCAAGCCCAATAGGAGATGTTGTGTAAACAGTTCTGGGAATGACCAGCAGTTTGTGAGAGGATGGATAGCAGAGTGGTGTTTTATTCTGAGATTTCTTGATCAGCATCCCAAAGTGAAAGTCTGGAAAATTTGGGGAGCTGAAAGTAGTTCAGTGTGGCTGAAATACAAAATGATGGGATTCTGTTGGAGGAACTGGGGAAGAAATTGCGTGTATTGTGGTTGGGGAGAACAGGAAGGGGTAGAGCGTTAAGATCGGAAGCTGACAGGCAGCCTGTCATAAGCAGCCTTTTTTATGCCTGTATGAGGAGTTTGGATTTATCCCTCTGGCACTGGCAGTCCACTGAAGTATTTTAAGCAAAGGGTCAACATGTAAAGACTTGTATTTTACTGTAGGAGTGGAAAGTGTATTGGAAGAAGGATGAAATTGGCTGGAGGGACCATGCTTAATTTCAGGGTTCTGTTTGATGTCCCTGAAATAATGCTGATGTGATGAGGAAAGGATAGCTCATAACCTCTGAAGAGTGGGTACCTCAGGAAGTGTGATCACAGTAAATTTACTTTTTAAAAGACAAGAATTACCTGAGGATGATCTGACATATATTCTATCCAGTAGAACTCAAGAAATGGGTTGTAGGTATATGAGAGTTTTTAACTGTTAACCTTTTTACAAATGGATTTTCAAAATTTTTGTTCTGTTTAAACCATAGACAACCCCTATTTGGTAAACTGTTCTCTCTATAGTTACTTAAAAGTGATTCTACTAAGTCACTAGACCTGGTCAGTCATGATCTTAGTAGATTTTAACCAGGTTTCACATTAGCATGGCAGCTGCATCAGTGAGGCCTGAGTAGTGGATATTTGGAGTACAAATATCTGTATGTGTGATTGTGTCTCATTGACTTGCTGGCATGTGGTGAAGACATTTTAGCTAGAGATGACAGGAAAATGTGTCTTTGAATTTGCCTTTTGAATATATAGCGAAGGGGTTTTTCCTTTCCATAGCAGATATTAAGGGAATGAGACCCTCTCCCTCCAATCTGATTATTCATTTTAAACATTAGCTGATTCTGAATTGAGACTTTGTGACTGTAATTTTATGTAATTTTAACAAAGGAGCATAGCTCTTTCAGCCTAAGTTTTTCAACTGGGATCATAACTTACTTCATGAGATGTAGAAACTAGTCGTGATTAAATTAAAGAACACTGGGTAAGCTGTGTTGTTAACTACTCACTGTCCAAATTATGCCCACTGTCATTTCTGGAATCTAAATTAGCCTCCTAACCCAAGGGACCTAAAACAAGGATCTGGGAAGCCTGGGGCTCCCCATAAGACCTAGAGAGTGGGGTAAAATGTGATAGTAGATGTGAAGTTGCTGAAGTTTCAGTTTGATACCCAGGAAAGAATACAGGAAATTGAAAGGGCACAGATATTCTTGGGCAGATTTCCCCATATGCCTTGGAGCTTTTATATCACAGTATTTCTTGTCTTCATGATGACCTTACGTCCTAAGAAGAGGTAGGAATAATTTTAGTATTAAAGGAATATAATCAATATCAAGTGGCTTTTCAATGTTAATGGTATCTAAAAAAGTATTCACAAGTTATTTGGAAAGATTAGTTACATATGACATTGATTTCCCGAAGATGCTGTTTATTGGGCACTGGCTATATGAATTATTGATTTGATACTTAATCCTTACTGAAAGCATCAGTCCCGTGGTATTGGTTGGGTGAGATAGTCAACTATAGGCTCATCATCTGTAGTGTTTTGTAATTATATTTCAATAGGAACGTATCAATGAGTGTGATGAGAAATGTCTTTCAGTTCTGTCAACTGTTTTAGAGGCAATGGAGCCATGCAAGAATGTGGACGTTCTTCGAGCAGGACTACGGTGAGAAAACACTTTCTTCATGTGGCTGTCTCTGTTCTTATATCTTGAATAAAAACTGAGATGAAGGCTAAGCTTTTTTTTGGGGGGGGGGGTGGAAGAAGTCTTTGTTGGTAGCTACAGTCTTTATTACCATCTTAAACTTAAATCCTGACTTTGAATAAGATAATGCTGTAAATACTTCTTTTGGTGTTTGCCAGAAAAAAAGATGTGAGTAAAATTGAAATCTAAAGTAATCTAGGGCGCACAGTGTTAATATGTATTCAATTCATAGTGATCATTTGGGTACTGTGTGGACACATGATACTGGGCCAGTTTGAAAAGGAGCTTGATAGTAACAACATCAATTTATAAACTTGATGCAAGAGGTCTAAAGTCACAGGTAGTGAGAATAATATTTAATTTCCTCTCTCATTGAGTATGCATCGGGATATCATACTACAGCCTTCTGGTGTAATTTGCTCATCTGTAAAGAGAACAGAATAATGTGAGAGAAAATAGTTCCAGAACTGGTCCTGGATCCTTCACTAACTACTTACACTGTTTGCAGGTAGAGCATTTTTACGGGCTTCATCTTCCTTGCCTAGACGTAGGAACTGGAAGAACAAATGACTTTTAAGATTTTTCATCCTGTTTTAAGGTCTTGGGATTATGGTATTTATTGTGTTTGATGACAGGATCCTAGTTGATCATCAAGTTTGGAATATAGAACGCGTTTTTACATTACAAGCTGTGATGAAATGTATTGGGAAAGATGCACCAGTTGCTCTTAAAAAGAAACTGGAGGTAAATACTTTCCAAAATTTCTCTGCTTGTTGGAATTTGAAAAAAGAATCATTCTCATGGAACATAAAGAGAAATGAAGGCATAAACAAAACTAAACCAAACAAATCATAGAAATCTGACCTTACAATTGAGATAGAATGGGGGTAAGGTAAAGGGAGGGGACCCCAGGTACTATGCAGAGGGCGTTGGGCACGCGGTGTGGGAAGACACATGTGGTGTGGTCCTGTACCCCTGCATCATATACAGTGTTGTAAACCAACATTACCACAGTAAAAAATACAGAACAAAAATAAAGGTAAATACATGTTTTAAAAATACATATGTATCTTTCTTCTGACTTGCTCTAACTTCCTAAAGTCAGTTTTTTTAAGGGATATATTGTTGCGGACTGGGTTTGACTTTGCTAAAGTGAAGCAATACTAGATTCATAGTTTTCTGTATATAAAAATATTTATGAATTTCTGGGTCATTTTGTTCAAACATTATCTTTTTTATTTAAAATTAAGTTTTTAAGAACAAAGTGTTAATTTTTATTTATTTTACCAAAAACTATATTATTATTATTTTTTCTTTAGATGAAAGCCTTGAGAGAATTAGACAAATTTTCTTTTTTGAATAGCCAGCGCATGTTTGAGGTACTGGCTGCCATGAACTACCGTTCAGTTGTACTTCTGAATGAATGCAGTAAACTGGTCATTGGTAAGGGGCATTTTTTTTTTTTTTTTAATTTCATGATTTGTAGTACCTGATACACTGTTTGGGATGACATGTGTTTTGTTTGATCTAAACACATTGCTGCTATATGAAAAATATCTTCAATGCAGTTAGCTCTAAAATATCCTTTTAGTCCAACATTTATTAATTAAAATATAGTGCCTTGTTTTCTAAACAAACAAAAATACTGAGTATAGGATTATATATTCAAAACCTTCTGGTAATTTTTTGTGTATTTAACTCATTAATTTGTTCTTAATTATTCTTAAAGGTAATATCCATGGGTGTCCTTTAAAAATACTTCTCAACATATTGCAGTCTTGCAGAGACCTCCGATACTATAATGTACATCTTTTCAGAGGAATAGCAGATTATGTGACTACAACTTTTGACATTTGGAAGTTGAAGCAAGTACGTATGTTCACATTTAAAACGTACCTCAGAAAGTTTTACACTAATTCATAAGCACATTAATACATAAGCATTCTAAGTATTTCTCTGCTGGCTTTATAGCATTTAATATGCCAAAATATTCCAATACTAAATTGACTTGAAAAATTAGTTCTTTATTATTTCTGTGGGGGGATTACCTGTTAAGATAATTTCAAATCTTTGACCTATCAGGGATAAAAATTATGTTGTCTAGTGTTTGTTCCTTTTATTTTTCAAAAGGTTCTGTTAGTTTTTCAAAAGGTTTTATGTTGGTTCAATAATTAGTATTTTTTTCCAGTTTTTCCACTTTTTTGGTTAGAAGTAAAATAATAAAGATGGATGATATGGCAGGCTTATGGTTTTGACAAATAAGATATCACACTTAATTGTTATATCTATTTTTTGTTTCTGTGTGGTCTGTTATTTCCTACAAAGTAAAACCTTCAAATTTAGGGCCCATGTTAATAATATAAAGATCTAAGTGAAGTGGCTAGTAGAAACTTCTTTTTACAATGAAGTAATGGTAACAATGCTGCTTTGGAGGTGAGGGTGAATATTGAGCTTACCATGGAAACTCAGTTTTGAAAGAGAAGTACTAATCATGATGATGATGACCAAATGTGAGGACAACTGAAAAATTTAGTTTAGTCATAATATTTCAACTTTATTTTTGTTTGTAGAAATTAACATTGTATATAGAAAATTTTGAATTATTTCATATACTGTATTCTAGGAAGTGTCTTAAGTGTGGAAGATGTAACAGTTCAAAACTGAATTGGTCATTTTGAAAAACTTAGAAAGTTATATTTAATTTTCAGGTCTGTTAAATGGAAAGCATGTAGGGGAGGATTGATTTTTAAATAAAATAAAAATATGTAAATCAGCATAGGCAGTGATTCTCAGCTTATGAAAAGGGATTGCTTGTTAAATAGATACCTGATTGAAGAATTAATGGAAAAGATTGTGAGGAAAAGATAACTGTCCTATTTGGGGAATAGCTTCATTCAGGACATATCTTTTGCTGTTTAAAAATATTGAGCTCAAGAGACATTAGCATATAGTATTTGTTAAAAAGTTTTCCCTTTATTCTCTTTATAAGGTTATTTTTCTCCTCATTTCATTTGAAAACCTTGGCTTTCGACCTGTTGCTTTGATGGATTTGGTCATGAAGAAAGTGGTAGATGAGCCTGGCTTCCTAACCATGAAAAATGTCGTCTCCCTTCTCCATGTGTACTCGTCTCTCAATCATTTCAACAAATGCCAAACCCAGGCGTATGTACTTTACCTTTTCTGATTACAGATCATAAACACTGCTAGGAGTAGAAGTAAACATTTTCATGCCCCTCGTCCATGTCAAGACATAAAGCATTCACTTATGAATTAAGCAGAATTTCTTTTTATTTTTGCTGTTGTGTGTCTTCTTGTTTCTTTGTTCTTTATGATACAGCTTTTGATTCAGCACAGGCATTTTGATCTATAGTCTTCAGGCTATTCCCTTAGCACTTGAGCTCATTGTTCACTTCTGACCCTAAGTATTCAGTTGACCCTAAACTACTACTTTCTATTTTTTTTGTTTTTAAACCACACCCATGCATTTCCACCAGCATGTATAACAATTCCTCAAACGTGCCAGACTGTTTTCATGCCTGTTTTCTCTCCAGAATATCTTTCCTTTCCCTGTAGATCAGTAGGCTTTTGATACTTAGTTGCAAGTACTTGTCCATAATTCTGTTCTCCTGAACTGCAAAATTCTCTGGAACTAGACCCAGATTCCTGTTAATTCTGAAAGTGCCACAGGACTGGCAGATAGCATTAATAAAAGTTGAAAAGTATTCCCCAATTTCAATTTACTCTCCTGGCCTAGTTTTTTAAATGAGGCTGACTCCTGTGTACCTGCTACACTTTCTTCACAGATGCATCAGTCTTAGTGGTGATTAATACTGCACAAACAGCTCCACAGGCTTTATGTGATTGGGAGAACTCAGTGGTTGTGGGCGTTCTCAGCTGACTGTAGGTATTTCAGGGGATAATTTTGTTCAATAGATTTGTTATCCTGGAAGTGGAGGAGGAGTAACAAAGCTAACTATAACCTGGGCTCATAAAGGCTTAGACATCCAGAAAAATACAAAGGGAGAATCAGTATGGACGGGAAGCTCTGAATGTTGTCTTTCTGTTTTCTCCTAACACATTGGTTTTCACCCTGAGAACATTTGGGAAGTCTGAAGACGTTGGTTTTTATGCCTGGGAGGGGAGAGAGGAGAGTACTACTTTCCTAGTACCAGTGGTTCAAAGGACACTAGTTGGCTAATATCCCCCTTTACACAGGATAGCCCACAATAAACAAGTAACCAGCCCCAAAAGTCAGTTGTGTCGAACTGAAAACCCTACCCAGACCCTAAGCAGCCCATCTTAACGTTTCTGCTCTGGAGAAATGGGACAATGAGAGTGTGGCTGATGGTCCAGGATTAATAAGTCAGAATTTTTTAAATGCCCAAAAAATGTGCAGTTGCCTCAGTTGGTACTCTGAGAACAATAAAAAAAACCAAGTTTGCTCCTTGTTATTTTGATGGTGCAGTTAAGGAGCCAGATCTCCAAAGTCCAGAGGCAGTGGTAAACAGTAGGGAGGAAATGAGTGCCTTATGAAGGAGGAGGAAGTGAGGGGGCGGATTTGATGGGGAGTGAGTTGAGCGGAAAGAGGTAAATTCGGAAGGAGAAGAGTGGTACAAAGTTGGCGTTGGCAGTGTGGATATGCACATTAGTCATTTCATTTATCTGATGGCCTCTGGGAGAGAGTATATGTCAAACTTACAGTGTCTTCCTAGGTTTAAAACCCAAGGAAGGAAACATTTAACATTTAAACTCTGTCATTTCAGTCAGTTGGTATCTGTTCTTCTTGATCTAGACTTAGCTAGTTGATAATCTCATGTTTGCATCTCTGGTTATTAGAGTGCTCCAGAATGCAGGTGGGCTTAGAAGTTTCCACAAGGCCTCAAGTTCAGTGATTCTGAAGTCAGGTCATTCTTTTTGGAATCAGTTATTTACTGTTTAGCAAACTCCAGACAAAATTATTTTTGTTTTTCATTTTTTAGAAAACCATTTTATTGAGGTGTAGGAAACTCTCATGGAGGTATTGAGTGAAAGCTGTACATATTTAGGTATACAGTTTGGTGAGATTCCAGCTGTTCTCGACTCACCTTTTTCTGTTAATGTTCTGATCACATGAACATTAACTGTACTAACTTTCCAGATACTTAGTATAAAGATGAAAATATGACATGTCCTTATTGCCAAAGGATTCTGTATCATAGGTAAGATAGACATAATTGCCAAATGCAGCATGAAGATTGGTGGGTAGAGTTTTATACCGCATGTATAGGAATGTGGGCGGGATATGTAGGATGCCGGTGTGGTGAAGTGGACCACCAGGGTCAGGGTGGGTGCCAGGTGATGCTGTGGAGATCATGCCTGAGCAGGTTTAAAAAGATCGGAGTTACCAAAGGGAAGACAAGCAGGAAGGAACATTCTGAGAAGGGAGTCTAGACTCAAGTGAGGGACAAAAACTGCAGCATGTGCACGGAACGTGTTGGTCGGTATGCCGAAGTGTGAGGTGCAGCACTGGAGAGGGAGCGGAGAGGACTAAGGGGAGATGATCACCCAAACTCCAGACTTAGTCATCTGCAGCCCTGCTCCTTTCTTGTTGCTTCTTACTCCAAATTCAGTCAGCTTTCCATTTGGCAAGTGCTGCGTCACTGTTTTCGCTCAAACCTGCTATATTCTTTCTGTCCCTCCTACAGTACTATCTAAGCTACCACAGCTTTGCTGCATCTCTGCTCCTACCCGTGGTACCTCCCAGTGTGCTGCATCTTCTGTTTCTTTGCAGCCTTCTTGCTAATCAGGCTTACTCAGGGCACACATGCCCACTGCTGTCAGGGCACACGTGCCCGGTGCTGTCAGTCCTGGCAGTGCTGTGACCTCACTCGCCCGACAGCCTGCACTTGCAGGACTCCAATGCTCTTCTCTGCTTCAGAGGATCATTTCTCCCCTTTTGTCCACCTCTTGGAATTCTAACCCTCAAAGCTGCTCTGTCAACTTTCTTTCCTCTGAACTGTACAATGCTTTATAGGTACTTCATTTCCCCCCTTATAACAGTGATAGATAACTGTGTCCTAAAGTCAGACTGACCTGATTCAGAGGCTGTGCCCTTTGTCAGCACTGTCGACCTGGCTAAGTGACTTCATGTAATTTGATTTTCCTCTCTTCATCCATATTTAATTGGATAGCAGTAGCTCTTGGTGCAGAATTAGGCACGTGGTTCTGTTAACTCCGAGTATTGATAGTTGGAGAATGTTACCATTATGAAACTGTAATAGTGCTGCCTACCTTACAGGCATACTCATGACAGAAATCTAGAACAGTGGCTAAAAGGCTCTGGAGTCTGACAACTTGGGCTCCAGTGCCAGCTCTGCTACTTTCTAGCTGTCTGCTCTTGCACAGATTTCTCAACCCCTCTGAGCCTGTTTGTTCATCTTAATTATGAGGATAATATCTACCTCATTGAGTTTTAATAGGAATTAGATAAGTGAAAGCCTGTAAAACATTACCCTTCACAAGACACATACAAAGCAACCTTTACTAAATATTGTTTATTATGAGGAGATTTGTGACCTGGGAGGTGTATGCATGAAGCTGTTGATTCTGTGGCACCTTATTAGCTCTGCCATGATCTTGTCTTCTATTTATATTAGAAAGTCACTTTTCTCTGTCCCCCTGAAGGTTCCTGGAAGTTATGACTAATGCTCTCACTGGTTATCTTCATCACATCTCTTCTGAAAACCTGTTGAATGCTGTGTGTTCATTTTGCGCAATGAATCATTTCCCCCTGGCTCCTATTAATCAACTTCTCAAAAAGGACATCATCAAGGAACTACTGATGTCAGGTAGGACGTCATTGCTCAGTGGTGCTCAAGATAAGGCTGCTTTGTGATTTTGAACGGGGTCTTAGATGGACCACATTATTTCAGCATGCAGAGTCAATGCCACTAAGGGAAGGACTGATAATGGTGAAGTCAAAAGTTGGTGCTTCACACCTGCAAACGGGCGGAGACGCCTTTAATGATGGGTGCTATATGTAGAATGCAAGAACAATGGTTTCTTTTATTTTCAGTTTATCCACCTATTCAGAGGGCAAGTTTTCAAATTGTTAAGTTGTTCTTTCTGCCTTGCTTGGAGATGTTTGTTTCCTGATGCTTCCATGTCACTTAGAAGCTGAATAATAGCAACGTTTTCAGCATGGTGTGTGATGAGGACACCAAATAGTTGCCAAAGAAGTGATTTATTTACTCTTGGAATCAGGTTTATTATTGACTTTTGTTCTATATTATTAAAAAAGAAAAAACAGTATCAGGCTAGACAAAAAATTTGATGATGTGAGAACAGAGTTGTTTAAACTCTTTTAATGTCATGAAATTTTTCAGTGGAGCTGTGAGGAAGGAACACCATATGCTGATTTAAACAGGCTAGTGTGGGGAAAATGAACCCAGCAGACCTGAATTCCAGTCCTGGCTCTGCCTAGTTAATCATGAGGTTTTTTCACTAACATTCCTGGGCAGTGAAGAATTTAGACTAAATCACCTTAAAAGATAATTTAGGTCCCTCCTTGGTGGCTCAATGGGTAGGGACGCAGCACTGTAAGTAACCATAACTGCTTCAGTGTGAGTTCGATCCCGGCCCTGGAGGTGATCCACATGGTGTGGCAGGCCTCTCTTGACCTGCCTGCTGCTCCCCTTAGCAGGGGACTTCACTCCATCTGCCTGTTTTGCTCCCCATTCTGTCTCTGGTGAATCCGCTCACTGCCCCTGCACCTCTGGCTTGTATTCCATTTCTATATGTATAAATAAATAAAAATTAAAAAAAAAAAAGATAATTTAAACCAAGGGTGTAGATCATAGATCTGAGCACTGTGGGAACTAAGGAGACAGCTTTCTCCTGAAAACCAATCAGAAATACAGTTGTATTAACATGATTTCTTAAGTGTGACATTAACATTTTTCCTTAGTGATGTGTCCTCCTTTTTTTTAGATGACATGGAGAGGAATGTTCGGATGCTTCGTATATTGGATAATTGTCTAAAACTTGGCGAGGTGCCTTATCTCAAAGCCGTAGACCTAGAACTGCCACAGCTGCTGGCCTCACCCCTGCATCTCAATGTGAAGGTTGCCAGTGTGCTCAGTCACCTTCTGGGAGAAGGATACTTCTCACAGAATGTCCAGCTTCCCCACAGTTACCACATTGGTACGGGAATTCATGTGATTTGCTTTTATTTGTTTCCCCTCTTGTTCTGGAAGAAGACCGGGAGTTCCCAGAGTCAGTTTCCTGTGGTACAGCTTCTGCTTGGAGCTGCACTGTTGGTGCTTGGATGCCAGAGCTGCTGCGGTTAGTGCTGTGACTTAGAGGCCTACCAGCCCCGTTTCCTCATCTGTACGAGAGGGCACTAATAAAAGACCCACCTCAGAAGGTTCCTTGACAAACATGAAATTATAGTGACAAAACTCAGATTAGTGCTGGCACATGGTACGGTCAGTGCTTCCATTCTAAGCTTCCCATGTCTCAGATGGTAGAATTATACATTTTGAAACAAAATCTGTGAGCAGTGTTTGAGAGATTCATATAAATTCTTTTCTTTCAGATTTTGAAATCAGAATGGACACTAACAAGAATCAAGTGCTTTCATTTTCTGACATGGATGTGGTCACTTCTGCTGCAAATATCCAAAGGTTGCTTACATATATTCATTTGTTGAATCATCTGAGTTTGAAATCTTGGTGCTCAGAGACTTCATATTAAATGGTAGTGATAGTACTAAGACCTTATACTTGAATGGGGTTTGATATGCATCAAAAGACTGTTCTCTGTGTATCACTTTTCGGTGTGAGTGTGGGCACTGTGATTGAAGACAGTCCACTCAAGTTGAGCCATCTAATGAAATAGGCAAGTTAGGTTTTTACAGTTCATAATTTTTTTTTAAAAAAGATTTATTTGTGCATACCGAACTGGGGTACAGGCCAGAGGCTCAGGGGCGGCAAGAGGCTTCCCCGGAGACAGAGTGGGGAGCAGAACAGGCAGATAGATGAAGTGCACTGCTGAGGGGAGCAGCGGGCAGGCCAGGAGAGGTCTGCTGCGCCATGTGGATCTCCTCCCGGGCAGGCGGGAATCGAACTCATGCAGAAGTGGCTTTAGCTTCTTAGTGCTGTGCTTTAACCCGCTGCACCACCAGGGAGGGCCGACAGTTAATGATTTTTTAAAAAGTGTTAAGTAATGGAAACTGTCAGTGTAAGCTTTTGATAAGATAATAAAATAGCATAAAGCATAAAGGCTTATATAAAAATCAAATACCCAGTAAATGCTGTGCTTTGTCACTAAGACCTTTCCAAATGTAGAGGAATTTTAGTTTTTAAGTCAGCTTTATTGTATATATGTCAGAGGGTATTGATAATCACATGTTGTTTTTTGAACTCACATACTGCAAGTAGGGTGGGGTAGGAGGAACAAGGGCGAGGGTGGGTGGATGCTGCCTGTGAGCATGAGCTGCCTTTTATGCAGATGTACCAGGTCCCTTAATATCCTGCACACCCCATGTTCCGTCAGCTGGCGTGCAGAGGCTCCACCGGGCCTGTGGGAGACAAAAAGATGAGTCAGATGTGGGTCTAGAACCCAAGGAACTCATACCGCCCCATGCCTTGCTGAACACACACAAATACTGTGGCAAGAAGCACAGAAAAATCTGGAAATTCAAACTCCAGTCCACCCATCCCTCGTCATTCACTTTTGGCTCGGATCCATCTAGTTTCCTTGGCTCCCTTTCAGCTGCTGTCTTCCCTGTTGTACGTGTTACCCGGCTGCCCTCAAGGAAGGCTTCTGTCCATCCTTGTTGAAAGATCTCTTATTACTCGGGTGCTCCACTGCTCTGGCATAACAGCAGCAAAATAACCCAAAGTGCTGAAAAATGAGGAATTTGAGCATTCCTTAAAAAATGTAAAGCTATATTATCTTAGATAACAAGCAGAGTGAGTTTGAGAAAATCAGGGTATACATTTTCCCCCTATGAATTTAATTTGCAAAAGGCTAAGAAAAATGAAAAAATAAATTACACCGTCTACATTTATGTTACACATACAGATTTTTATCTTTTTGACAGTATTTCCCTTCTTAGAGCTTTCTTTATTATATCCGGTCTCCTTATTCTGCACTTTAAATGCTGCTCCTGTGGGAGACTGTACCAGCGCATTTACTATTCAGCAATAACCACATCAATACTTTGAGTAGCATAGATAATTATATTTAGATTAAGATTTAGCACTGCACGGGAAGCCTTCGAATGGGTGTTTTCATATCTGAAAATATTCCTCATCAGGGATTTGGCCATCTTCAGAGATAGGTGAGGGATATAGCAAGATTGTAAATGCTAATCTCATTAGTAACTAGTCTCGTATTGTGTATTTTCATTTTCAGAGTAGCTGTACTATGTGTTCCTAGATCTGTCTACTGTTTGGATTCCACCCACCCCCGAGGATTCTTTGCTCTCAAAATGAGGCATTTGAAAGTTATGGGTTTTCGTGTGATCTTGGTAAGACAACAATGCAAATTAAACAGTTTTCACTTTCTGATATCTGCTAGGAATGTTGTGATTGAAATTAGTTATAGGAACTCTAAAGAAGTGTCAACAGTATAAGAATAAGTTTTTTAGCTTATGTATTATTTGAAAAAGACTGCGTCTAGTACATGACTTGGCTTCTACTCAGCTGATTTCGATCATTTACTAGGGGCTTGGTAGATGTTATATTTGGTGAACTTGTTACTTTTGTGAAGAGGAAACATGTAGATAATATACTTTCTTATTCAAGGCACATGAAACCATATTTAATTTCCAGATTATCTTGAATAGGGAAGAAGAGTTGTTAATGTAAGTCTTGATTTCATCAGCCTGTGTGAAGCTGCTCTAGGATTTTTATCGTTGGAAATAAGATGGTTATGAAAGCAGGGTTCATCCTCATTTCTCTTTATATCACTTTGACTCCAAGCACACAGCTTTTCCAGATATTTTATATAAAGCAGGCAACTTACAAATAAAGTCATATTTGTGTTAATGTTGGGCTCTACCTAAATGCCACT
Source organism: Condylura cristata (assembly GCF_000260355.1). NCBI lineage: Eukaryota > Metazoa > Chordata > Mammalia > Eulipotyphla > Talpidae > Condylura > Condylura cristata. The sequence goes on along the minus strand of NW_004567103.1, from coordinate 21,139,054 downwards.
CACTTGGTTCTGCATATATGTAAAATACATTCAAATCCAAAAATGGATTCAGATGCCCCTTTGTTTTATGAGCTGCCACTTGAGAGTTTTTTTCATGTTGTCTGAGGCACTTCTAAGGGAGATTATTCAAAAAAAGAATTGTTGTGCCCTTTAGAAGACCTCTAAAGTTTTAAAATTTTCATTGTTAGAGCTTCAAACCATAACAAATAATCTTACTTAGCCTTTAAAATATGAGTAATTATAATGTAGCATTTGCTTTTAAAAAAGCAGTTGGTCTGATGTCACTTTCATATTTTGGATCTTAAAGCTAGCTTTTATTTTCTGTGTCACCTTGTTGCACACTGATTGTTTTCTTCTTTCTTTGATCAGGTCAATAATTGGGAGATGGAAAAGCTAGAGATGAAGGATGCAGTCACATTTTTGAAGACTGAAATCTATTCATCTAAAACCTCTCCTACTGTTGACGCAAATTTGCAAAGCACATGTGAAAGTAAAAAGCAACCTTAGAAGACATACACTTGTACAAATAACTTTAAAAAAGACTTAGTTCAGTTGGTAAGATTCACTTGACTACTCACCTAAGAAAGCTGTTACTTTGCTTCACTGCTAAAATTAACTTTAAAATTAGAAGAAATGTAATATTCCAGAAGTTTCATCTTTCCAACCACTTCTATTCTCTGTAGTACCCAGATATTTGATGAATTAAAGAGCTACAGGTTTTACTTCTCATTAGCTGTGATGCTTTGGCAGTTGGAGTGTTACTGGCGACGGGCTGCAGGTAAGTTGGTGTGGGCAGTCCTTTTTCTTGGACTCTGCATATTTATTGTCTTTCCAGACTTCTGGGACTCAGGCATTGGTCATATTTTCAGGCATTGGCCATGTAGCAGTTTGACCAGGAACTCAAAATGTGGAATGTATAAAAATCAGTGAGGTAGCATGTGAAAATGGGTGAGAGCAAGCACCTAGCAACTGCACTCTAGATGGAGGTGGTTTGTGGACCATACTAAGAGGAACGTAATTGAGCCAATTCCTGACAAGGAGCCCAAATTTACTAAAACTTATAGATTGTGGCACCCATGATTCTTGCCACTACTGAGGTCATGCCTTCTCCCCTTTCCTTCCTACCCTCCCACCTACTTTACAAAAATCTACTGCATTTCTTTATACTAATAATGAACTATGGAGAGAAAGACAATCCTATATACAATTACATCAAAAAGGCTAAAATGTCTAGGAATAAATTTAACCAAGGACATGATACTAAAAGACATAAAGAAAATAGACACACAAAGATACTCTTTATGCATGGAATAATACTGTTTAAAATGCCCATACTATCCAAAGCAATGTGATCCTTACCAAATTCCAGTGACATTTTTCCATATAAGTTTAGTAGATAATCCTGAAATATATGGAAGCTATAAACATTCATAGGAATAGCTAAAAGAGTGTTGGGAAACACCTCCCATGTTCATTGCAGCACTGTTGATAATAACCAGGACATGGGAGCCACACAGTGTCTGTCTATAGATGAACAGATGAAGAAAATGTGTGTGTGTACATCTGTATGTGCACAGAGGATGGAGTATTACTCAGCCACAAAAAGAATGAGATCTCCCATTTGCAACATCATGGGTGGTACCCTGAGGGCATTATTTCAAGTGAAGTGAGTTCAAGAAAGACAAATGCTGTAGATTTCATTTATCTGTCAAATCTAAAAAAGCCCAGCTCAGACACAGAACATCTTGGTGGTTGCCAGAAGTGGGGCTTGGGAGTGGAAATAAATGGTGGGGGTGCTCGAAAGGTGCCCTCTCCCCATTACAAGGCAAGTTATGGGCTGTCAGGCAGGATGGTGGCCGTAGTAAATGGCTAATGTATGAGATATTTGAAAGTTTCTTAAAAGAGTAGTTATTAAAAGTTTACATCACACAGAATTTGTAAGTGTGTGTTTATGAGTGTTTTAGCTAGAGTTAACTAGTGGTATATAGAGTCATAATGTCTACCTATAACTAGTGTTATATTTTATTTGTATCTCAATGTAAAAATTTTATTACCCACTCTAGCCAGATTTGCTGATAGTCTCCTTTTCTGGCATTTATTAAATTGACTGTCAGGAAAGCCAAACACAACCCATTTGATTTTATGGATCCATGTGTCACACAATGAGAGAAGGTCAATAAATAAACAAATGTGTAATATTAGAAACACAAATTCTGACCTCACTTGACCAAATCACAAAAGTAGCTTAATACCACTGTGCCCTTTTTTTGAAAGAGAAAAGATAAACTAGCATTTTATTACATCAAGTATTTTGAGCTGTTGCTCTATATGCTTTTGTTGTAATGTTGGTGAGCCACTTTGAAAGAAATTAGGTGAATGAAAATGATAGGAATTTTTAATGTCTAATTCTGTGTCCTGACTGAGCTTTTTACCTGTTTCTTTTTGGAGTACTGTTAAGATTAAATGCCTTTTTTAAAGTTCTTGATTTAAAAAAAAAAAATGCCTACATCTGATTACCTCAAGTATACACAAAGGTAAAAATTGAGTGCAGTGGAAAATACATGTTCTGTTTATGGTAAGTACTTAAATAAAGAGTTCCTGTAAGAACCAAACTAACATTACAGTAGAAAATTGAGCAAATAGCTGATCCACATGAAAAAAGTATCATAATCCAAGTAATCACATTGAAACAGATATTTTTGCCTTTCAGATTAGCAGATTTTTTTTTAAGAGTTACAGTGCTGACAGAGGTGCAGTGGGGTGGACACTTGAACACACTCCTGATGAAATGTAGGTTAGTCGCCTTCCCCTACCCCTTAGCTTCACACGAGTGTAACTGACATCAGTAAACTGCATCTACTTAAGAATACAACCTGAGAATTTTAAAAATATATATTAGCAATTCATAAATATTTACATTTCTGTGGAAACAACACCAGGGTCAAGATAATGAATATGTCACTAGCCCTGAAAGTTGCGCCCCCTTTGTGTCCTTCTTTCCCCTTGCCCTTTGGTCACTGCAGATCTGCTCTCTGTCACTGTGGAATGCCCTTTGTTTGTGTGAGCCTTAAAAATATTGTTCTCTGGCCGGCACTGGTGGTGCAACAGGTTAGGATGCAGCACTGCAAGCTGCCTCAGTGCGAGTTCCATCCCCAATCCTGGATGTGATCCACATGGCACGGCAGACCTCTCCTGACCCGCCCTCTGCTCCCCTCAGCAGTGTACTTCATCATTCTTCCTGTTCTGCTCCCCACTCTGTCTCTGGTGAAGCCTCTCACCGCTCCTGCACCTCTGGCTTGTATCCCAGTTCTGTATGAATAAATAAATAAATCTTAGAGAAAAAAAGACTAGTAGGAAAAAAAAATATTGTTCCCTATTGACCTTAACCAGTAGCTAGATTTTTAATCATCTTTGTGCCTATTTGCACACAAAGTATACATTTGATAATTATTTTATAATTTATTAACATTTGTATTAATGGTTAGATGTTAGACTACTCATTGATGTGATATTTCACTGCATATGAACCAAACTCTAGAAGCTATTTTAAAAGTTAATCATTAAAATTATGTATATGGTGTATATAAACACACTCGTCTTCTAAGCCCCTGTTACTCAGAGTTGGTCCACAGACCAGTGTCATCATCTGGGAGGCTGATAGAAATACAGAATCTTTAAGACCCATCTCAGAGCTACTGAATGAAACTTTTGGGTTTAACAATACCCCAGGTGATTTTATGCTCATTAAAATTCAAGAAGTACTATTCTAAAACATTATTTTCATATTGTAAATATTATCTGAATGCACCATAATTTGCACACTAACATGGAATAAACTTTACAATTAAATATAGTAAATAGAAAAACACCCATCTCTCCGGAGATTAAAAAACATTTCTTAGGAAATGTAGACTAAATAATGCATTGAGATGGGAAGGAAAGGATTAAACATGTTGAAATGGCATTTCTGAATAGAATTGAGTAATTTTGGGTTTTCCTTATGCTTCATTTTTTATATTTTCAAGAACAAATACATATTACTCTTAAAATCAGGAAAAAAAAGTGGGCCACATCTTTTTTTCCCCCTTAAAATTTCTTTATGTATACAGAACTGGAGTACAGGCCAGAGAGAGGTGCAGGGATGGTGAGAGGATTCACCAGAAACAGAGTGGGGAGCAGAACAGGCAGATGGAGGAAATACACTGCTGAGGGGAGCAGTGTGCAGGTCAGGAGAGGTCTGCCGTGCCAGGTGGGACACATCCCTGGCAGGGGATCAACTCGTGAAGTGGATGCTACTAGCATCATAATGCTGTACTTTAACCTGTTACACCACCAGGTATGGCCCAGTACATCCATTTTCTTTTAAAGATTAATCTTATTTTATTTGTACATACAAGAGCTGGTGTAAAGGCCAGAGGTGTGTGGGGTGAGAGGATTCACCAGTGACAGTGGGAAGCAGAGCAGGCAGATCCACTGAAATACACTGCCAAGGGGAGGAGCAGGGAGACAGGAGAGGTCTGCTGAGGTATGTGGATTAGCTCCCTGGCCTGGGATTGAACTCATGCTTCAGTGGCTGGGGATAGCTTGATAGTGCTGAGACGTTAACCCCTGTGCCACGAGGAATGCCTCACAGTCCATTTTTAATATTTGACCTCCCAACAGCATTTTAGCAATTAGTGGTAATCACTATTTTAATATGTGCCCAGAACAGTGGGGGGGATATAAAGAAGCTAAACAGAAACCTCAAGTTGCTTACAAGAGATCATAATTAACATGTTGAAAGAGAAACTGATAGATGACAAACCCAAGCCCAAAACAGGAGACGCCATCCGAGGAGAAAGGGGTCAGGGTGAGGTTTTCAGTGCTGACTTGACAGAGGAGATCTCTCAAGATTCGGCAGCATAGAAAGGGAGGCCATTTATGATCTGAAAATTATTTCTTCTAGGATTTTTAGAAGAGGGAATAATGGTGATCTTAGTTCATGTAAAATCTGATACCTAAGTATTAAAAAAAAGACGAGTCAAAGCTTTATCCTGATTAGAGTGTTAGAGTAGCAAGTAAAAATTTTCTTAAATTTACTAAGAAATCTTGTAGATGTAATATTGTGTATATTGCAAAATGACTCATTCTATTTCATTCCAACCCTTCCCTATTTTATATTATGGTGCACACAGAAAATGAATATTTCCTGGCACTAAACTGGAGAGTATTTATTGAAGCTTAGAACACTATATTATATTTTCTTTATATGAAATAACAAGAACAAAGATCAGTAAAATCAAAGAATTGGGAACATTTTTAATTAATTGTGTGTAAAATACCAAATACACTGCTAAGTTTCTTAATGTGAAACTTCACAGAAATATTCAATATCAAGGCGTATGCTTGATATGGATATATGTGTTCTTGATCAAGATATTTAAATGATGAGTTCTCCAACTTGTGGTCACCATGGACAAGAAACATTGTTTACCTAAGTGATAAAATAATTATAAGCTATTTTTAAAAACGTGATAATTGAAAATTATATCTAAAGTCTAGCTCTTGTTCTGTAATTGACATGTGTGATGTTATTTTTTTTGTGATAACGCAAATGAATCTCAAGAGCAATTGAATTCTTCCCTATCAAGTATTACCAAGTAATGATGGAGTTCTGATTTACAGAGCTATTTACATACACACTTACATAGAAAGAGAGTTGTTAAAGCAGTCATCCTGCAACGAGTTTGGAAATCTCAAAGCAAATGGACCAAACTAAACCTAAGACAAAGATTTGGGGCATCCGCCTGAAATTGTATTTACCCCAAACCCAACTGACTGCATCTAACAGGACCATGAGGCAGCAGTTGTAATGTTCCTTCCTATCCTGGGTGGCCAGGGCACCGCTCAGCAGGCTTCCTAGGTAGCCGTCCAGGTGCCTGGACATACTCCAGAGCTCCGCAGTGATGGTGAGGAGGTTCCTGACCAAGAGGGCTTTGGCCGCTCCTTTGTGGCTGTGCAGAGGGCTCAGGAGATGACACCTCTTGAAAATGACAATGAAACTGGTCTGTGGTCTGTGGGTATACTTTGGCTCACGGGTGGACCCCTTAAGCTGAAATCTATACAGTGCTCAAAATTCCTCACAGTTTGAATACCAGACATGACCTAGTTACCTCCAATCAGATGTGCCTCCTTAAGATGGAGAGGGCCAGAGGAGATGGAGAACAAATTTTTGCCAACAGTCGTGTTTGAATTTTTTGGAAATATCCCTGTGGTGCATGGTGGTAGGATATGAGACAGCCGTTTGGCTGGGAAGGTTGTGGCTGAGGTACTGTGGCTCTGGAGCGAGCAACTATGTGACATCTTCGTGATTTCTCAGCTTCCGGGCTATAAGTAGAGAGAGCAGATTTTTTTTGACAGCCAGTCTGTGCTGGTGTTCTGAGAGTCATTCCTGGAAGTTAGACTAAAAGCTGCTTCTTCAGCCCTTGCCATCATTTGGAAGCAGAGATTTCTGTGAATGGTCAAAAGCTAGCATCCAAGCACACTGTTTAAACCAGAGAGCGTGGCTTCCTTTATCAGCAGCTGAGTACTGATTGGTAAAAATCAGTATTACATTATGTGTGTATATGCCTTGGGGAGCCCTAAATTAGGGTCTCTCTTTAAACTTTCCTGAATTTTTCTCTGAAGAGTTTCATTCAAGGTTAGAGACATTCATCATGTTATTGAGACCCAGTCAGAAAATCCATGCACACCGCCAGCTGTTAGAGGCACCTCTCGCTCCCTCTCCAGGCAGCAGTAAAGCTTCCCTGGCACAGTGAGGGTGAAACCCAGTGCCGCTATTTTCTACTTGCTCCGCTTGCACCCAGTGTTCATGCCATTGCCCCACTTTGCATCTGCTTCTCTGCTAGTCCTGTCACGGCCACACACATCATCCTGAAGGTGGAAAGGAGTGTAGCTTCGCATGTGGTTCCATAGTCTCAGGAAACCCACTGTTTATCTTTGCTAAAGAAATGGAATGAGTAGAGGAAGATGTGGAATTTTTAAAAATACATATAATTTAGAATTTCTCTTTGCTGCAAGTTTTAATTTCAATGAGATAAGTCAATGCTATCATCCTATTTTGGAAACTGAGATACTTGGGTGTGGTTTATTTTCATCAGAAAATATTACATCTACTTTATTTCAAAGCTAGTCTCAAAGAGCATCAGTTAAAGAAGGGTAATGCCTTCTTCAAGAGTTTGGAGTTCAAAAGCAGCCGATGCCGTTGCCCCTGCTGCTCAGACTGGGGTTGAGGTGGGGTCTGCATTGTCTGATTCATCAGCCAGTTCTGTACCCTCTGCCCAGCTCTGCAAGGTCACAGTGTTTTGTGAGAGCAGGTTACCATCCCCTCAGGGTTTTCAGGGTGCTCCAGGTTCCATAGCCATTTTTTCAGACTCGATAGCCATTTTTCTCAAAGCATTCCCCAGACCAATGCAGTTAAAGTACAACGAGTTTTATAAGCTTGCTCTCCTATTTTGCCCACTAACCATATTTCTTGGGCAAATATGTCACTTTAAAGACAAGTTGAGAAAACCCAGGCAGTAGTGCTCACATTTTTAAAAATATGGATGTGAACGTCTTTGCAATGTACTTGCTTGTTTGTAAAAAGGATGAATGATCCACGATCTGTCACACAGTATGTCCTAGGAACACAAACCCAACAAGGCATTTCTCAAGCTCATGTCTCATGGTGATTTTTTGATAGCAAGGTGAGTATTTTTATTAGAATCTTAAAACGTTGTGATAAGATGCACATCAACATTTCCATTTTTCTTTACTATTTAATATGTATGCACAGTGTGCTCAGTGGCATTAAGTGCCCACCCTATGCCCTGTGGCCATCCTCAACACCACATCCAGCACTCCAGCCTGTAAAACTGAAGCTCTGACCCATTAAATTGCAACTCCCCAAGGCCCCTTCTCACCAGGCCCTGGAAACCACTGTTTGCTTTCTGTCTCTCAGTTTGATTGGTTTAAGTACCTCACAAGCTGTGGATTAGATTTTTGGTCCTTTGTGTGATTGCTTATTTCCTTAGCATACAACTTCCATCAGTTTCTCCATATAGTAGCATTAGGATTCCTTCCTTTTTGAGGCTGAATAATGCTCTATTGTATGTATATGTCATATTTTGTTTATTTACTCATACCCCCCAGGACTCTTGGGTGGTTTTCACCTTTTGTATCAATGTGCTATCTTTTCTTCCAGAAACTTGTTAATCTATTGAGAGTCAAGTCACTTCAAATGTTGGTTTTTCATTTCCAGCATCTTCTTATCCTAAAAGTTATATAGATCTCTACTTATTAGCTACCATCACCTCTTATAAGAATCTTTAGTTGTTCATGTTTAAGTACTACATACCGTAGTACATGTTATGTGGAATTTCACTGTAAATTTTCAGAAATAGCAAAAAGTCAAGGTAAATTTAATGAACTGAGTGAGTGATTAAATACAATAATAATGATCATTCATTAAGTATCCTGTATACCCTAGGTATTTGTATTAGCACACTCAAAACACATTCAGCCTTTGTTTGATGTATCTTAAATATTAATATTCATTGTATAGATGAGGAAACTGATACTCAGGAGCCTTAAATGACTTTTCGAGGCATTCACAATTAGAAAAAAGACAGCTAGGTCTGCAAACTAGGTCCTCCCCCCAAAGCTCATGCATATGTGATTAAAACCAGGATTTAAAGACTTTCCTGGTGTTTACAATCATTTACACACTTGACAAAAATAGAAATGCCTGGGTCTCATCCAGATAGTCTGAATCACAACCCATACAGGAGGACCTAACAAAACCACACTGTGGTTATGGTATTTCCACCAAATTTTCATCAAATGAACTTCAGGTGAGGAGACTCCATGGTGCCCTCACAGATCGCTCTGCTGGCTGTTCCCACAAGAGACAGGTGTCCTAAGCATCAATCACTGGAATGAGGCACAGGCTTCAAAATGACTTCTCTGAAAGAATGCTAATTTGAATGTTCTGCTATATCATTAAAATGAGCAGCTTCACTGCCAGGTGGGCACCACTAACACAGAATAAAGAGAGTATTTTGCAGCTGAAAGAGTAAGAGGTCCTGGTTTGGGGTTCTGGTAAGCCTATTAGCATCTCAGACCTTAGTTTTACTCATCAGTAAAACAAGGATACTAACATCCAGCTCAAAGGACTGTTGTGTATATTAGAGGTAAGTAGATGACTATCGAACACCACTAGTTTGGACTGTGTGGATCCCTTATATGTGATTAGACTCCTACCAGAAGAATTAACAGAAGGTGATGGAAATGAGTTCCTCCCAGCCATACCAGGCGATGAGGAAGAAGGTGGAGGAGAAGACGAATGGATGGTAGAGCTCTGGCAGGAGTTTCTGATTATTCACACTGCTTTGACTTCTTCCACACGTGGATCCTTCTAGGATGTGGGCAAGGAAACTAGGCAAAAAGAAGAAATGGCAGCATATCGAAATGTTTGTAGAATAATAAAAAAGCAAAACAGAATTTGGATATATTTCCGTCAAGTTATTCCAAACAAGCCCACCTCTCCCCTGAGGCCCTTCCCAACTGCTCCACCTCATCACCCTAGAGACCAAGACCCAGATTCTCTTCCTCCCACCTCCTGTATCAGTGTGAGGAGGATGATAATGGGGAGGCTTACTGATGGCTCATTTTTACTTGATGAGTAGTAATACAAAGTATCTATTAATTGACTCAGTTATGGGTAAGACTTTTGGTCAGCAGAGGCTATTAAATTTGGAGGGGGGGGGTGAGACAGGCAGTCAACAGTGGATTTTTGGTTTTGGGGTGGGGGTCAGCACCTACCCCCACGTTGTTCAAAGGGCAACTATACCTGTCTGTCATGTAGTAGATGCTTGATAACTGATAGTTCTTATAAGAATAAAGCAAATCTCCCTCGGTGATTGTAAATGCGAACCACAGCCCTTCCCAGTGACCAGTGTAACAAACTGGCTGATCTGGCTTTCCAGATGGAGTTCAGTGTGGAGATGAGTCTTGAAGTACGTATTCAGAGAAGTTTCTATACTTTTCTCAAGTCTGGGGGCGGGGGGTAGCGAGGAGATGAGGGGACTGCAGTATTTATAAAGGAATTTTATAGTGGAAATAGCAAGAAATAACTGAAAATGTCCCCTAGGTGGCGCCTGCGTCATTGTGCAAATGCTGGTGGGAAACTTGGTATGTTTAGAGGTGACTTCCTTCTGGTTTGAATTTCAATAAGAGCAGGACTGCTCCCTGGGATATCTGGGAAAAAATGACCAGGAAGAAAGAGTCTTTTTAGTAGGATTGAGTGTACAATACTCCTGCTCGTGAGGCCCCATTGGGTCTTGGGTTTGCTTTAGTTGAAAACAGGAAGCGAGGTCAGGCCAAATTGTATTCATTCGCTGTTGGAGCCATGACTGATTTTGACAGATAGAGAACCATTTATAACACTGCTGTGGGGGACAGGGTAGCCTGGGATGTTAGTGCTGGCCCCTCCAGGGACTAGGTGTGGGATTTGAGGGATGTGGGGACCCTATGAATATCCAAATACGTATGCTAATGAATTTCAGCAAGAACAGCTCTTTATTGTTTTGTGTGTATCACTGTGCATTTCTCAGCTACACTCGTCCTTTCCAACCTCAATTTCTGGGCAACCTATTTTTCTTTCGGCATCAGAAGCGATAGCATCTGGGAAGTGAATCTGATGAATTCTGTCTGGCAACCAACATTCTTCAGACTGCCAGATCCTGGGGGAGGAAGCTGAGATGCCCGGGAGCTGGTTCAGATCCAGGTGTACCTGTCCTTGAGGTGCTGGTGATGGGAGAGGAGCTGGCCAAAGACAGAACTTCTGAAACTCCACTCCTGAGTTCATTTCCATCCTGGCAAAATGTGACTTTGGTTTCCAAGGGAAAGAGTTCACATGTATTAAAATGTCTTAGTTGCTGAAGTTGCTTTGTGTCCTCCACTAAAACCTTCTGCCATCAATCCTCAACTCCCAACACATTTTCAAATGTGGTGTCTTTGGGAGGTAACCATAGCAACTAAGCTTATTCAGAAATGGCTGAATGTAGGCAAGAGAGAGAGAGGTAACTTCGTGGTATTTTTCATTAGATTATAGTCATCGTATAGGCTGGTACTGTTATCTGTGTGCGAAGCACTGTGCTACTTTCGGCCATCTGATTCTCACAGCATCCTAGGAGGTAGTCATCATCACCCTTTCCACAGCTGAGAAAACCGTAACACACATTCTGGTCCATGAATATCCAGCTGGTTAGGTCTGCTGGGGCCTGAAGAAGCTCTTCTGCATCTATCTGTGCTGCCTTCTAAGGAAAGCTGGAGAGAAGTGTTTCAGGGTCCATTTTGCAGGTAGTAAAAGTGAGTCACAGAAACAAGGATGTTGTTTAAGGCAACTCCAAGGCTGCAGGGCCTCTGCCGCCCCCTCACAAATACCTTTCTGTTACAGGTCACGTCCCAGCTCCCAGCAGGTCTGGTTCTGACTACAACTACTGCAGATGAGGGCGCTGAGACACCATGGACTCTTCCTGAGGTCACAACTGTTGAAATCAAATCCTTTAATTAAACGTGGCCTTCCTATATTTGGGGACTTAAGAAAATTTCATCTATTCATTTTCTATCCAGCCATCGACCTCTTCATCCATTTCAAAATAATTTATGAATGTATTAGGCACAATATATTATGTGTGGTGGACAAGGGTTTCATGATTCACTTTAATGCATCACAAGTTTATATATATGTGTGTGTGTGTGTGTGTGTGCATATATATATATATATATATATATATATATATATATATATTATGTAGGGTGGGAACACTGTGAGCGCTGTATCCATGGAAAAGGGGGGTAGTCGGCTTGGGGGTCACAAAGTCCCTTTGTGAGAAGGGTTAGCCCAGAGATAGCTAATACAGTGCAGCGTCACTGTTGAATAGACTCTCCCTTGGGCCCCTGGCCCACAGTGAGTGAGAGAGGAGGAGCGAAGGAAAAAACAGGTGGGCAGTGAAGGGAGAGACGCTTATGCCTGAGCTGAGGAAGGGAATTAAATGGGGTGAGAGAGAGATGGATGCTTTGAGAATAGATAAGTAGATGGGCTCTTTAGTACTTGAAACTGAGGCCCCATGAGTTCCAGCTTGCTGAGTGGTGGGGAGGGCTGGTGAGCCAGCATGGCAGGCAGAGGCTGGTGGGAAATCCAGCTACTTGGAAAACCAGCCTCCTTGCTGGTCCAGCCCCTATAACATAAGCTGGTTTCACCTGCCGCCAGCCTCCCACCTGCATGAAGGGGTTTCCGAGGTAGCCGGGGTCTCATCCCTTGCCCTTTCCCTGGCCTGCAGGTAGGCTTGCTCCATCATCTGCCCTCTATGTTTTTTCTTCTAACTTCCAGACAAAGATGCATGGGCCACCTTTTCTGCTTGGTTTCACATTTCCACTTTAGGGTTATTTCCAAGGAGAAAGGATTATTTTCCATACATTGCTGGCAAGAGCTGCAAACTCTGTCTAGGTGACTTTGTTGGGCCTTCAGCATGAAGGGGAATCTAAGGGGAGTAAACATCACAATTAGAAAAAATTATCTCTTGCAACAAAACCTTCTCTTATATGACCTATAATAGCAGCTGATAATACATGATGCAGGGCCCAAATAAGATGTATTCATCTGCAATTATTTATCCTCACCAGGGAAAGGAATTTTTGCTTTGTTTATTGTTTCATTCATGATTAACCAGCAGGGTAATGATAGGGTTATAATGATAACAACATGAAGAATGAAAATGTTAGAGGTGCAAATTGCAGGCAGGATGCTATAACCCTAGAATCTGAGTTTTCAGGCAAGGAATCTCATCTGTAACCGTGTGAGAGTGTGTGTGTGTGTGTGTCTTGGCTGAAAGGGGAGATGGAAGGGAATGAGTTTACCCTGGATGAGGACGGGATAGAGGTTTCGAGGGCTCCCCTCATTTTCCACAGCTTGCTTTGTGTTCAAGGTCAGGAGAGCTCAGGGCCCTCCCAGGCCTCTCCTCACTTCTCGCTCACACAGAATGAGAATTAATCATTACCAGATCTACAGTGATCTTTCCCGGTTGTGAGAAGTCAAAAGTAATAGTTTCTGAGAGGCAGTATTTCTTTCAAAAATTCCAAAAAATCCTAGTTTCCCAAGGACTGACCCTGAGTCATCAACACCCCTGCTTCCACTATCGGGGCCTGGAGCAGGTTGAATTCTGTGGCTCATGACTGCCCCCAGGTTTCTGGACCTGGTCCAGCAAGTGGAAAATGCATCCTCTCTGCTCAGCAAAGCAGCTTCTCCTGACTATCTACAGCCTCGACAAAGGCCCTCCTTTTATATTTAGCTTTGCTTTTCACAAATGTTTTTTTAAAAACGTGGTTCACAGCTAATAGGATGAATAAAGATAAAATGGGATTAAACCCTTTTTGGTTAAAATGTCAGCATAAAGGGATATTTTTTCTGCCTAAGATATAAAAACTAACTCTGAAGGCAGTTCCAAAAGAAAAATGCACCAAATATTTTGAACAATGACAACATCATGGGAATGAGTCTATAATGAGTTTCCCAGGGAAACTATTTTTAAGCCTGAAACTATTCATATATAGTATGTAATATATATGTTAGTCACTGTCTTTTAAGCAGTTTTCTCAAAGGTTAAGTCACATATAATCCAACTTTGAGGTAAATATTATTATGCCCACTTGACAGATAAAGGAATCCAGACTTAGCCTATCCAACCACGTGATTTTAAACAAGTTATTTAATTTTTCAGACTCCAGAGCTACATACCATCTATTACATAATTTCATGTCAAACAAAAGACAAGTCATTGTCAAGCAAATGTCCTTAATTTTGCCCCATTTTTATATTAGGCTATGAAGGTACCAATACATAATTATACAGATGTCATTTTTACTTTTGGATGAAGTTCATCACCCCACCCGCTGTTGAACCTTGGCCTAGAGGGAGGGAGGGAAGGAAGGAAAGGGCACTGGATTGAGGTTCCAGAAACCTGGGTCCTAGCTTTTATTACCATCATTTAACATCTCTGGGTTTGGGTTCCCTCATCTACCTAACAAGGATGTCAGCTAGACCTCAGGTGAGTCGTGAAGCTCCCCTTTTGTTACAAATGATTACATAAACCCAGATTTCTGATTTCAGCATTCGGTCAAAGATCCTCCCAATTGTCCCAACCAGGATTTCAGCTCCTAGAAGACCAGCTGTCATCCCAGGACTGGGGATACCATGCTCTGTAAATCAAATTGGACATTAAATTGCACTGCAAACAAAAAGTTTTACACAGTTACAATGTTGGTGTATGGGGTTTAATGAGCTCCATATGTCTGACCTCTGGAAAGAAATGATTTCTGGAACTGTAGCCATAGATGAGTGTGAGGGCAGCATCTGGTGTGAGTTACTTGGAGTGAAGGAATCCACCACATTTTTGTAAGGTTGCCAAGCCTGGAAAGGTAGGAATACCGTGCAATCAGTGCACACACCTTCTGAGGTAATGCTGACACACTTCCAAAGCTTCCCTCAATGCTCCAGAAAGCTGTGCGGTGGAGCATAACCTGACTTCTTCCTTCAGCCCCTGGTTGCAGGACCACCCCAGCCAGAGTGGGCTGAATGCAGACAGGTCAGTGGCTTTTGATTGACCACTTACACCTGTTTTGCTTAACGCTGCTATGCCTGAAGCATCACGCTCAGATCCAGATCTGATAATGTCGTTCCTTTCCTTTACGGGCTTCTCACAGCTTAGGCATGTACTGCATGTGGGTACAGGGAGCCTGCACCCCCTTTCAGATCCCTTGGTCATTATGGCTGCTGTGCCCTTGTCATCGGGCCACTGGCAATGGGATCACCTTTCCAAATATGCTCTACTCTTCAGAATCTCTGCTACCTTTTCTCTACTTGCAAAACTCCTGTATTAATACCTGGAACAATTTATTCCCCCAAATAGCTCTCCTCACTCATTTGTGCCCCATTTAGGGTTTTTCTTTGCCATTTCTGTGTTGTCAGTTAGGGCTTAGAAAGGTGATTGTATAATCTCCCTCACTTGTGAGTGAAAATGTGCTTGATTCTTCCTTCTGTTTTTCTAGAGCACATTATAGTTGTCTCTGGTCAATATTTGTTGAGTGAATAAATGAAGGAATGAGTGAACAGAAAGTTATTGAAAACCAAATAGTCTCATTCTTTTGAAGACTGACAAGTATAGTTCTCTGACTATCATGCACACTGTAATTTATGTCTTGGGGTTATGCCATATTTACATCCCTTTGGGAAGCTACTGTTGAAGGAAAAGGAAAACAGTTAATGCTCCTGTACCTTCCTGAAGTTACTACAAAAAGGCAGAGAGGGAACAGCCTAGGAGGCTAGCGTGTCTTCACAAATGCGCTTGTTTTCTAAGATTCTCAGGTACATGGACACTTTTCTAAGAGATGAGCTTTCAACACAGTCATTTTCTGTGTATGGTCTTGCAAACAAGTAAGTCTCCCAAACTGGAAACTGAACAGAGGGAGTAATTTAGGTATGACTTTATAAAATAGAATTTGATTCCCATTTTTCTGTTCTTACCTTTATTTTATTTCCTAAGCCCCTGAGACACAAAAACCCACCATTTTTTTTTCATACCAGATTCTGAAAATCAAGAATATATTCATATTTTGGGCATTGTTAATATTGGTCATCTGAAGTAAATTCAGAAGAACTGATAGTAATATTATAAAAGGGCATCTTGGGTTTCAAATTCACTCTCAGGTCATTCTTACAATCACCTGTGAGATGGATGCGGAAAAGTGAAATAAATCCCTATTTTGCAGATGGGGCAGGTGAAGCTCAGAGAGCAGACGTGACTTCGTGGGAATCACGTAGTGAGGACATAGCAGTGCTCACACCTGATCTGACCACACATATTTATAAATGAAGAGACACTGACATTGTAACATAGAAAATTTGGCTGTCTTTGCAAATCTCTAATCTCCCAAGGTAAATAATCCGTGTTGGGGAAACTGGTTACTCAAGGAAATTCTTTGTGGATTGATGTCTTGTGATCTAGGGAGAGTGTGAGAGAAGCATCTGTGAAAGAAGATAGGGCTAAAAAAGGAAAATAGTGAAAATTGGTCATTCACTGAATTAAAGGTTTCTTGCAGAATGCAACTGAAATTACTTGGAGGGAAAGATTGTAGGATGAGAATTTTCTGTTTTGTTTTTAAACCTGGGACTCTCATTTTCTCCATTCTCCAGAGTCAGACAATTGATGAAAAATACAGGGATTCTATTTATTTGACTCACTGGGTCCTCCTCAGGAGAGGTGCAGGCGGTGAATGTGTTAAGAACTCAAATGAAAACAATGGACAATTTAAAATTCAGTCACTCAGGTGCTCCCAGATTAGCCTGCTCTTGTTAGAAAAATGGAATTTGAGGATTTAAAACAGAGCTTGTTTCGAAATGATGCATGGGTTCCCAAAAACCTTGTTTAACATATTGCTGGAATAATGCATATGAGATGGTTAAAAATGGAAGTGGAAAAAAAGATCCCAACACCCTTAGAGGAATTTGCAATTCATAAAGTTACTGCCAATTTTGCATTATAGTTGTCATGGTAACGAAGCTAGGCTTCTGCTCAAATGTTTCTCAGAAGGGGAAGGAATAGTATATAATAAGCTCTTCAAGTGTAATTTTTTTTATTGTAGTTGAATTAGTGTGTAATTCTTATGTATTTTAGTAATCCATGAACGTGCACTGTGGCTCTGAGTTCTTATCGCTTTATGTTTAAACAGTGTGTGAAAAGTGCTGGCTACTAGCCAGGCTTCGTAATTAATTATAAAAATAATAACAAAAAACATTATCAACTGTAATTAATTATAAAAGTAAAAACAAAACAGCATTTCAAACCTGACAGCAGTACATTTCTCAGACCAAAGCATGGACTTGCTTATTGATTCCGAACGCTTTCAGCCAAGCTTTTAAGTTCCCTCTCAAGTCACCCCTGGCCCCTCTAGCCTTTCCCTCGGAAGAGTCCTATATAGTGAATAAATGAGGACCAATTAGACCAAAATAATACTTTCATTTGGCCATTTGGATAGGAGCTATTTTTAAATGGTAATTGACTTTTTTTTGGTGTGTTCTTTGTTCGGCTTCCATGGAGCCCATCTAACAGCTAAAGCGGACCAGAGCGGATCTGGACATAAGGTCATTTAGGGTTTGATTTCACAGAAGTTAGTTCTGAAGGAAGAAGAGCTAGAGACTTTGGAATGGCACATTTTGGGAGTGCATCCCCACTCTGGAATTTCTTTCTTTTTTTTTTAATAATAGAAATGTATTTAATAATTATTGAACATAAATTGTGACTGATTTATTATTTATTTATTTATAATTTACATCATTCTTCACTTTTGTGCAATGTATGCTTTCACCTCTCAGGTGGAGTACCAGTAAAGGCTTGTTTGAGACCTGGGGCAGCCATGGAACAGCTGAAGCCTCAGTTTCTTCACTCCATCACATTCCCTGCTTGTATGGCATGAACGGTCCTGGCTTTCCTTGTAGTAGTGGTGAGAATTATTAGAAACGAAACACTTCTCCCTAATTTTGCTTCACTGTAGTAGTTGCCTGTTGTTACAAATCTGGTGGGTTAAAGTAAAGTCTGTTGATTACTCTACAGCGCTGGAGATCCGACATGCAGAATGGGTCCACCTAGGTTAAAATCAAGGTGCAGACAGGGTTGCCTTTTGTCTGGGATCTCTAGAAGAGATTTTTTTTTTTCCAAAGATTTATTTATTTGTGCATACAGAACTGGGGAACAGTCCAGAGGTTCAGGGGTGGCGAGAAGCTTCACCAGAGACAGAGTGGGGAGCAGAACAGGCAGATCTATGAAGTCCACTGCTGAGGGGAGCAGCGGGCGGGTCAGGAGAGGTCTGCCACGCCATGCGGTCACCTCCTGGGCAAGCGGGGATCGAACTCATGCGGAAGTGGCTTCAGCTTCCTAGTGCTGTGCTTTAACCCGCTGTGCCACCAGGGAGGGCCACTGTTCAGTTTTTATTTTGGGGAGGAGTGGTGCCTTCCTGCTTCTAGTGGCTGCCTGCACTCTTTGGCTCCCAGACCCCCCTTCATATCAGAGCCTACAATAACTGGTGATTCTTTCCCAATCGCACACCCAGATGCTGGGTGGCTTTCCTCCCTTCTATCTTTAAGGATCTTTGTGGTTATTCTATGCCAGATAATCCAGGACACTCTATTTTTTTTTTAAGATTTATTTATTTGTTCATACAGAACTGGGGTACAGGCCAGAGGCTCAGGGGCAGCGAGAGGCTTCACCAGAGACAGAGTGGGGAGCAGAACAGGCAGATCGACCAAGTACACTGCTGAGGGGAGCAGCGGGCGGGTCAGGAGAGGTCTGCCATGCCATGTGGTCACCTCCAGGGCAGGTGGGAATCGAACTCATGCGGAGTGGCTTTAGCTTCTCAGTGCTGTGCTTTAACCCGCTGGCCACCAGGGAGGGCCGATATTCTCTATATTTTAAGATCAGCTTATAAGCAACCTTAATTCCGCCTGTAACCTGAGCTGGTCCTTGCCATGTGGGTTGGCAGTTTCATTGTTTCTGAGGATTTCTTTGGAGGTGATGATGAGGGTCATTATTTTGTCCACCATTCACAGTAAGCACAAATAAATGATAACAATGCCAATTTCTAGCATTACTATTTGTAGTGTCAGAAAAAGTAATACTCCATCTAAAAGAGGGCTCCAGTTGTTACAGGGCAACCCCAATATGAATTGGGTTGCCTGCCTATGGCTTCTCACTCATGTGCTTAAAGGAACTGATAATCAGATTCAACTGCAGACACACACAAAGTGGTTAATAATAGGTTTATTTATAAGAGAAAGGGGAGTGAATAACTAAGGGAAGAACAAAGAGAGCTAAGTTAGTTAATGTATCCTACTGGTTCTGCTGACTTGGAACCCCAATACCATGCTGAAAACCAGTGAAAAACCAAGAGACAAGCCATAAGCCAAGAAACCAAGAGACCCCCAAAGCCCAGAAGTCTGGTTTTATATCAGCATGGCTGCTTAACTCTACCTCAGGTCTGGCAATCCTCCCTTTGGTGAAGCTGGGATTTGTAGTTCCACTGTCTGGGGTAGGGGTGATGTCCACAAAACCTGTATCTGTAGAGTTTGTTCAGGACATTCTTTCTCCTTAACACAATGAAAGTTGATAGAATGAGGAGAGCCATCAAAATCCAGAGCTGTCTTAAATAATGACTTGCCTAGAGTTTTGTTGTTTCTCTGTTTTCTGACAACCACTTTTCAGTGGGTTTGGGTGAGTCCTTACAGCAGCTGGCTGAGAGCCATCAATGGGGCAGTTTCTTTTGTTAGGTGTCTTTTAGGAGTTTTTATTATTTTGAAGATTTATTCTATTAACATTGGTTTAATTTTTTTTTTCTCAAATATGCACTCATCCTCAAGCTTAAGACTTTTCTCTCAGAAAAGTGCATGGAGCTAACAATGGGAGCTTTTGGTAAAGTTCTCCTAAGAGATGTTATCTTCACACTATAAAGCCGCCCTGGTGTCTGCAAGACCTATATAATAAGACAGAGAGGAATTTGCCCACTTCCTATCTGAACTGCAAGCAGAATGAGAAATACTGGCCAGTGTCCCACCAGGGAACACTTGACCAAGGGGTTCATTGGAGCTGGCTCTCTGGTGGTCTCATCTGTTCAGGATGGTTTAGGTGTGACCCTGGGTAATTGTCCTGCAGATGGCTGAACAGCCACCCAATCCTTTTCTCCCATTTTGGGACCGTGAATTTTCATTCTCTTCTTCTCTGTCTCCTAGGTGGGATTTACATTATTGCTTGCACAGTTCTCTCCAGTGCAATAGAGCAACCAAAACCATCTGTTTTCACTGTTAAAGTGGATTTATTCTCTATAAGTTAGCAGTGCTCTGGCATCACTCAGTATGTTGTAGTTTTGGGGTGCAAGTTTTTAATGTTATCACCACTCTAAGTATTCTAGAAGGCCTTGTTTCTACTTCTTTCACATCTACACATTCCCTCCCCCTCCACCAGACTCTTGTTTGTTTTCTTTAGACTGATTTTTACTATTCTCATTTTTCTAGACTAATCAATCACTTCTCTGATTAAGTCAGTATATTTTCTCAAAAGAAATTAATGTGATTCTCTTATAAGAGCAAATAACCAATCTGCCAAGATTTTTTTTATCAATTTGATTTGCATAAGGAGAATTGCATGAAATCTAAGACTTAGGCATTAACACAGATGAGTCAATATGCTGTAAAAGAATTAGAATGATCATCTCTTCTCCAAAAAATCTACTTGGGAGTAAATATAAGATATGTGCTTATTTGCATTTCTCCTACAATTTTCCTCCTTAGGTTCTTATATATCTGTGCTGCTAATGTATGTAATAATGCCACTGGGGGAAGGGGCGTGGATTTTGAAAGAAGGAACTTATAATTTTGTTCATTTACATTTGACCCAGTGAACACTCTGGAAATGCTAGCTTTCCTGCTGCATAAAAAAAAGATAAATGTTGCTATTTACTAGTGGTAAGGTGAATGGGAAAGAGAAAGGATATTCCAACTGTAAAGTTGCCTTCTCACTTATTTGAGAATAGGGAGAGAATCCTGGTCCCTTCAAAGTGCACATTGAAAGATGCAGTTTAATAAATGCTTTGCTATTTAAATAGATACAGATTATGTTTTAATATCATTCCCAAAGATTAATTTCAGAAACTTTGCTATGGAAAGCATCTTTTCCCTGCTTTCCTAGTTCTTTGAGCAATTAAAATTTTCCCCAATCTTTGGGCTATATGGCTAGATTTTACAGAATTTGTATTGAAGTGTAATTCTTATTACAAGTAAGCATTGTCACACTCAGTGTCTGAGCCCAACTTTCCATACATTAGAGGAGTACACTAGTGTCCACTGTCATTGTGGTAAGAAAATGTGGGTGAAATTGATGCTGCTCGTGTTAGACCGTCTCCCTTCAAGTCTGAGCTCTGCCACTTGCTTTCTGTGTGGGCAACTTTCCTAACAGGGTGACCATACCATCATCCAAACCAGGGCATTTTTAGGGTGAGGGAGAATGTTGTCAATAAGGATGCCAGGACAAGTATCAGCCAGGAAACTCTTGGGTAATACAGGATGTATGGTTACTCTACTTTGAAAAATATATATCTATTGAGGAGAATGAGATAATAGTTTATCACAATGACTGGCATACACTAAAAACCAGCAAATGTCAATTATTAGCTAACTATGCATATATCCAATGTTTCACATTTCTCAAAGCAGCTAGGATCATTAAATACTATTGATAAGTAAGGTCTATCATTTGTTTATTATACAGAACCCACCAAAAGATTTTGGGTTTATATTCTGGAACAAGTGTGCTGTTGACTTGTTTCCTTTAAGTATAAGATAGAAATTTCACCATCTTAACCCCAGGCCTAAGTGAATTAATTTTTTAAATTTTTTGTCAGCTTTAAAAAAAAAAAAGATTACTTATTTATGCATAGAGAACTGGGATACATGCCAGAGGTGCAGGGGCGGTGAGAGGATTCACCAGAGACCGAGTGGGGAGCAGAACAGGCAGATTGATGAAGTCCACTGCTGAGGGGAGCAGCAGGTGGGTCAGGAGAGGTCTGCCGCGCCATGTGGGTCACCTCGGGGTCTGGGGATTGAACTCATGCAGAAGTGGCTTTAGTTTCTCAGTGCTGTGTTTCAACCTGCTATGCTGCCAGGGAGAGTCGAATTAATTTTTAATTTAATTCATATCATTTGAATGCTACTTAGTATTCTTAGGTTGAAATAAAGGAGAGCCAGAAGAAGCTACCAGACCTGTGAGTTTCAGGTTGGAATTTTCTGTTATAATCTAATCACCAATGGAGAACTTTCTCCTCTACAAAAGATCCCTGAGTGGAGACCTGCTTAAAAACTCTTGAAATTTTTGCATGGCTTTGCCAGGGATTAGCTATGATTTGGGAGAATTTAGTGCTGTTGCTCTTGCAACAAAATGACTTGAGATTGAAGATACTTCTCTAATATCTTAATTTTGTTTAATAAAACAAGAATTGGAGATAATAGAATATATTGTAATGATAATTGCTCAGCTTAGTTACACAGGAACGTTAGTTACTTTGGAAAATAAGTCATATTCATAACAGAAAGATTATGAAGAATCCTGAGTGTTTGATGGGCTCAGAAGCCTGTGCTCATTTCTGTTTTCTATAATATGTTGTGGCAGACTTTGTGAAGAATCTCTGGCCAAACATTTTCTTACTGGCATCTTTGAGTTAACAGTTGAATTATTGATGCCTGGCCTCTGCTAAGAACTCTATAAACCAATTTTATTCATTCATTCATTCATTCATTCACCTATCCATGCTTTATCTATACATCTGTTCAAAAAACATTTAGTGTGACTACTAATAAATGCTATTAGAGGGACAAAATTTTTAAGCAAGCAATATTCTGGTAGACTTGCAAAAATTGCTCAAATTCTCTACCCCTCCCTCTTTGCTATGTAACTTCCATCTTGATCTTGGTCTCAGACACTAAACTTGTTCCAAACAATGCATTGTTGGTAGGATGATATAAGCAAAGACTTGAGAATACTCGTGCAACTAGGCTTGTTCTCATTCCTATGCTCTTCATCATCATAAGAATGTCTGTGAAAGCCTGTTGGATCATTAGAGACCTTGGGACAGAGATGAATTGGCCAGTCATTCCAGACAAGAACATCCTGTGTCAGCTGAAAGTCATCTGACCCCACTAGATCAATACATCTCTCTATTCATATGAGATTGTCCAACTGAGACCAGAAGAACCACCCAGTCAAGTCTAACCAACCTCAGCAGAGCTGCCTAATCAACCATTCCAGAGGTATAAGCAAGACTTGCTTATTGTTGTATGCCATTGAAGTGTTGTGATTGATTGCCAGTCGGCATTGCTGTGGGAACAGTTAATGATATAGCTTCAAAGATTCTTGTCCTCATAGCTTTTCTCCTTGACAACCACATTTCCATTTTTCCTAAGACATGTTGCGTGTCTATCTGCTTGATATTCTCACATATTCTGCAATAATGTCTTTGGAAGAATACAATTGCTGTTTTCAGATATCTGCTTCTGGTGGATTCATGCTTTCACAAGAGTTGGATTGGAACTGCAAAAGTTTTATGAATATCTGTGAAATTGAGGAGGATATTCATGCACTTATCTGCCACTCATTGGTTGCTTGAGTACTGGCTTTGCATAAGATATGGAGCTGTGCACTGGGGAGTGGGAGGTAGCCAATGTAAATAAGTCTACTTGGGCAATCTTCACACGGACTGGACACTATTCTTGGTGGGAGAATAGACAAAACCATCACAATGTGGCAAGTACAACTACAGAGGGAGAATAGTTTTACTTGTGTTCAAGTCTAGAGAGAAATATTTTGATGGAAACACTTGAATTAAAGACACATTGAAATACTATCAGATTATATATTCTTTCAGTCAATACAGGCTGAGTCCTTTTTATACATCAAACAGTTATAAGTGCTTGGAATTATTTAAATAAGATCTTAAATGGTTTATAATTTAGTATGGAAGAAATAATTAAGTTCTGAAATAGAGGTTCAAAGTGTAATTTAAGAGTGAGGAATATTTAGTTCCCATTTAAGAAAAACACGCAGTGCCTTACAGATTTTATGGAACTTAAACTGGATGTTGAAAACTCTGATTTATACTTATCAGTAAAGATAGGTCTACAATGTATTGGTTATCAATGTGTGGCAGAAGTTTTAGAACATTGACTGTAAGATTTGGAAAAGAGACAGCTAAGGGCAGCACAGAGGAAGAGAACTAGAAATAATCAAACCCTGGACATCTAGCTTCTCACCTTAACTCATTCTCTGGGTGGCTCCCACCAGTCCAGTTAGTCAATTTTAGTTTTCTCATCTTAAAATGAATGAACTGATTTTAGATGACTCATGCAAATCCTTCTAGCTTTCAAATAAGTCCTTAAATGGTTTATAATTTAGAATGAAATTCTAACCTAAGTAACCCAATGAAATTACTTATCATACACTCACACACAATAAAATAGAAAACTTTTCCAACCAGGATGGTCTAGCATGGGCTTAGATATGGGATATCATGTTTAAACTAACACAATTTGAATTTTAATATATTTCAGCTATTCACATGTGAAAACACTTCAGTTTTCATGTAGCAAACACAGCATGGTAGAAAGTCTTTTCTTGGATGGATAGAGCCTTTAGTCTGAGTGAAGAGGGGAAAGTCTGTGGAGAAGTTGTATTCCAGAGAGAGCACCAGACAGAGCATGCCGCGCCAGCACGACAGCAGAGATGGTCTGAGCGAGGGACGTCAGGATTAAAGCACACACTTCTTGGTCAGCAAGCAAAGGCACACTTTATTTTTCTCTCCTTCCCTATTTATCCCCTTCAGCCTGGAGCTTGGGGCTGGGGGTAGGCGGAAGCTCTCAGCAAGTGCATCAAG
This sequence comes from Condylura cristata, assembly GCF_000260355.1. NCBI lineage: Eukaryota > Metazoa > Chordata > Mammalia > Eulipotyphla > Talpidae > Condylura > Condylura cristata. Next base: position 21,114,508 of record NW_004567103.1, on the reverse strand, counting down.
AACATGCGACAATAACATGGGGGTCAAAGAACACAAGGTAGCAAACACAAGGCAGGAACACTTCCTGCCTCCTGTTTTTCTGTTCCAGCACCCATGGCTCATTCTTTGTTTCCACACAACAGTGTGCATATGATTCTGTGGGGGAGGTGGGGAGGTCTGTCCAGGCAAAGGACCCAACAGAGCAGGGTTGAGTGGCACCAGCACTGTGATTCTCTATACATTGCTTAACTTCCATATGCCTCAATGTTCTCATTTACAAAGTGGGAATAATAACCCAGCTTCATAAAGGGAGCAGCAAATAAGGTAACATTCATTGGTACCGGTTAGTGATTGGTTGTGGATGACATGGGCGGATAAGTGATATTTCTAGGTGAGGATACCCCTCCTTGTACATAAGAGAAGTGCTCTTGAAAGAGTGTACGTGATTTGATATTTTACAACACCTTTATGGTTAGAGTGCACTGTTCTAAGAGTCCCTGCTGTGAGTCTTCTTGCTAAACAGTTAATTGCTTCATAGGTTATATGAAATTTGAATTTATAGAGCAGAAGCAATTAATTTCTTGAGGAGCGGGTTATAAAACTAGAAAGAATATGGAATAAACTACTAGTGCCCACCCAGTAGTTACTTTCCCCTTCTTCCTTTATTTGACATTGTTGCAGTCACCAATGTGCTCATCTGAAAGATGTCCTTCCTCGATGCTTCTTACATAGGATGTGGCCTATGTGACGTAAGCTGAAGGCAATAGGTAAAGTAGCCAGAAAATTCCCTCTACCCTTTTCTTTCCCCTACTTCCTTATTAAAAATTGAATATCTGTCTGGAGTCAGATACATTTTTTTAGCTTTGAGAAATTCATATACGGATTGTGGAGCGATTGGACAGAAGATGCCATAGTGCCTGCTAACTGTTGCATCCAGCAATACTTGTGTCAAGATCAGCGGCATGGTTTGTGTCTGTGTGTGTGTGTGCATGTGCACATGCAAGAGAGAGAGAGCGGGGATCAGAAATCACAGTGGTCATTCCTGAGCATACCCCAAGCTAATCATCTGCACAAAATTTCATAAGACCAACCATTTAGTACTGACAATGCAGTGTTCTGTCCCCAGAATTTTTCAAGCACTCAAACATCCTCCTAGATGCTGGAGAAGCATACAGGAGTACCTAGACTCATCTTGAAGGGCCAGAGGAGCCTTCAGTGTGTGGAGATGCAAAGCAGCATTTAGCTGGGTTGAGGCTAAAGTGGAAGAGTGTTGGGGGTGGGGAGACATTCTAGGCAAAAGGAACAGTATTTGCAAATACACCGAGGTAGAAGCAAAGTTCATTTATTTGAGGGAAATGCTAATAGTTAATCTACAATGAAACAACATCAGAAGAAGGGATAGAAATGGGAGAGGTCACAGATGAGACGGAAAACTAGGAGGCAGGTCAGGCCAAATTTTACATTCTTATTTAGGCATTTGCTCCATCCTAACAGGAATATGCTTCCATTTTTGAAAGACTTGTAATGGCAAGGAAGAGGAGGGATGGAGTGGGTATAAGTTGATGGTTCCCATGAACAGATGAGATGTTAGGCATACACTGAGGGTATGGGATTGGAAAAACAGAGTACATAGATTTAGGAGATAACATGGGTTAGAGTCAATAGGACTTTATGACTGGTTGGCTAAGTACCAGGGAAATGCCAGGTTCTGCTTAGACTATAAGGTAGGCACTACTAACTGGAGCTGTATTATTGCAGAGTGGAAACTCCTGTGGATGGCATAGCTGCTGCTTCTTACAAGAATCCTAAATGCCTGTTTCCTATTTAAAAATGAGCTTGGTTGCAATTGACTTAGTGAAAATTAAATTTTATTGATAAGAAGGTATGCCATCTGGCTGTTCTCTGGCTGCTTGATATCTATTTCCCTGGGTATAATAAAGACATAACCTCTGCCACAGGAAACTATTACCTGATATTATTTATTTCCTGATAAAAAGGAGCAAATCATGCCTGGACATCTGTGGAAAATGAGTTTCTAATAAAGCTAAGGTAGTTAATGTCTAAATGGGAGTGTCTTCTCTGATGATAAATGTATACCCTGCTGAAATAGTCTCCATAAAATTCAGCAGGTAAGAGGGCAGAGATGTTGTGTAATTGTCAATGAGGCAATAAAGGGATGTTTGTTCATTGAGTTTATAATCAGCAATGAACCTTAACTCAGGAAAAATGAAAATGTTTTGGTGGACCCACTTAGCAATGGACGCTTCTGTTTCAGAAAAAAAAATTATATTTCAATATGTGCGCAGTATCGTATTCAATGCATAGTAGGAAGAAATGGGGAGGATACTACGGAGAACAATAGCAAACAGTGACCATGTGTGGGAGCACTGTGCTAATAACTCTTAGAACAAATAATTGCTGACCACTCTGTACACAGAGGACTGATTTTTTCCTAATTGTTGCATGTAATTTTCACTTCCAGATTCTTCCCTGCTAGATTGCTATCTACGTTGCTGGGATGCAGAAATGTGGTAGCCAGAGGTCAAGTACACCACTATCTCAACTGCCTGGTTCTTTTCTCCCTTAAGTATCTTTATGAACAATAATTAACGGTTTCTCTGGCATTGACTTTGACAGCCACTCTCAAGACCTGCATGTGTGGATAAGTATGACACATTCCATTGCCATCCCTTACTTGAGACTCAGGTTGGATATCAGGGAGTCTTTTAGTGTTGACTGAGTTCCAGGGGGATGTGTGGGTGTAACAACATCAACAGAAAGTGTAGGAAGGCTCTAGTGATCCAGGATCAGGAACTCTTGTATTGGCTACTCACAGCACTGACACTGTCAGGACTCATGTCCACAGAGCTTCCTAGTGGTATGATGGAGGGAAGGTTCTGTGTGTCTTCTTGACTGAGTTTCAAATATCTGAAAGATGGCATTAAAAAAAAAAACACTACAGTTGAATGTTTATTCTTACAGGTAGGATGCTGTGCCTGGCAAGCAGAGCATTTCAGACACAAGATGGCAGTAATTTGGGTTATGTTAGCATTGGGTATAGAGAAAGGTGGATGGATCCAGAATATGTTGATAGGCAAAGACTAGTAAGACTTGCGGAGGGGAAGTAAATATGGACTATCTGTAGATTCTGGGTTAAAGAAACTAATAGAAAGTGGCACCATTTGCTGAGAGGGGGAGGAAGGAGATTTAGGTGGGTGGGATCTAGAGGTGGAGAGGAAATTATCCATCTATTTTGTTCACAGTAGGTTTGAGATATTTAATCAGCAATTGGATATGAAACTGCATCTCAGTGGTCTAAAGGTATTTCCATGGGAGGCTTCAGTATATGGATGCTGTTTACAATCAAGATTCCTGACAAAGTAACCTATGGAGAGATGGAAGGTAGAGAAGACTCCAGATCCTGGGTCTGAGCCCTGGGGCACAACTATGTTCAGAGGTTCTAATAGAGGAAGAAGAGTGTGCAAGGAAATTTAGAAGGGAGGCCAGCAAGGAAAATGGAAAATGGAATTTTCCACCAGTGTCACAGAAGCCAGATCTTATTAAGAGTAACAGATCTCCTGGATGGAGGTCTGTTCAGTCTTGAAGCACATAATCTGCTTTAGTCATCCCCCAGTTGCATTCTATCATGTGCCCCTATATATCCTAATATACCTGATTTAATCCACAACTATTACAGATTTTTATGGACAGGTTCCCCAGGCCAAATGGTCTGGGCGGCATCACTAACAGGCTACACCCTGCGCTTCTCTTCTCCATGGTGTTTATTTTCTTATTTTATTTCACGGACTATAACTGGTCCAGTTATTACCAATCTTTTGTGTTTATGGGAGAATCCCCTGTGTTTATGATTGCTGTGGTCATGTGCCTTCTGCTGTTCCCTGCTCCAGATATGTGCTCTGGCTTGGACTTTCTATTGTGCAATAGAGTATTAGGGCTAAATGGACAAGAAGCAATGTTAGAACACAAGCCTCTTCTTTTAAAGATGCGGAAGCTGAGCTCTAAGAGAGGTGATCTGTCAAAAGTATGTGATGGTCATATTTTTTGCAGCTCTCCTGGGCTGACTGATTAAATTCTTTTTGTATAGTTAAAATGTAAATACATAAATATCAGAGACCAGCAGGCATAAGTCAAGGAATGAATGAGTCAAGGAAGGTGGCCGTGTGAAGAAACTTAGGCCATTACTGCTTCCTTCACTGTCATTGCATTAGATATCATGAATAATGTAAATGTGCATGAAAAAAATAAAATGCCATAGTAATATATAATAAATACAAAGATGAGACTGTATTTCTGTTGCCAGATAGCCAGGGAATATTTACCACTTTCCCCAAAGTCTCTGATACTTAAGGGAGGAGTTTCTTCTACATTCTGATAGATCTCTGGGTTCCTATTTCTTGCCATCATAAGCATTTATAGAGTTCCAACGCCAAATGCATGTAGCAGTTATAGAAAACGCAAGACCTTGTAAGTTAAAGCAACAACCTAAACTTCACGCTTTAGTATGGACTGAGGAGTCCTATAGGCTTCTCCCTATGAGGCAGATATTTCTATGGACGAAGTACACTGCTGAGGGGAGCAGCGGGCGGGTCAGGAGAGGTCTGCCACGCCATGTGGTCTCCTCCGGGGCAGGCGGGGATCGAACTCATGCGGAAGTGGCTTTAGCTTCTCAGTGCTGTGCTTTAACCCACTGCACCACCAGGGAGGGCCCAACAAATACATTTTAGCTTGCTTCTATGTTCTCATTTTTCCTTAGGGGTCCAAGTGACCCAGGAGTCCCACAAGTGGAATTGCAATTAATCATGACCATTTACCTTCCAGAGAAGAAAGTATAGCTCAGTTTGTGAAAGTTATATTTCTAAAATTTGGATCCACTTGGAAACCATAGCTTTATTCTTCCAAGTAATTACCAACTACAGAAGGAGAGAAAAAAGCTTATAATCAGGGACATAGTGTCAGATTTTTTTGGCACTATCATTTAGAACATTTATCCAGCCTGAAAAAACTATTAGGTTTCCATTCCAGATTTGTTCCAGAGAAAGCTTTTCACTTTCCCTCCCTTGACATAGAATCTTAATATAAAACAACATAGGGGTTACTGAGAAGAAAAAAGAATAGAATCAAATGGGAATTTAGTGATCTACAATTATAGTAAACGTCACTCTAAGGGAAAGGCAATTTCTATGCAGATCCTTCTCCCAATCTGACTGCTGCCTTGTGTGTAGAAGTCATGAGGGCGCTGGGACTCAGGGGACAACACTTGGCAAGGAGACCTGGTGATGCCCAGGGGCAGACTCTGAAACTTCCACAGGGGGGGTTTCAGTTAGGGCCTGGGGGCCCAGATAGCCACAGCCAAATTCATCCTCTTTCCTTCTCATTCCTGCACCTGGCATATACATTACAAATTTAGCTATCTGGTATTGAGAAACACACTCAGCAGTGAGTCTTCATTCTAAAATAATTGCCTTATAAATTAACAGTTACTAGAAGGGAAGGGGGTAGCGTCTACATTGGGTAGAAGGTGTCAACTATATGGCGGAACTAGAATTTTCATAGTGAGGTCAAACTAGTGCATACAGAGGTTGATTGGTAATGATGCATATCTGAACTTTGTTATAATGCAGTGTTATTTCAATAAAAAATGCTCTTATAAAAGCAATCCATGATAATTTTTATTTTGAATAATTCAAGACCCACAACCCTCTACTTCATTTTATTCATATTAACGTGATCTTTTTACTCTTTTCCTCTCTATCCTGTGGACCCTTCATTTAACCAGTTCTCCATTTGTTTCCCATATAACAAAAAATGGATTTGAGGTCACTTACATATATATATGAATTACAAGTTCAAGGAATATAGGAGACAATGTGAAAGAAAAATTGAATTGTAAACATGAGAAACAGCTAGCAGTGAGGTTAACATTTGGAAACACAAATGATAGATTTCTCTGGAAAGCCAGAGGTTGGCTCCAAATCCTGCACTGAGCTTCTTGAGTAAAGGGGAAAATGGGAGTTACTGAACAACCAGAGTCCAATAGTCAAAATGTACCAGTCTCTTCGAGAACTTTATGTATTTCTCTATAGTTCTCTATGCTTTATAAGCTGGTACAAAACTGTTGACCATTTTTCCTCTTCGCTCTGTAATAACCTGGAACAGGAAGATAGAGCAAGGTATTCATCAGAAACTAGTTTGAGTCTGAGGTCTTGATGTAGTTGCAGTTCCTGTATTTCATGACCCACCAAAGTCATCTAGAAAGCTTTAAAAATTACACATTCTTGGGACCCATCCATAGAGATTGTGGTTGGTCAGTCTGAGGTGTATACACAATCTGTATGTACACACACACACAGGCACACAAGAGTGTGTGTGTTTGTTCATGATGCCTCTGCTACAGCAAGTTCACAGAGGTGTACTTAGAAAGTGATGATGTAAGATGTGGCATGAAGGGGATGGTGGCGATCAGGTTCTCTATGAAATGAATTTTAGTCGGAGATTTGCATGCAGGAAATTTATTGGGGATGCTCTTGGAATGAACATCTATAGTTAAGTGAAGAAGGAAAGTTGGGTTATGTAGCAGTCACTACAAACTGCATGGCTCCAAAAAGAGGTGTGGATCTAGACTAGCTCGGCATGCTTGTCCACATCCAGGAGGCTGGGCTTTTCTCTGTCCTTGCTGACCAGTCATTATGGTGGTGATTTCTGGGAGAGGAGCGTGATCTTGGGTGAAGGGGCTCATAGAGGACAACCCCTTGGGAGGAAGTCACTTACAAGCTGTTAGTTGCCAACACCTTCAGTGGATGGGAAAAAGGGATAACAGCATCTCCTACTGTCAACCTCTCAGTCACTCCGGTCTGCCTGCTTGCTGTATGTGTTGGCAGTATCAATCTTGAGATTCCAGTAGCCTGATTTTCTAGGAAAGCAGTTTAAAATGGAAGCTTAATGAAATACATGCTAACCATTCATTTGTCTACCATTTCTAGGGGTAACATTCTTTGAAGCGCCTCTATATGTCTTTCGAAAGGTCAGTCCTCTTGAAGCCCACACTGTACTTGCTTCTCATTGCAATCACTGCACTCAATTTGCTCAAATGACCAAATGCCGCTCCCTTCCTCACCTTTATTGTGTTGGGGTCCAGTGACATCCATTGCCAGGGAGCTCAATTCCGCAATGACATCTACTGTCTGGTGTCATCTACAGAAATCGGCCACTACCAAGTTTCCCAGCAAAGTTGCTGCTCCTTGCACAGGTGCGTTGTTTTTCATGGTATTAAGTAGCATGCTTTGTGAGCTTTCTAGGGGATCAGAGTCATCTGGTGAGTTTTCCAAAATTGCATTCCTGTCATTGTCTTGTTTTCTGATGTCTTTTTAGCTGTATGGCATAGGATTTCTCATTACTTACTGAGGGCCACTGCTTTCTCTAAACTCCTCAGAACTCTGCTAGTGATATCACACTGTCTAACTGGGTCTTTGCCAGGTGATGAATTCTTTGTTGCTCGCCCTTAACCGCCATTATGTTCTGTCCACCCCTTAGTCTTTAGTAGTTAGTCCCATGCACACTGCTTCACCCCCATCGGCACACACTGTCTGGAGCTTGAGCTTCTTTGGCATATGACTGCTTTCTTCCTTCACACACCCTCAGAGTCCTCACACAATTGGCTCTCACGCAATTCACATACCATGTAATTCTCAGGGCTAGTTTGTTGTGAGTTACACCTAGTTACCTGAGCAGCCATTATCTTCCAACAGCAGAGTCCTGCTGCCTTGTCCTCTGTCAAAGTGGGACATTAGCTGTTAATAGGAGTGGGTCACTTCTGCAGAGAGTGCAGGAGAATCTGAGGACAGAGGGCAGTTGAGTGACTCTGCCCAGATCTTCCCATTCCATGTCTCAGGGTTCCAGTCCTTTCCAATCAGGGCTTTGACACTGGCATATCAGACCTGCCAGAAATGTTGAATTATTGGCAGTTACACTCCTCTTGTTCTTATAAGTCCTGGGCTTGATTCTCGATTTTGTCCTCCCTCCAGGGTCAGGAGATGAGAGTCACTTGATATGCTGCAAAACGAATGGGCTTTCACATTCGGTCTTTAATTAGTGATGAATTACCCTTATTATTAACGTTTCCTTTGAATTTTTCAGTGCCTCATATATCAGACCTGATAAGCGTTCTTTTCACTAGATTACTACCCCGCATTACCATCACTGAAGGACTGGCCTGGGTCCTTCCAGCACCACTTCCCGGCAGGGATGGGGGGCACTTTTGCTGGCTGGCTTGTGTATGGATCAGCTCCAAGATCTTATTTTTGAATGCTATTTTTTGACCACGCCTTACATACAAGCTCTCCGAAAGAGAATTCTCTGGGTGGTAGATAGCTTTGGGTAAACTTGTAGGAAAGAAGAAGTAGCAAGAGTGAGAAGAGGAAGAAACTGGGCTGTGATGTGTTCCTGAGCATGCTTCAGTCTAAGCCATGATTTGCACTGGTGTTGGGTGTCTTTTCACTGACCCCCACCTTCAGGGTAGGGAGCCTGGCCCTTCAATCTGTGACCAGTCACAAGAGGCAGATATTTCCAGGAAAGCTCAGATTAGGGTGTGCTTTTCAACAGAGAACAATCTCTGTGGCAGGAGTCACTTATGCACTAATATGCCCAGCAGCTGGGCAAGTGAGTGGCTCAGTTCTCAACAAAGGAGAGGCTTCTGGGTAGCTCAGCACAAGACCATTACAGAGAAAAGCAAATTGGGGGCCTTGAACTTTAAGTAACTTTCATAAAATATGTGAAATGTGATTTGTTTGCTGCTACATAGGCAAACATAAAATCATAGGACCACCTGGGATTGAGAATTAGAATACTAATGTAAGTTTGGAGACATGTAATCATTGGATGGCACTTCAATTATATAAATCCACAATCTCCTCCTGATGGGCTTCACATCTTTAAAGATGGTCTGTTCTCACAGTGTAAGAGTGCCTGAGGTTAATTTTAGCTCCTCTGAGTCCCTGTCCTGTAAGAACAAAAGTCTATATTCCTGGAGAATGTGAAAGTCATCGCATTCACTACGTGCTCCCCAGAAAGGTGGGCTGCAAGACTATTCCTGAGCTAGACCAATTGTTAATCCCTCTACTCATTGAATTAGAACTGATTGGGGAGAGGATGGAGTGGAGGAAGAAAAGAAGAAGGGGCAAGACATTATATAAATGCACAATTAAACTATGAGATGCACTCAATTTTTGAAACATTAAGATGTGCATAACTATGTGCCTTTGTGAAAGGACAATGTAGTATGAGGCATTGGTGAGTGCTATAATAAAAATATACAAATGATAGAAAAACCAAGGAAGGGGAGAACATTATAAAATGATAAAAGAAGCCTCAGGGGAAGGTTAAATTTTGAATAAAGCCTTTGAAGAAAGAAAGGAACATGGCACACTTAAGAATGTGTGTGATTCTATGTAGCACTGACCTTTAAAATGTGTATATTTATCTATTCAGCCTGGTCTAATCTAGTAGATAAGATCACATTTTACTGTTCCATTCTTTATTTTAACTGAGTTTCACAGTATATTAAATTTGTGAAGATCTAATTATTGATCCATTTGTATTATACCGTTATTTAACTATTTAAGTGATATTTGCATATATATCAGTTGTGGTGTCAAGAGACCTTACAGCAAAGGAAGTCTATTAAAATATCAGTAGAGCAAATGTTGTTTACATTTGCTTTGCTAGTTGTTAACATTTGCCAGTTCCATGTTGTAATCTCCTAGTAACAACAGGGACAAAATAATAAATTTCTAGCTAGTATGACATAGTTACCTCAGATTTGCAGCAAAGCAATGGTTATGAGATAATTCCCAGTACCTATCACATTTCACATCTGTGAGTGGTAAAACATGATAAGGAAGAAATAAAATTATATAATACAATCACAATATTTTGGCAGCTTCTAAAGCTGCCAAAATTTTTGGATTAAAATGCCTCTTTCTTCTGCTTATAGAATTATGTGTTCATTGTTAAAAACTTAGAAAAATTCAGATGAAGTATTCATCCATAATTCTTGGTAAGGTAGGAACAGCAACACAGCATTGAAAATAAGAATAACACACTGTCACGTGAACTTTGAAAACTATGGATAGAAAACCAAATATCGGTGTAACTCCCCACGCCCTGGCTTCTTCCCCCTCACACTTATGACATCATATAGCTCAGACCATCTGGAAAATAATCGCTCTCTCCCTCCTTGTTTTACACATGTAGCCTTTTTCCTTGTTGGTGTTTTTCTTCTTGTTGTTGTAACGTTTTTTATTGTGGTAATGTTGCTACACAATACTTCCTGTGGTTTAAAGCTACAGGGTCAATCCTCTTCCGATGTGTATCGCCACACCACACCCACCACCAACTTCATTTTCAACATACTAACCCTTTGTGAGTCAAACGGAAATGCATTCTTACAAAGCTTTTAGAATAAGAATAAGAAACCAGAAAGTCTGTTATCCAAGCATATGGGACAGTTTTGAACATCACAGGAAACTCAAGATGATTTCAAAGCTGGTGCGGTGACACTATCTTGAGAACTATTGTTCTTCCCCAGAAGAACTGCCAGACACTGGCCTTGACTCCTTAGCATTGCTTTAGAGCAGCGCTCCTTGCTGTCATTGTTATGGTGATGGACAACGTATGATAAGATTTGTTGATTTAGGAAAACCACATCACATATAAAAACATCCATTTGTAACGATTTGACCAGTCTATCTTTACAGGGATTTGATTGCATCTACTAAATCTCTCTAAAACAAAATCTCCCTTGTGTTAGCTGTGGGTCTGCTCTGTAAATCTTATTGGAAAGAGTTAAGCTAGAAATGAACAGAGGTTGGAAGTGGAACTTTGAGCAGCATACCTATGTGGTGAATGCTGATGCTACTACACAGAGTAAGAGCCAGGTCCTGAAAGTGAGTTATATAATGGAGGCAGATGGTCAACTGAATATATGTCATCCACTATAACTTGGTCTAAACTAATTACCTAATGCAAGAAACAGATGTCCAGGGAATCTTTTAAACAGAAATGATATATGGGTGACTTTACTGTGCAGCCAAAATTATGGTAGCTATTAAAATGCTATTGATGTCCAAAAATAGAAAAAACCCAAGGTAGGTTAAATAGTATTTTATAATTATTTTTCCTCTTGGGAATTCAAAGCACCTTATCGGCAATAACATGATTCATGCACATAAGTAACCATAGTGTCTAGATAGGACTATTTGTGAGATTGCTTATTTTGAGTAGGTTGTCATGTTGCCTTTATTTAAATTATTTCTTTGGTGGACTAAATTGTATCCCTGTAACCTGCAAACAGGTCTGAGGTTTCCAGTGCCTAGGAGGAATGTGTTCTCATAAACACTGCAACATTTGCTGTATCCTTAAAAGGAAGCCAGGAGGGAAACCAAGACCTGATCTTCTATAGATGAACTCAGGCCTCTTAACTTCCTATTAAAATTGGACTCTGAAGATGAATATAGTGTCTGTGAATACCTGTGGATAGAGTGTGTATTCATCCTGGCTAATTAGGGAGCTCTGATGCAACTTACTAAACCACGTCTTCTCTGTGCTTTCTCCTTCCTTTTATTTTATTTTTCCTTATTATTAAGAAGTATATCTAACATGCAGAAAAGCATAGCCATTATTAACAATGCAGTTACCAACTACCAAGATTTCATAAATACTAATATTTTTCTGTGTTAGCTTCAGATCTTTTATGGGGAAGTGGTTGGGAAAATCATTCTAGATAGAGTTGGGAAGGAGTTTGCCTACCCTCTTCAAGGGTAACTGTTATCTCGAAGTTGATGTGTGTCCCTCCTTTCTGTGCTTTTATATTTGATTATGTGCTATATACATAAAATTATATATACAATAGATACATATCTATTCAGAATATACAGAATAAGTTGCATAATTACTATACATATTCTATACTTGCTTTTAAATACAACATGTTTTCTAACTCCAATCCTTATTGATGCAAGATGATCTATATTTCATTTTAACTCTCACTTACAATTTCCTTGTATGAGAGATTCATGTTATTCATTAATTTCTTTCTCCTTGAACATTTTGGTTGTTTCTTATTTTTCTCTAATATCATGAATGCTCAACTAAGTATCTTTGTACCTAGAAGTAGAACTGCCTATTCATGCAATTCATCTCTTTGTGCTTTATCCATTTTATTTTTCTAATTCATATTAGGAAGCTAGTTAACTTTCTTGATAAAAATCTCTTTTTCTTGTCAAATAATGCAAATATCATCATCACGCCTATGGTTTGTTTTTAAACATTGTTTGCACTCACCTTTGTTCCATTAAATTTATCAAGCCTTCCTTTCTTTTATAGCTGATGCTTTTTGTTAACTAAATTTTCTTACTAGGTTTAGTAAAGATAGTGACTTATAATTTCTACTGGAAATGTTAGAGTTTTATTTTTTCATATTAAAATCTTTAATCCATTTGTTACATTTGGGCACAGTGTGAGGTAAGGACATAAATTGTTTTTTGTATTTTTTTAAAGATTTATTTATTTATTCATACAGAAATGGGGTACAGGCTAGAGGTGCAGGGGCAGTGAGAGGCTTCACCAGAGACAGAGTGGGGAGCAGAACAGGCAGATTGATGAAGTACACTGCTGAGGGGAGCAGTGGGGCTGGGGGGGGGTGCAGGAGAGGTCTGCTGCACCATGTGGATCACCTCCCAGGCAGGGATCTAACTCATGCTGAAGTGGCTTTAGCTTCTTAGTGCTGTGCTTTAACCTGCTGCACCACCAGGGAGGGCCCCTAAATTGTTTTTATATGAAAACCTTACTAGATTGTTATATTTCACTTTTCTTACTGATCTTTATGTCTCCTCCTTCATATGTCAAGCTCCTGCCTGAAGTAGACATGACCAGTGTTCACTAAGGCTTGGTTTTCTAGTTCTCTCTGCAAACTCAAAGCCTCCGCTTCCCAAGTCTTCTCCAGTTCCTCAGGGCTTCTAACCAGAACTGGCTGATGATCTGTGAGTAGAAGTGAAGGTGCCAATTCTGGGATGAGACTGGGGAAAATCTTTGGTCAATCTTTCAGTGTCCCTCTTCCCCTGAGATGGAAAATATAAAGAATGTGAGTCAAGGGTCAAGATGACAGAGCCATGAGATAGAGCTGTCTTGTTTTGTTAAATCACCCATGGTCATCTGTACTATCAGCAGGTTGTTTGTGAGCAACTAGTAAATTATAGATGTGAACCCTGTGAGATTTCAGGGTTAATTTGTTAAGGTAGCTAATCCTGATTAATATGCCATGCTTCTGCTTCTGGGATCTCTGTTTCCCACTGTTGTCCATTTGTCTACACATGCACCTTGACAACACTATCTTCATTTTGGCTTTACGTGAATTCTTGGTTTCTAATTGTGCAACTCTCCATTCCCTTTCTCATTCTTATCTTCCTTGACTTTTTACCTTTGTAAATGAATTTTGGAATTATGATCAAGGTTAATGAAATTGCTGCAGTGACCATGAGTAGAATTTTATTAAATTTGTGCTTTAAGTTGGGAAGAAATGACATCTTCATTATGTAGAGTCTAATATTCAAAGCATGATAACTCTCCAGTTATAATGTTTAACCATATTAAAATGCCATTTTTGTAGACCAAAAGTGTTCAACAAACAAAAGTAGACTTGAGCAATTGAAAAGACATCCTTTGTTTTGCTAAGACACTTCAACATAATCAAGCTGTTAGTACACCCTAATTTAATTTATGACTTTCATGCAGTTTTAATAAAATCACCAGTATCTATATCTAGTTGCCTATGTACCAGTGATTCGAAAATCAACCCTTTCCTCACTCATATGCAAGTTTCATTTTATGACATACATGTCTATATATGTGAGATAAGTTTGTTGATTCCCTATTTTGTCTTTCTTGTTTCCTTATTTATCTTACACCAATACCATAATCCCATACTCTTTCATAACCAAAGTTTAGCATCCGCTAGGACATGTCACACCATTTTCCTTATTCTTATGTAGAAGTTTTCACGAGACATGAAAAAATGTACTTGAGATTTTCATTGGGAATTCATTGAATCTATATCTCAATTTGGAGAGCAGTCCCACCCCAGGGATGTAGGACATTTATCCAGTTCTTCTTATATGGTATAGCAATGTGTTAAAGTATTTTTGTCCAATGATTTTGTTTGTAGCGGGAAGGTCCTTTTTCCCTATTAGCTTCTACCTGAAGTATTTACTGGTAATATCTTCAAACTCTGTTAGCCATAAAGATCAATACTATTTAACAGATTCCTCAAGAAATTTATGCTCCAGTGATCAAGGTTAATAGTTTTAGCTATAGATAGAAAAGGTCAGATAAACCAAATCTGCAAAGAATTTTCAGTTTACTTGAAATTAGGTGGGTTGACAATTTATGGTCCTAACCTGAGGCCATTTCTTTCTTACTGACCTCTTCCCTAATCTTGTTTCTCGAACAACTCTGAAACTTCTTCCATTAGAATCTTTTACTATCGGGTTCTGTTTTAGAACATGTTTCCCCCAAGACTTTGAAATTATATTAATGTTCTCTTAACCACTGTCTAAAATACTCAAAACTAAAGTGATTCCCCCTTCACTTTTTATTATGGAAATTTTGAATTCAGAAAATTTTCAAGAACAGTCACTAGAAACTATCTACTCACCATCCAGTTTCTACAATTTTATCAATATTTCCCCATATTTTATTATTTTATCCACTACCTACCAACCCACCTACCTAATCTATCCCTATTAGTCTGCTAAGGTGGCCTTACCAAATTACCACTGCCTGGATGCCTTAAACAACAGAAATTTATTTTTTCAGAGTTTTATGGCCTTGAAGTCTAATGTCAAAATACTGTCAGGTTTGGCTTCTTCTGTGGCTTCTTTCCTTGGCGCACAAACCACCACCATCGCACTGTGCCTGTGAATAGTCTTTTCTCCAGGCATGCACACTCTTCCTCTTCTTCCTGTTCTATGAAGTCACCACTCCTATTGGATTATGTTCCTTCCTCGATTATATAAATTAACCTTAATTACTTCTTTGGAACTCATTTGCAAATGCAATCATATTGGGAGGTTATGGTTTTAATACATGAACTTTCTGTGATGGGGGGACTTGGGAGGGTAATGCATTTCAGTTCATCAATCAATCTCTATCGTAGATCATCAGTTTATATTATTGAGAAGTTTTCAAGTTAAATGTCAGTCATCACATAGCCTTTTTCCTTTAAATACTTTAACATACCTATCCTAAAAATGAGCACATCCCCCTATATAACAAATGCTGTTGGATCACGTAAGAAAAGAAACAATGATCATAAAATCATCTAATGTCACCTCCATATTCAAATGTTTCCAGTGGTGAGTTTTCTCTATTTTTTCTTCTGTGTCAATTGCTCAGCATTCTTCTAAACAGTCAAATGAGAGTATAACATTCTTTTTTTATTTTTCAAAGATGCAGAAATGATCACTATTTAATTAGATTCTTTTAGGAAACTTAGAACACCAATTCAAGAGGGTAAATTCCACAGGTGAGAGCAAACAAAGAACACAGCAGCCCTAGAGCTGAGGAACAGCTTTGGTTTTTGCCAGAATCCGGGAGTCCACAGCTTCCCCATCAGCCCTGCGCTACTCTGCTCTGTCATCTCGCGTTTCTCCTCTGGGGTGAAGCTCTCCCTTCCTGATGTCCCCCGCAGCATCTTCCTGTTGAAGTCAGCCGCAGTGAGATAGATGTTCGAGGACCTTCCCACCACGATATCCAGGTTGCTGGAGGTGGCGATGACACATATCTGGTGTGTCCTGCCCAGAGGAACTCGAGTGAGGGAGAGGTCCAGGCGCAGGACAAAGCCGGTGCCCGCTGTCAGGAGAACCCCGCCTGTCTCTGGGAACCTGTGGGGAAGGTCAGAGTGGCCGGGGAGTGGCGCCAGCTCGCAGCCTTTCACTCGCTGACTGAAGGGGGTTTGCTGTGGCTCAGTTGCTATCAAGGCGCATCTGCAGTGGGAAAATAATCTAGGCATTTAGTGAAGTGTGCTCGCTCTTGTCACCGCCATCTGGTTTGGTTGCTATAGCCAGAACCTCGTCCTTTTTTTATTGTGGGATTTTGCTAATGTACCCCTTCTCTTGAGCATGACCGCTATGGAGTATAGATCAGGACTATCTGCCCATTGGATTTCTCTCCCTAGGACAGGTTTTCGACTGCAGTAGGGTTTCTCCTGCAACACTTTTTTTTGGGGCATTGGCCTTGGCCCCCTTAACTTTGTCCCCAGCATCAGCTTTCTTGGTTTCTTGTCGTTAGTAGGCGCCTTGTCAGTTTTTTCAGCCGCCATTTTGCAAGATGGGAAAGAGAACTGTTTCTAAAGTATAAAATTCTCATGTCTCCTAATGTTCCAGGACACATCTAAAGTGTGTTTTGAGTACCTCTAAAAATTGTATATATGTACATTTTTCCTGGGAACAATTCCATAGTATACTGAGATCTCAAAGGTGTCTGCTTCACCCCAAAATATGAAGACCTACTTTTCATTGGTAAATTCCATTTAAGGATTTGTGTTGCTTGTTAAAGGACATGTAGGAGTTAAAAAATTTGGGAGGGTGAAAGGAAATAATGCAGCTGCTAATTAGGATCCAGTTTATGGTGCTGTTGTGAAGAATAATGAATTCTTGGCTTAAATAATATTCAATATCTTGATCACAAGTACCATTAAGGGGAAAATAGTGACTAATCTCAGTTTCATTGTTAATCTGCAAAATTAAAACATACCCTAAAAATGAAAGCATCATCACTTGCCGACAGGCACTAATGACTCTGGGGCTGACAGGTTAGTTTAGTTCAAGCGTTTCATAGATGATTAAAGTTAATGAGTGAAGTGTAAGCAGGACTCCACTTAATGAATGTGCTAATTGTTTTTCTTGCTGCAAATATTAGTGCTGCTTTTAACTACAATATACAGAAGATTAGGAGCCAATTCATTATACTTTGTTTAATGATAGTTATATTTATACAATATAATGGCGCTGTTAAATTCACATTTTACCCCTCTTAATATTCTAAGCACTTTACTAGCACATACTATTTTAAGCTGAAGTTATCCTTTGTTAAAAGGGAAGGCAGGCACTGTGTCTATTTTAGTGTGGTGATTATGAGCCCAGACTCTGAATGCATGTTTCCTGGCTTGGGTCCTTGCTCAGCCACTTACCAGCTGTCCCATCTCAGCAAAGTTATTGATCTTTCTGTGCCTCAGTTGTCTCATTCATGAAGTACAGTAGACAATAACTTCTACCTCCAGGGGTGTCATAGGATTGGGTGAATAACCTAAAAGGTTTAAAGCAGTGTTGAGTACAATGGAAGCCTCACAGGTGTGTTATTAACACAGTTACACTCGGCACTCATTAATCTACCCTTATGATTCATTCTCCTCACAGTGATCTTTGAAAACTGAGAATCACTTCATGCCCCTAGGGAATGCCCCTTGCAGGGAGAAGGAAGTCTAAACTGTGCCCCAACACCACGTAGAGTCTGACGCCTGCCTGCCTCCACACTCATCTTTCTCTTCTAACCCTGCCTCTGGGTTCTAGACACGGGGCTCTTCTTTCTGTTTCTCAAACTCACTGAGCCTTTTCTGCTCAGGACCTTTCCCAGGGCCACCTTTGCCCCAGACCCTCAGACACCTCCAGATTCACCTCTCATCTCAAGACAGATTCAGAAACACAGGCCCCCTGACCATAGTAGCTCAATACACTCAGCCATGGCCACTGTCCTGATTATAGGTAAGTGGAGTGAGTGTTGGGTGGTTGTGGCAGAAAGAGATGGAAGCCCAGATAAATGCTGATTCCCAAATGGTGAATTCTCAATGTGTGATGCTGAGAAGTAGATGGGGAGGGCACAGAAGACTCTGGTTTCCAGGGGTGTGCTGGGTTCTCACGGATGATCCATCATGGGCAGCTGAGCAAGGCCTGGCTGTGCTGCTCCTGGGCTCTTTGCCTTGAAGCCCTCACTTCTGCAGGTTCCTGCCCAACACGTGACCCACTTTGCCAGAATGAAGCCTGCTAATCACACTGTACTTGGGAATGTCTTGGTCATGGAATTCATTTACATACCTGAGATGTGTAACTGCCATAATTCAAGCCAGCATCAATATTATCTTCACTTTAAATTGAAACTTTATTTTTAGGTCTAGATTTGCCTTCAGTGAAAGCAGGTAACTCCTGTAGTACCAGAATATGAGCCAATAGTCTATGATGATTATGGAATACACGGTCTCTCAAAATATAACTTCAAATTCATTGAGATGTGTACATTCATGCATTTATCCATAGACAGAAATTCTAAATATTAAATGCAAAGAATGTAATAGTTCCTCACAGATGCAAAAAGGAATGTGTCCCTTCTCTGTCTAGAGCCACTCATAAACAACCCATAATCTTTAAGATATAATTCTTAGAAGGACAGAAAGGCTCAACTCTACCAATTTGTTTTTCTTCTCCTTTGTATTGCAGACTGTTGCAACTCTGTGGAACCATCTGCCCTACCCCAGTTGGTGTGCTGCCTCCTGTCTTGTGCTGTCACTGCACAAGGTTGCTCTGGGAATCCTCCTCCACGGGCTGGAGCTTGGCTCCTCCCCTGTGTTCCTCTCACACTTTGTGTTCACATCCTCCCTCACCTGTGATGTGTTGCATGGGACACTTTTGTTTACTTGTTTGCTTGGGCCAGGCTTGGAGCTTCCAGAAGTCAAGGACTTTCTCCAGCACTTAGCACAATGCCAGAATCTGTGGCCCACAATGAATCCAAAAGCTGCTTTCTCCACCAGAAAGGTATGAGTTGGGGTTACCTCAGGAAGGTAAATTCTAGATTCCTGATATTTATACTACAGAAAATGTGCAGGATCCTTCTTCACTGGTGATTTCTATATTGCTGTACCTGGGTGGCATGCTTTGGGAAATATCAAGTTGCCAGGACCTTCCCCCTGGATCTCACCTAGCAAGGGCAAGCATGTGGTGCAAACCTTTTTGTTTAAGTGAGGCATCAGTGTCATTCTAGTCTCACAGGTGTCAGACTTCAAGTACTCACTTGGAGGTTCCTCTCGCTCCATGGTTTACATCTCCTCCATCTCAGGGCACTTTGTCCTTTGTCCTTTGACAGCATCCAAGACAACTTGGAGTCACATATTCCTTGTTTTACTCTTTTTCTGAGAGTTGGGCCAGAGCCCTCAAGGGTAGAGATTGTCCCCTTTTCATCAGCACATAGAGCTCATCAAGGAAGCTGCCAGTTCCTGGTGAGCATTTGGCAGGGTGTTTGGGATGGTCCACTTCTGAATTCCATATGATCTGCCAATACTTCTATTCAATATTCATCCAAATAATATGAAAACACGAATACAAAAAGATTTATTTACACCTCTGTACATAGCAGCCCTGTACACAAATTGCCAAGTCACAGAGCCAGCCAAGTGCCTATTACACATGAATGGAGAGAGGAATTGTGGAATACATCCTCAGTGGAGTCCTACACAGCTGTGAAAATGATGAAAGGGTGGTATTTGGGACAAAATGGATGAATCTTCAGTTGATTATGCTGTGTGAAATTAGTCAAAAAGTGAAAGCCATTGAATGGTTTTACTCATATTACCATTCATATTTAACATTTAAATCTTCAACTTAAAATATAATGGTTGCCATCAGGAAGAGCATGGAGGTTGGAAAGAAAAACACACATACACACACACACAGAGCAACCTGCTATGTAGGAATTGCTATTCCTATTTTGTCAATAAGGAAATAATGCAAATAGAGACTGGCTTGGTCACAATCGCAATCAATATAGGAATAAAGGCAAGGCTTGGAGCCAGGTTTTCAGTGATAGGAATAAAGGCTTGGATCAGAATCCAGGAAGTCAGTGTTCTTACCTCTACACTTACCTATAGAGAAATTTTAGGAATGCCAAACTGTGGATGGGGCCCCAAAATTCACCACGGTGGAAATTCTAGTGTCTCTCTAGTCTACTCACTAGGGAAGAGAAAGAAAATCAGAAATGACCCAAATGGCCTATTGAACATGTGACTTGTCTTTCTTCCAATACCTATAGTAAACTAATGTATTACAAGACATCATGATCAAAGTAAGTAATTCACACCAAAAAAAAAATAAACCCACAAAGAAAACCCCCCTCCAAAACCCAACCAAGCAAATAACCCCCCCCAAACCTCAATAATCAATTTCACATGCATCACATCTCATCTCCTGGGAACTTTTTATGAGTTGAGTGGGTAAGTTTTGACTCTGAGTTCTTATCAGCCCAGAAAGAGTGAAGAAAAGCAAGTGTAGAGCTCAATTCAGTCAAGATTTTATTATTGGATGAGAACCAATGAAAATGAGGCTCTGAGCTCATTCTTATTAAGTTTGAAGATATCCATTCAGAATAAGCACTAGGAAATATTCTGTTTTCAAAATATAAAGCTTTGTACATATTAAAGAACTGTGACTCAGAATCTGTAATTGCAACATCTACACATTATGGCAAAAACTGCTATACGAACACATGGAGATAGTACAAACTTCTGTGGATTATGATAAGCAAATCCATTGATTCATGTCTTTGTGAATTAAGAGCTCTGGAAATGTCCACAGGCCTTCTCCATTGATGCCATATCATCTGCTAATCTATAGAAATAACTTATCTAGTCTCACAATAAATCCAGATGTTTTCATATAGCATTTTTCACATGATTTTCGACCACAGTCCTCAGTGAAAGAAAGAGTTCTCTTTGCCTTTATCCTCTTCCCGTCTGAGGAAGAGAACAATGAAATGGTTAACTCGGCACCCCAGAAGACACAAGGTGGGACTGAAAGCAGGCTACAGGAGAGAACTGGCACAGAATGCTTTCAGCACAGAGGGACCATGACAAATTTAATACCTGTGTTCTTGAGTATTCCATTTATCACTATTGTCTATTTATTAGAGTACTCTAGTTCGGAGCACATGGTTTCAGAGACTCTTCTAACCAGATGTCTTACAGAGAAGGAAACAGGTTCAGGGAGGTTTGTTATTGAGGCACCAACAGGCAGGATTGAGAAGCAAACCTTTGACTGTACCTCCCAAGCCTTCATGCTGAATCACAGTGACATGTCACCTCCCTGAAACGCTGCATCAGCTCACTTGAGAGTGTTGAAATCTTCTGCCATGGAATACTGGGTTTTCTGTGTCATTCATAGAGCCATTCCTGCCTCTGAAGGTGAAAGGACTGGCATAACTATTTCCCAAGACTCTGTCCGAGGCCTGGGACTCGCATGCTGTTCTTTATGGGAGGCCAGAAGGCCGAGGCCATGCACAGCTGATGAGGCTGTGGGCCAGGTTGATTTGTGCCTTCTCTCTCAGTAGAACGACTAATGTGGCCTTTTAGCCCACAGGTTCCCACCTCAAACGTTTACATGACACCACTAAATAATAAATATGTGCATGCCTTATCTCCCCCACTTGACTGTCAGATAAGGGCAGAGCTGAACCTGTTTAATATTTATATCCTGCATCAGCTCACCCGGTACAGCGCTTTGCACCGAGTAGGCACTCAGCAAATATTTGTTGAATGAATGCATACATGAATGTTAAATAACCTGCCTCCAGATTTTCCTTTTGTTTCCAGTTTTCTCCTCCATCTGACATATGCAACTGCCTTCCGTGTCCCTTACATGGGTATTACAGACGTCCTCAACTATTTTTCATTTTCTTCTGGCCTGCTTTTTTTCATCCCTGCTGAAACAGACTGGGGGCCAAAAATAGAAGTGCCTTGACAGCTCTGCAGAGGACTAACACCTCCATTCCTAAGGTGGCAACACTGACTCCTTCAACCAGAATGGGAGCTTCATGACTGTCACATTCTTGATTTTGCCTGACATTTAAAAAGGATAAAAGTTTTTCCTATATCACATCTAATACAAATTACAGTCACCCATGGAAGGTGGCATTTGGGACAAGTAGAGGAGTGTCATCTAATAGAGGAATGTCATTAGATAGCAAAATAACTTTGCCTAGAACTGTTGAAAGACGCTAAAATAAAAAAGACTTGTCCCTTCTCCTCCCTCCCCCACCCCAAACACACACACACACACACACACACACACACCTGTTCCTTTCTTTTTCCTCTTTCATTTTTGGCAGGGTCAGTAACTCATATGTGTTTTCAAGCCAGTGCATATTATGAAGACACAAGACAAGAATGTGTATTAAAACACACTATGTCATAGTGTTGATTCCTTTGGATTAAATGGAGGGAGACATAGCAGTAGACACTGACTCATTCCAGAATGTTCTCTCATCCTTTACACCGGTGTGTATCTTTCCAGGACTGTCTTATGGGAAACACATAGGAGACCTGGCTCCTCTCAGAGACACTACAACTAAGTGGATAGGTGAAATGGTAATAACACAAGGGAACTGCTAGGTGTTCAGTGGGTGATAGCGACATCTAAACACGCGGTCTTTGTAATGATAGCTTCCCGGTGTGGAGTGTTTGGCATGTGCTAGTGCAATGCTCACAGCTTCACATGCTCACCTCCCATAGTCTAACTACAGCCCACAACCTCTGTAGAGAGGGTGGGGAGAATGTTTGGGGAGACAGTAAGATGCAGTGGCTGGTTCCAGACTCTGGAACAGGATCTCACACTCCTGGCCCTCTCCCTTCTAAAGAGAGCGCTCGCCTACCCAGGTATTTAATAAGCAGGTGCAGCTGTCCTCTGCTGTTGGCCAAGTGATAATTTGAACTTCCATTCCTCATGCTTCTATTTCCTCATCTATAAATAAGGATAATCATGGAGATTACTGCGAAGTTGATATTAAATGAAATTATGTAAGCATAGTGCTTAAAACAGTGCCTGGCGTGGAGTCAATGATCCGTGAATATTAGGTTTTATAACCTTGAGGCTCAGAGAGGTTAAATAACTGGCCAGCCTTGCTTCAATAAATTTATATTAGAATGAGAATTTGAGCTCAAACCAGACTGATCCCAAGGCCCTCAGATCTTAACCACTTCACCATAATGGTAGTTCAGAGAGCTGTAAATAATTATGGATTAGTGTGAAAGAGGAAAGATTTACAGAGAATGTGAGAGGGTTTGAAGCATGGAGTAGAATTTATTGAAAAGGAAATGGAGATTCTAGGCTTTGATGGAGAAAGATCTCTTGAGTTAACAAAATGTCGCTCTTTACCAACTACTACCTCGGGGTTTACTTTCTTTCCTGCCAGCCAGACTCATCCTCCCTCCCATGCAGAAGGCACAGCAGCTGAAATACCTGTCACTAAGGATATTCTGATAACTTTCCCTAGCCCTCTGTGAGGCTCCTTATAGTACCTTGGGGCTTGGTCTGTATATTGTTCTTTTCTGGTGTATCCATGACTTTAAGAAAAAATGGAATATTTTAACAATTATGTGAATATTTTATTTAAGTTAGAAACAAACAAAATATGGCAGGAAGGATATAGTGCTTCTCCTTTGGGAGAATCAGGACCCTCTCAAAGTTAGGGAGACAGGGGCTCTATTTGTATGTACTTTAAAAATCTTCACCAACTCCCAGATCCCTTTCTACATCCACATCCACATCATATCGGAATGTGTCAGAACTTTGGGAAGCAAACACCACTTTGGCATAGTAAGTGACAGAGACTGAACCGCAGGAGTTTAGTCTTTGTAGATCACTTAGTGTCTAATTATATTTTACATTTCTTTAAAATTATTTTATAGCATCATTCTCCACCTTGTATATTTTTCATCTCGGTTGTAATCCCCAGGACTTCCCACCACCAATTCCCCCATGCGCCATAACCATAGTCCCGTGTGCTCTTCCTGCCCCAGTTTTGAGCCTGTTCCCCTCTCGTAGTATGCCTCTGATTTTCATTTTTACTTTATTACCAGTGGTTTTTTTTTTTTCTTTCTGATCCCTTCCACCCCTGCTATGAGTTTTTTTTCTTTTTCTTTCTGGTTTATTTCACTAACATGATCACTTCCAGCTCCATCCATGTTGCTGCAAATGGCATGAGTTTATCTTTTTTGATTGCTGAGTAATAGTCCATATTTTATATTTCTAACCTCAGTTTTCCCTTTTTTCCCCTTCTTACATTCTGGAATCCTTAACTAGCTGTGTGAAGAGAGGGTGATTGGAATGCACAGAGGAGGGTTGGGAGGAAGATGCGTTAGCCAGGGTCTGTGGGAGAGGGAGTGGGGGGTGGCTTCAGGGAGTCGCCCAAGCTAGGGCCAGGGAAGAAAGGCACTGCTCCTGTGAACGCAGCAAGGACCTTCATAGACTTTTCTTTGGTTCTGCATGAAGAACCTCATTTGTGTGTGAAGCTGAGAACTGACTAAAGCTTTTTGTGAGTCTGTGTTTGATGCCTTTATGTTGCTCTGCCCACCAAAGCCATCTGTCAACTGGATTCTGCGGCTGACACGGTCATGAAGAAAAGTCCTGTAAGAACCATTTTACCACTTATCAGTGAGCTCATGCCCCCTCCTGCTAGATCAGGACACAGGTCTAGGTGAAATGAACGAGTTGTTTTATGTTCTACTCTCCTTTCTCTTGACCCGGTACAGCCTTAGATCTCTGGAACACGTTTTCTCTTACCAAACGCCAAGTGCACTTGAAAGACGCATAGTGGTCGTCTCTGGGTTCTCACGAAAGCCATGCTTTTGTTCATGCTGTCATCTCCTGCCTGACCTCTTGCAATAAGCCCTCTTTTGGTCTCCACATCTTCCAATCTACTTTGAAACTGATGCTGAAATTGTGCCTGCTTTTTCATTGTCATCTGTGCTTTTTAAGACTTCTGCTTACCTCCTACCTTACCCCTCGAAATGCAATATGGTATCCCAATATATAAAACATGTTGCAGCAACCTTGCTCTTTGCAAGTGGGCCTAGGTCTGGGCAGAGAGTCCTGTAGAACATATTTTGAGCATCTCGACAACACAGGACCCAGCTTCTCCGGCCTCCTCTCCAGCTCTCCTTTCCATGTTGCTTCAATTCCAGGCTACTCATTGTGTTTTGCCCCTTTGTGCAATCTACTCCCTCTCCTGGCATGCCTCCCCCTCCTCACTCCTCAATGTCTCCTTTCAGCCTTGAGAGGGAGCTCAGATGTCCCCTCCTCCTACAGACATTTGTATCGTCTTGGTGCGAGCTGCTCCACCTGTGTTCGTGGCTCTCTCTGCCCATGACCACCACATCGCAGTGTTCTGCCTCTGTACAGCTTTCATCCGGAGATCGGAGACCATGCCTGCATCTGTTCTCACCTCCGTGCTTTGTCTCGTCCCATAGCAGGTTGTAAAGAATCTTCACTGGCTAAATGAGGGGAAACTGTGCTGCCCTCAGGTCAGAATCAGAGCATAAATTGAGTCCATTGATAGCTTGGCAAATCTGGTAAAAATAAGTGAACGTTTTCTTTATTCTTGGTGGAGTACACTAGATCACTGAGAGATGTGAAATTATAAAGCCACATGTTCAACCATGGTGCCCAGAATCAAATGAAATTAAAGAAGAAGTTCCTTAGCATTCCTGGGAAATCATTCAGCTTCTCTTTCAAGGCCCAACTCACATATTGCGTTCTCCCTGGGGTCTTTGCTGGCCTCTCAGTACCATGCTTGTCTCTTTTTAATTCTTCCAATAAGGACCGTTTCTACTGCAGAGCCTGTTCCTGAACTCCCTATCTGGACTCTGCCAATATTTTGAATTGAAATATGTTGTTCTGTGGGAACCAAAGTTGTGTCTCTTGACTCTTTGACTTTATCGTTTCTGTAATGCCGAAGATTTGATTTTCCAAAGACTCTTTGTTCAAAGTCTCACCCAAAGAAAGTGTTCAAGGAGTGATGGACTTTTGAAACATGCCATCTTCTTTAGATGTCTCATAGGAAGGTAAGACATAGGACATCCTTCCCCCTCTCATCCCCAACAAAAGCAAAAGTTACTTAGTAGCTTTCATGTTTCAAGGATGTGGTGGAATTTTCTCAGTCAAATTTTATTGACTACCCTTTACATGACTACATCATTCTGGGAGCATAGCTTCACACCTCATTGAGTGCACAGCCTTCACTCCCCCACCACCAAAGCTCCTCGATCACTAAGCCATCATATACCCCCCTCTATCACTGCCCCCTTCCCTCTGGTAACCACCATCTATTTTCAGAGTCTAGGAGTTATTTTGTTGTGTTTTGCAATGTGGCAGAATTTAACTAAGTGTGCTTGATACCATGAGTCGCTAGTCTCTCTTCATCACTCCAAAACATTCAGAATGTCTTTGCTAAGAGAGTCTAATCATGGCCCTCATGAGGCGTGCAACCGAGAGAGTCCAGGCAAATGAACCAGGAGGTTGTCCAGGGTTGCCAGTCCTTTCTCTGCTAGGAACGATCAAGCTAGAAAAAGGACATCTTGCTAGGGACATTGTACAAGACGGTGGCTGGTCCAAGCCCAAGATGACAAAGTGCTAGTAAGAAATTTCCTCAGGGGGAGTGGATGAACTTCCAGTACAGTATACTCTTGTATTCAGTTTTCAGTGAGCTTTATACCATGAGTCGCTAGTCTCTCTTCATCGTTCCAAAACATTCAGAAAAAGCACAAGTGGCTTCAGTGGCTTTCTTTTTGTTGGCGACATGTTTCTGAAGAAATGAGGAGAAAGGTGACAGCCCATAGCATTGCAAGAGGCAACCACTTCCAGAGATGGTAAGGTAAGCAGGGATCAAGAATTCTGAAGAAGCAGAAAGCCTGGGGAAGAGGTCATTTGGATCGCATTAGGCTCCATGGGAACACCGCAGAATGTTCTGGAGCATGTGGTACTCCTCCCAGTTCCTGGCTTCCGGAGTGAAACCATTTTATTTGGACAGGAGTCTTTCCTTTGGGACTTGGAGAGGAATGTATAGCAGAAGAATGTATGTGTTCTCACAGAAGGTTGCTTTTCCCCCCACCAGGCTGTTTTAAGACCTCTATACGACCTGAACATCTTGATTTTAGGACTTGTGTTCCATTTTAACTTTAAATGTAACAGTGTTTTTTTTCTTTGTTGTTGTTAAAATGTGGTAATATCTTTGCAACTTTGTTTTTTTTTATAGTATTACATATGTTCTTGATATGAATTTCCATTTTAGAGTTAGTGTATTATTTTGGACTCAATAACTTTTTAAAGATCAGATTTTAAACATTTTCAGATAAATTTGCAAAGCTTATGAGGCTTCCACCCTGCGCTCAATAGAGCTAATGGTAAAATGTTCATCCATGAAAGTCAGCTTTTTCTTGCAGAGGTAAAGACAATCCCCAAAGAGATATTATTGCTGTCACTTGACAAACAGATATTTAGCTCACACCCACAAGTGCTTGACTGATTTGTACCCTGATTTTTTTCAAAAGTAATTTCAGTAGGGTGATTACAATAGTATAGAAATAACTTCTGTTGTACCTCTTCATCTATAACCTCTTGGTTACCAATTAGGGTCTTGTTCCCAATAAAAAAATTAATTATACAATGCACTCAGTAATTAGCGAATTAAAACCTTCACATGAAACGTCAAGCCCCGATAAGAACTCTAATTTTTAAAAGTGTTTTTACGTCAAGATACTATTTAAAATGTAGATTTTATAGATACTTTCTTTTAAATAGAAGTTTCTTAGCTAATCAGACGCTCAGTGGCGTCGCCTTTAATTTTATCTGGCCAAGCTTCCCTCCATCTGTTTTCCCATCATGCTCTCATTCTCTTCTCCAGATGTTTGGCACACATTTCAACTTGATGTCTATTTCTTCTTGTTCTCCTTCACCTCACATGAACCTTCCAAGTCATAAATCTTTGGAAAAAGACATAAGGAGCTTTATTTCAAATTACCATCTTTTACTTAAGGAGTTCCATCTCTAAGGTCGAACACTTTCTTTCTCATTGCAGAATTTCTTGGCTGTGTATATATTAAAAAGAAAAAAAGAGAGAGAGAGAATCTAGAAGTACAAGATTGTTAAGCAACATCCTCATGTTCCCATAGGCCAGAGACTCAGGCAAGAGAATTAACGATCAAGAATTTTACTTTAGATTCTTTTTAAACATTTGATTTATTGAAAACTGAAGCCATTTTCTCCGTCACTCTACAGCTTCAGCTTTGATCAATGCCTCTATTCAATAGGAGGTCAAATACCTGAAGGGAAGTAAAAGAATTCTCTGGAACATATGGCAGGAAAGGATCATTTGTGTGTGCCTGCTGAAAAGACAAATGACACGCATTCTCAGCTCTCTCGCTGTGACAGTGTTCTCTGCTGATCATAGACAGTCTAGTGCTCTAGCTAATCTGCTGCTTTCAAAGCAAACTAAATGGAAATAAAGGCTTAAATATCTGGAAACTAAATCATGATAAAAAAAAATCTAATGGCATGAAAAATTTTCCTAGCAAAGTATACAGCAAGTTAGGAAAATTCTTTTCTAAGACCACCTGCTGACATTCTATTTTATAACTGCAGAACATACTGCCTTATGTCCAACTCTTAGAACTAAAGCTTTTTGACAAGGAAGAAAAAAAAGGCCATATATCTCATTAAGAACTTAGGTAGTTTTCATAGTGTGAAGGAATCTGCAAACTAGAGAAGCTCTTCTTGTCATTGGGGAACTGACCGGTCCCGCTTCAGGTCTGCTGTTTCACCCTTGTTCTTTCATCCTCATGCACCCATCTGGGGAGGTCATAGTCAGCTCTCCGTGCTCTGGGGGTAATGTCCTCCCGTGCACAGTTTGCTGACCCCAGACTCTCTCAGCCTTTGTCTAGCTACCCTACTACAACTCCTTCCAGGGGAGAGAAGCACCCCGGAACTTGTTGAGTTGTTCCGAGAGAAGCAAGTAGGTGCAAATTCTTGGCTGTCTCAGAAGGAAAGGGGGTAGAAAAAGCAAAAAAAAAAAAAGCAGCAAGTAGGACATAAAAGCAATAGGTCAGGGATGGCAGAAGACAGCTGTTTCCTTGTGTAATCCTTCCCTGCCGTCTCCATTCATCTTTAGAAAGTTACCAGCCACAGGAAGATCTCTGAGGTGGCATAGGGTGGTGCTGTGCGCTGAAGCTCCGCAGACCTGCATGACCAGGAACATGGGCATGTTGGGAAATGCGAGGGGTTGAACTTAAGAAAACCTGGGGTCTCCCTGGTGGCGCTAAATGTTCAGCTCTGTGAAGCTTTCCACAGACACTGCAGCGTGAGTTCAATCCCCAGCCTGGAAGCTGACCCACATGGCACAGTAGACCTCTCCTGTTTCACCCACGGCTCCCTTCAGCAGTGTATTTCAGTAATTCTGCCTGTTTTGCTTCCCACTCTGTTGAATTCTATCACCTCCCCTCCATGCCTCTGGCCTGTACCCCAGTTCTTGTATGCATAAATAAATAAAATCTTAGAAGAAAAAAGAGTGAGCATGGAAAATGGAGGGAGGGCTTTTAACCCCTATCACTGTGACACTTGGATCCAGGCGAAGGTCTCAGGGCCTGCATACCTGGCTGGGGTTCAGCTTACAAGGGAATGATTCATATTTCTGTGGAGTTGATTTTGAACTTCTGTTCAGCTTATAAGGGAATGATTCATATTTCTGTGGAGTTGATTTTGAACTTCTCAGCCTCACATTCTAACCCTGTGTGATCTTGCCTTGACTGACTACATTCCAGCCTCCTTTCCTAGCTGTTTTATAATTTAACCCAACTGTGCTGTTCATTTCCCCCTGAACATAAAGCCTATATTTCAATACCACCATCAAATGTAATCTTGGGGAAATTACTTAGCATTTCAGAATTTCAAGTCTACGTACCTATAAATTGGGGATAATCTGCAAGGGTTGTTTCTAAATGTGAGAACAAGCACTAAAAAAGATTTGTAACCTGCTTATCACACCCCACTTTCTTCCACTTTATTCTTTGTTCCTAATAAAATTTTGCTTCTATGTTCCTTTCATCTGACTTAATCTCCCCTACCAAGTTCAAAGTCTGCATGCTTCAAAATACTCTCATACTTGATCACATATTGCCTGGGATTCTAGTTATTTCTTTTACAGATTTATTTATTTATGCATATAAGAACTGGCCAGAGGTATGGGAGTGAGAGGATTCACCAGAGCCAGAGTGGGGAACAGAATAGGTGGACGGACTGAAATACACTGCTGAGGGGAGCAGCAGGCAAGACGGATGTCTGCTGTGCCATGTGGGTCAGCTCCCTGGCTGGGGATGAAACCCATGCTGCAGGGGCTGGCTATAGCTTGACAGCACTGTGACTTAACACCTGAGAACCAGGGAACCCCGCAGTGTAGCCATTAAGAGCTCTTTCATCAACTCTTGTAGATTGTAAACATCCCAAGAACACTCATCTTTCTATCCTTTTAACATCTACCAAAAGATCTTGCAAATAGTTAATGCTCCATAAATATTTACTGAATAATTCTTCATGATTGTTACTCCAAAGTGAGCAACATATTTTCTAAACTTTTAAATTTAAATGTATTAATCATTAATGTCTCAAAAATAAAGTGGTATGTCTCTACTAATTAGTCCTCAGTTTTCAAGGGCCACATTTTAAATATCAAGCCACACACCCTTGAAGATGCCTATCACTGCTAGGTCCGAACCAGTACAATGTTTTGACATAGCTCAAGTCAATAATATGAAATTGGATAGAACTTATCTCAAGCTTCACACTAATGAAGGAAGGAAGATGAAATCACTTGGGAAAGAGCTGCCAAACGTCGGATGTTTTTACTGTCTCTGACTTACTGGGATGCAGGTGTGTCTGTTTTATCTTGTTACTTACGTTTTCAACTGAGGAGTATAGTTTGCCTGTGGCCAGTTCATCATCTGAACCTTTTTCAAAACTTAATTGAGAGGTCATTATTTGCTTTGCTTCCTCTTCCGGCACCTCTCCACAGCATAGCAGTTACCACAGTGATGCATCTCTTTGCTGGTAATACATACATTATATTCAGAACCACAGATCATGGCTGTTAGATCTGCCAGATGTTTCAGGCCCCTAGCTGCAATTAAGTTCCAACATAGTCCAATTTGAAAGGGATCTAGAAACCACAGTTCTAATTAAGAATATTCATGAGTTTGCACCTTGGAAAGTCAAAAATCACATAATGTGCCAGAGTGGACAAGATCTGTTTCATTAAGAAGGGGAAGGAGAGAATACAATTTTAAATAAGTTACCAAGTTAAGCACTTGGAAAAGATCTGAAATGAAACAGAAAGTATGTGGTTGAATGAATGATTTGAGCTCTCAGTCAACCTATTTTAGTAAGAATTTAAAGGGCTCTATCAGGGACTCCTCAAGCTGGCTGCAGATTATCACCTAAAAAGCTTAAAAAGGAAAACTCACCTAAGGCAGGGTGCACCCTCAGGCTAGTCTAGATCAAGAAAAAGAAGCACTATTGTTGTTGGCAATCTCATCTCTACACATAAGGAGTCACTGCTTGACAGTTGCTATGGTAACCACTAGTGTGTTCTTCTTAGACATTAAAAATGAGCACGCAGAGCATCTTTTGCTGAACTAGAAACAGGTGCCTATGTAGCATGTTTGAAGTAGGGTTGGACAGTCAAATTAAGGACATAGAGGTTTCCTTCTAAGCCAGAGGTGCCTCGTGGCTTCCTCAAAGGACATGGGAAATGATTTTCATTATGAAACTCACCTGCAAAGACATTATTGCAACTTTACAAACCATTTTCTGTTGCACTCCTGTGTGTCCTGGAGTTAGAACTCTTCATATGGAATGCGAGATTGTAAGTTAAGAGATGAGGGTTCTGTTTCTGTCAAGTACTAGTTGTGAGACTTAGGCAGACCGCCAGACTTTTCTTAGAACGATTTTCTTATCTGTTGTAATAAAGAAAAGGATTCAAGAGATAATTTTAGACATGGAAGGACTGAAAGGGACATTACGATGCATTTCACCCTCTAGGGGACATGTATTGTTTTAGGGTTTCCAAACTCCCTTTTCCTTCACCTCTGTAGCTGACTCTTGGCTTTCCTTCTGGATATCAATTTTCCCTCACTCCCAAGCTTTATACTGACTCCACCTCGGCTTCAGAGAAGAGCATTTCACCTCGAGCTGGCCAATTAAATGTGACATCATTGCATCCTCTATTCTCCACTGCAATCAAATTCAATGTAGCTCAATTCTGTGACTTTTCCTAGAGTTATGGTAAAGAAAAAATTCTTTTCTGCTGGACTTGAAGCTTTTAAGATGTAAACCTTAAGGTGGAGGAGCAATCTTGTCATTACAGAGGGAGAATGAAGGATGAAGTCAACACAATAAAAATCAGCACAATAATATCCTTGTAACATAATTGTAATCTCCCAGGTCCAGCTGTGGCTGATTTTTTTTTTTAAGTAAGAAATTTGGGCTGGATCTCTTTCACTTGCATCCAAAAGGGTTTTGATTAATACAAACCCTTCATTTTGTAGGCTATGATACCAAAGATGATGACTTGTCCAACCCTAGATAATGCCAGAGACAGGGTGAGGGCTGGCTTCCGAGCTTCTCAATTTAAATCATTTTTAGATACATCTACCCTTTGAATTTTATAAAAATAAAGGTATTTACAACTTTGAAATTTTTGTTTAACTTACTCTTCCCTCCATTCCAGTAGCATCAGTCTTCTTTTAATTCTTGATAGGTTTATTTTCTTACATCCTTTCCTGTCTTTTATTTTGGGACTAGTGTGCTTATCTACCTTAATGGGAAATAACACAGAAACAAAAACAAAATATTAACTCAAGTCAATGTTTTGGTATAGGGCAGATCAAATAAACAATAAGTTGTATGAGTTTTGTATTTTTTTTTTTCAGTAGAATTTTCAATATTTTATAGCATACAACCTCAATTTCTAATCAGAGGCAGAAGAGAAAGATATCTTAAAGAACGTGAAATTAGGGTGTAATATTTAGCCAACAGTCAAGCTTCACTGCCTGTCTTTCTCAATTTGTAACTAGCAGAGTCAAATAGTGAAATGTTTTACTGACTTTGTCAATCCAGCTTAAGTTTCCTAATCCAGCCACAATGTATGCATGTAACTCATGCCATCTCTCTGTTACAGCTCTTATATTGAATATTTGCATAGCTGTCCCCCCATTGGACCTGAGCCCATTTATTTCAGGGACCATGTTTAATCATCCCTAAGTCTCATGAAAATCATCATGTATTCCATACACATATGGAGTAGTGGTTAAAGCCTATGATTGTTTCCAGTTTATTACTTAGAGCATTAAGCCAACACTGTACCTTTGTTTCTCTATGGTCAACTGCTATTTGTATGTGTGAGAATATTTTCTAATATATGTATTAAATTTCAGGTCTTGAAAGTTTCCACAAAGACCATTTTTAATCAAGTAGAAACTCTTGGGATTTAGACTTTGAAATGTCACATCTAATTGTTACGTTTTCATGTTCATGTCTTCAATAATCAACAGAATTCAATAATCAATTCTGGACTGGCACTCAAAAGCTGTGTGAGCTGTGAGAATCTACATTCTAAAGACTTCTCAAGTCTTATTTGCTATCCTTCCCATTTGTCTCACATCATCTGGGGCATAGAAAGTGTGAAACTTGCTTGTTTTATATACCTTGAAGTATTGAAAGTAATCAGAGAGAGTCCAGGATAAGGAGTATTATGGGGTTTCATGTTCTGATGTCTCTGTGTAAGATTGTAAAGTTACACCCCATTCAGAATAGTGAAGTGAGGAATGCTGCTACCTATAGATCATGGATGTTATTAAATTTATCAGTGCATTGCTACTTATTTTTTTTAGCTAGGAAAGTAGAAAATGAATCTGAGAAATGTTAATTTTAAAAATAAGAGAATCTACCCAGTTTTTACAAGAGATTTCAATTTTATTTTTCCACTTCAAAGTGGAATAAACTTTAAAAATCCAACATTTAAAGACCTAAGCACAATCACAGAATAATTCTATTAAGGTTTTCTGTTCTCTTCAAGTCTCTGGTCTACTCTGAAAGTTTCTGAAACAATAGAGCCTATTGTTTTATTGGTCCCCAGAGGACACTGTCATTTGATGTCCCTCAGAACTGCCCGCCTCGGTAAACACACCTCCACTCGCTGCTCACTTCCATTTTCTGCTACCTCCCACCCACCCAAGGAGGTTGGGGAGGCACATACCTGCTGTAAGAACCTAGGTGGATGGGTTCCTTTGCTAGTTCTGGATTGATACCACTGCTTGGCTTGCCCAGCTGGCTTTTACTTCCTACCTCTTTCTAGAGTTCACCAGTCACACAACTGCATTGGCTCTCCTTGGTCCTATCTACAGTACCTACAACTCAGATGTTTAACAACCATCCCATCTGGGTGTCATCAAAATAACAGGAACAATTCTTCAAGTAGAGTGACATTAAGAAGACAGAGTTTGTGTGTACAGATCCATTTTATTTCTTAGATTCTTAGAAATCACAAAATATGCAGCATGGTAGGCCCTGTACTTTTTCTTTGCCAAAGAGAAGA
Source organism: Condylura cristata (assembly GCF_000260355.1). Classification (NCBI taxonomy): domain Eukaryota; kingdom Metazoa; phylum Chordata; class Mammalia; order Eulipotyphla; family Talpidae; genus Condylura; species Condylura cristata. Next base: position 21,080,005 of record NW_004567103.1, on the reverse strand, counting down.
TTCAAACTAAAGGCCAGCTACTGAATGGATCACTCAGTCAAAGGGGAGCTGTGGCACATTAAATTCAATAAACCACTCAAGCTTCTGATTGAATATATTACAGCAACACTATAGGCTGCAATTTAAAAGATTAGTGAGGAAGAAACAATATGCTACTGTATTGGCTTTTCTGCTGTCAGTCTCAGCTTCAGGCACAAGATGATGCTACCTGATAGTTGCCATGGTAACCATGCAAGTGTTCAGCTAGAGCATTTTCAGATGGAAAAACAGAACAACATACATGAGTTCACTGTTCAAAGAGAAAGAGGACGGGCAGCAGATTGGAGAGTGGGAGACTGCCAGTGCAAACCCTGCAGTGTCAGCTTTGTGAGTTTTCTGGTTCTTCTGAGGCTAATTGCGGCTGCAAAGACAAACCTGTTGTGGGTGTCCAGAATGGGTGTTTTCTAGGGAAACTTGCAGGGAAAAATGGGAAGAGCTGCATCTGTAATGTTGTGGAGGTTAGAGAGCACTCTGTTCTGCAGAGCCTGGGCTTGCGTCTTCCCCAAACTGTAGTGCTCCTGTATCTTGCCGAAATGCCAGATTTTATGATCTCCATGGGCTCCACATCCACTCAGCTTCACTGGTTCAGCCCTGTCTCCACCTCCAAGCCCCGCACAGTGTTTCATTGTTGGGTGGACGTTTTAAAGGACTGAGGGAATTCAGGACCTTCTGGTGGCGCAGCAGGTTGAAGCACAGCACTAAGAAGCTTAAACCACTTCCGAATGAGTTTGATCCCCGCCTGCCTCGGAGGTGACCCACATGGCACAGCAGACCTCTCCTGACTTGCCCGCTGCTCCCCTCAGCAGTGTACTTCATTGATCTGCCTGTTCTGCTCCCCATTCTGTCTCTGGTGGGTTCTCTCACCCTCCACACCTCTGGAATGTACCCCAGTTCTGTATTAATAAGTAAATAAATCTTTAAAAAAAAAAAAAGACTGAGAGATTCATTCCATGTTGTCATGATCCTCCGGCCTATTTAAACATCACTCCACAAAATGAGCTTCCTGTTCACTTCTGCCTGTCACTGTCTCATCCCCATAAGCACTTTGCCACCTGTGCTTTGCATTTGTAGGACTGTTGTTTTATTTTCTGAGAGGTATCAGCTTCCTGGGCCGAGGTTGCTCACTACCCACAAGGGCCGGATCTAATCATTGGTTGGATCTCATAATATTGAAACAGCTAAACCAACGTTCAGTCAGGGATTTCTAATAGCATTCCCTATCCTATCCCACATTCTTGGAGGATGGTAATTGGCCAGAGCTGAGGAGCATCCACTCTCTTTAAATCAAGGTCATACACCTTCACCTTCTGTGGTGATGGCACCACCGCAGCCCCTTCGCTGCCTGGCTCCTGTAACACCCGGAAGGACGAACGCATTCCTGTCTTTGAGGATGGGGACAACATTGTATTGTTGTTCCCTTTTTGACCCTCATGTATTTGTTTCTCCTAGAGCCTCATTCCTTCACTGTATGTTCACTACACAGATGTGGTGATCAATATCAACGGAAATATCATCAAATGGATGAATACTTGCTGCTTCCTCAGACTTTCCTCCTCAAATAAAGTGAATGTGAATTGCCTGTATGTTTATGCACACAAGCTGATAACAAGACACCCTGGCAATGGGAAGGAGCTTCTGGTGGTGACACTTTCACTAGGAGCAGGGCCTCAGGCTGGGTAACTGCCTTTAAGTGGATTGATTCAAAGACAGGGCAAACCTGGGGGTTTATTAGGTGCGCTAGTGAATCACTGTCTGGTCCTCCGTCCGTCCTTCCATCCACTTGCCATTTCATCAGTGTTTGCTGGGTCCGTTTCACAACCTCATTATGAAGAGTGAACAAAGTCCAAGTTCTGGTCCCATGGTACTTGTAGAATCTAGTGATTTTTTTTAATCCAAAAATCTGAAGCAGCTGCTAAATAGACTCCATGACCAACAGAAGGAGACAAAAGTGCACAAAGAAAAGGCCAAAAAGAAGAAGGTGGAGATGAAGAGAAGAAATGTAAATGGTCAAACTATAGATGAAAACTGTTTAAATTCTCAATACAAAAAGAAATAAAATAATAATGACCATATTTTACAATTACTCAACATGGCAAAGCCCATTTTTAAAGAATCATAATGCCATTTGGGAAGAGTGCATGATGTAATGGGCATGCTACTTTCTTTTTTTGGGAAAGGGACTTGGCACAGTCTTTTAAGGGAGCAACTTAGCAAGAAATGTGAAAAATTCAGAAATATTTTTTGATTAGGAACACAATTTCTAAGACATTCTTAGGAAATAATTAAGGTTGTGTGCAATAATCTAGCTAAAAAGATTTGTATGGTTAATAACACAAAATTCTTAACTAACTAAAAAATTCTTAAAACAACTAATGTGTATTGAACACTTTCTTAAAGATTTATTTATGTATGCATTTAAGAACAGGGGGACAGGCCAGAGGTTCAGGGTTGAGAGGACTCACCAGAGACAGTGGGGCACAGAGCAGGCAGATCTCGTGAAATACACTGCTGAGGAGAGCAGCTGAGATAGGAGAGGTCTGCTGCGCCATGTGCGTCACCCCCTGGCTGGGGATCAAACTCATATTGCAGTGGCCACAGGTCACTTCAGAGCACTGCACTTTACCAGGGAGGGACTATACTGAACATTTTATACCTCTCTTACAGCATCTAATAATTCCTGCTCAAGAGCCCTGAGATGGAGGGCATGGGCTGGAAAGATTAGAAACGTGTCCATTTTGATATAGCCCTCAGGAAACACAGTTGGAAGGGGTGGACGTGAGCTTAATGAGTTATGTTTCTCCTCCCTCTGGTAGTGAAAATGTCATAGCCTCCCTTTAGACAACTGACTTAATAAATTATGTCATGCCGTGGAAAGCTAGTCAGCCACAGAAATAAGGGAGATGAATATATATCCTCTTAGAAAGATATTTAAATATTCTTCTAAGTTGGTGGCTATCAAGAGGTGTTTGTGTGTGGTGTCACACAAATAAGAATCAATTTATAAGCACACAAAAGTACAGGAGGGTCCAGAGGTGTGGGTACCAGATCTAATCAGTGCCTCTCTCTGGGTGCTAAGAATATGCTTTCATTTCCCCCCTCCATCTGTTTATTTCATCTTCTTACTGTTTGTTTCATTTTCATGTTCTTAAATGTTTTTAAAAGTCAACCCATAGTTTTCTACAAAAACCTTATATTTACTATTTTAACAGGCTGTGGCATTATTGACTTAAATTCGTCTTCCAAGTCATCATACGACACTCTGACTCTTGCTTCCCCGAACTAACATTGCTTCCCCTGGGGTGTAATAAAAATCATCCTGGATTGAGAGCCAGCAGACCTGGGTTTCAGGCTGAGCTCATCTGTTCATATGTCCGGGATGTATCCCGAGGCAAGTCATCAGCTCTTCTGGACTCGGCACGATGATGGCTGGGTGAGCTGAACTCTGAAACCGCTTCTAGCTCTAACACACCAGGAGCTCTTATGCATTCATTTTCTCCTTTGGAGACAGCCTGGAACCATTTTCCAGTCTACAGGACAAAGATTTGAGAATCGAAATCATTTTGGTCTATAAAACAGCGTGGATAAACACCTGCCTAACCCACTTTAAGAAATAATAGCATGACACTTATAAACCACTTTGCACATTGCTTATGAATGTCCTCCCCAGAGGCTCTGAGTTTGACTATAGTTATTCCAGTTATTTACATACCGGCATTTGGGTAAAGGATTTGCGACTGTGAGGGGAATAAATGCTTTCTCCCGAGATTACTGTGGAGTCAGTGTTTCCTAATACATGTTGCAAAAATGTATTAAGACCCATTTCTCTGACACAGAAAATGACCCCCCACCCCTAAAATAAAGTATGACTTAATTTTACCCCCATTTCCTTTCCAGAGGTCTCTGTGGGCAATTGTCTTCCCTCAAAGCAGCTGAGCTGGGCTGGAATTGCATATCACAGCGGCAGCTTTGCCAAATAAAGCCAGCTGAGAGCAACAGAAGCCACTCTTAGGAGGGTTTTTCTCTGGGAATGAATAATTTGATATACCTTGCTACCTGCAAAATAATTCTAAGACTGTCGAGGTCAGGTTCCACCTTTGGGGATGTTCATCTCTCAGTATGTCTCCTCCCAGATTTCCTATCCTGGTATGTTAGTTACAGTTGATGAATGAGTAGATAAAATGATGAGCTTTCCAATGCATTCATGGTGTTGTTTAGTTTCTTCTAGAATTTGTAAGTTTCTGGGTGGTCTTTTCCATACCATTTGGAAAGACAAGAACATGTGATAACCTATTTGATTTTTAGTTTGGTATTTGTGCTAAGGAATGTTGGTGCCATGCACATCATTCACCAAAGGCAAGTGCAGACCATGGCCAAAACAAGAAGAAGCAGACTTTGGGCATACTAAGTATCACAGCTAAGAGGAGTCCCACATGCCAATGCTACAAAGGGAGCTTCATTCCCAAACATACAGGGCTGTGGGTGTTTAAGAGTTCTGACTGCAACATCAGATGAAGCTGAACTTACTTTTCACTCTTCCTCTTGTTACTTGGAGGTTGGGGGAAATCACTTAATCAGAACCCCAAAAATCTAATCTGTAAAATATAGAAACTGAGATTCCTTTCGTTAGGGTCAATATGTAGACTAAATAAGATTTGTCTGCCAAGTTACTAGTCAGGGAAACCTGACCCATCGTCAACACTCAATAAGTAGACAGTTAACATAATTTTTAATCTGGCATGGTGTTTACTCCCTTCCAGTCATTTCCCAGATGTAGTACAGGAGAATGTGAAGTGTGATAATAGAAGAAGAGCTGAGAGGAACAGATTAGAACACACATAATTATCACTGTTTACATGGCACACCTTCCCTGTAGTTCGCAACTGCAGAACATTGGTTAGAATAAATTATGGCATAAATAAATACACCATCCACAGATGCTTTTAGAGGGCAACCTGAAAATGATTAAGAGATAATGTTATGCTGCATAGTTAGGGATTCTTCTCTTTTATGTTTTGACTCTTTGGCTTGGTTTGGTTTTAGCATTTTTTATTTTTTATTTTTTTGGCTTTGATGTCCTACCTGGAAAATTCTTATCAGTTGATTAAGCTCTTAGTTAATTTGCCCTGCTGTTTAGCTCAGTTGTTTATATATTTCTCTGTACTACTTGATTGTGCTACTGAAGTCATGTGATCCATATATGTATCTACTAGTTCATCCTAGAGCCTTACTATGTTATAGACCCCATGTAGACACTCAGTACAAATGCATTTCCTCGTTTGAAGGAGAAAAATGTACCAACTTCAATTGCAAATTTTTCCTCTTCTCCATTCTTCAAAGAGATTAAGTGCTGGACTTTTCTTCATTGAGTAGTTTTAAAGTATAATGAAATATTATAGAAAATATTCCTGGTACAATGATGACAATGATGAAGGAAGTCAATTTTAGCAAGGGAGACACATAGGAAGAAAGATTGTTACAAAGGGCTCTGGTCAAGTCACACTTATTTCTGTTTCTAATTATCTGCTCCCCACCTCTACAACTATCACAGTGTAAACATTTTGCCCACTGAACTTAATTGGGTTTTTCTAGATTCATGGAGAAGTCGAGAAGGTGACTCCTCTTTGGCAGGGCAGATTAGATCAGAAGCCATGGTACAAGAGGAAAAAAATTCATCAGAATAACTTTTAAGAACTAACTTCTGAAAAATGAAATGGAAGTGAATTTAAAGTTAAATAGCCTGGAGCACGGATTCTGGATTTGCCACTTAACAGTTGTGTGAACTTGGATGAGTGACACAAATTCTTTGATTTTAAATTTATGTGCCTCTAAAAATGCCATAGTAAGACACAGAATACAAAATCAGTTGGCAAAGTTTGTGGCATTTATAACACTCTCATTAAATTTTAATTTATCTCCATTCTTACCAGAAGACAGGCCAGAATATTTCGAACAATTCCTGCATTGCACCCTCCACCTGACTGATTAACACAGAGGGTCTACTTCAGATGGTATCATTTAGAAATTTAGATATTTAAAGCTTGGTTAAATAATATATTACTCTGTCATACTTTATTGTGAACACTCCTTAAAGATTGTTGCTTGTATCAGAAGGGATTTTGTTGCAGTGTAATTTCAAACCCCAATGACAATTTTGAAAGTTGCTTTCAGCAAAATATACCATCTGATTATCTAAGAATGGCATAGCTTTTATCCAAGTATGATAAATAGTGGGCTTAAGCCTAAAACAGAGAGTTATCTAAAGCCACAGAAAGTTTAAAATTTATATCAACAATTACTTCTCTGTCCCTTGTCAGATCTGTTGGAGATACAGCAGATAAGGAAGGAAAGCAGTGAAGTGATGATACAGCATCCTCCAGGAATGTTAGTGCTGAGGTGAAGCCAAGCACGCTTTGAAGGTGAGAAGGGCAAAGAGGGAAATGCATGTTACAGAAATGGCTAAGCCAGCCTTTCTCAAAATCATATGAAAAAAAGTCTTGAGAATATAAACTTGACTACTTTGCAGTGAGTCAACTGGATAGCGCTACTGCTATACACACTTTGAAAATATTTATTCTGTGTTTAAAATGGAAAATCGAAGTCTGACAAAGTCATTTGGACTAACCCAGAGTCTCATGTAAAGCAACTGATTCAGAGCTATTAACGCAGCAGATTTCTCGGTTCATTGAGAATTTGATGTAGTAGGGGAGTCTCCTTGTGATTCTTTCCATTTCCAGGTTCAGACGAACTGCCCTTTCTGGGCCTCTAGATTGTTTCTCTGATTACTTTTTAAGTGTCTCTCAGGAAAGGTTTTCCTCAATTTGGTGCTCACCGTTCCAAGCCTTTTGCTTCTATCCCTCTCTCCTTGCTCCCTACTATTTTTTTAAATACACCATCTTTGAGATAGCACACCATATAGATAACTCCCTTAACTTATCATTCTTACTCTTTATTCCTTATTTGAATATCTACTTAAATTTGTTCCCTTAGTCTTGTAGTGATAGTATATGTATTTACTCCTTTCCTTAAACAGCGATCAAAATATGTAGTTGCTTCCTCCTGAGTATTGTGAAGATCCACCTTCTTATCTACCAAAAGGACACACACACACACACACACAAAAAGACCGTATGTTCGACCGTATGTTCAAACCCTCCCCCCCAAATTCCAGTTAACCATATAGGAAGATAATGGAGCCCCTAGACCTCAACTATATGGTAAACTGAATTTTTCTCTCTTGACAGCCCCAACTTCTCTTGGCTTGGTGAATGGAAGTGTAAACAGCTACCAACATCATTTCCATTGTCTTTATCTCCACTGTCCACTTGAGTGCCTTGTCCAGTAACTGCAGCGGATACAACTAAAAGTAGCACATTTACACCTGCAGCCATATCCGTGTTGTTGGTAGGGCCTCAGAAAGACTCCCCTGGAGGATGAGGACCTACGTAGGAATCACTTTCTATTGCTCCTTATTTTTGCTGATCAATAAAAGATACATTTACAGACTTTCTGGTGTAAGAGGAGAGCTTTTATAACAATTTCTGTCCTCTATACACTAAAGGAGGGACAGTATTCATTTGCTGGGTGCCATGGTAAGAGCTGGGCATTCAATGGTCAGCATTTGGCTGAGTTAATGTGAGGAAGCTTGGATGCCTTCATGACCTTGTTTGTTTCATCTCTGTTAATGGTGCCCTCTACACTCAAAGGGGATAAGTCAGGCCAAGCTCTTCCATACAGCAGGTGCCATGAGTAGTTTTTGGTCTGACATGTTTGGCATATGTATTGGGGAAAGAGGAGAGTATTAGGGAGCATCTGTTGGCCTGAAGTCTAAACTGTGTTCTTGAATATAATTTTATTAGCACTAATCAGGTTTGTGTGTGTGTGTGTGTGTGTGTGTGTGTTTGTAACCCAGGATCTACAATGGGTTTGAGTATCAGAAAAAAAAAAAAAAAGAGAAGACCAGGTTTTCTATTTTTACTGACTCTTAAATATATATATATACACACACGTATATATTTACCTGAAATAACTATGTCATTACCACACCTTATTGTTTTTCCTTAGATACTCTAACATCAATCTTTAAAACTGAAGAGTTAAAAACCATCTCACAGCCAGTGTGATTTTAGCAGAAGGATGGAGACATTAAGAGAGGAGCGGGTCTGATTGAGATAGCCATGTAGTAGAGATGGGAAACAGACATAGGCAGCTAACAGTGACAGACTATTTCTGTAGATGGTATAGAAGCCATTCGGCTAACCCTATCTCAGTCCTCATTGAGTCAACCAGTTTGTCTCTTTTGCCTTGCACTATGTCCTACAGAACTTAGTGAACTCCCTATCTTTGAGTGTAGAGGGCACCATTAACAGAGATGAAACAAACAAGGTCATGAAGGCATCCAAGCTTCCTCACATTACCTCAATGTTTTGACTTAGTTTGGGGAGAGGTGAATTCAAGAAGAAAGGAATTAAAAACTATAGTCTGACTCTTGAAGAAAAATAGCACTTTTTTTATCATTGCTCACAGATAGATAGATAGGTAGATACATAGATAGAAGATGGTAGAAACAAAGATAGATAATTTTATCTATTTCTGCCTATATTTACTCAGTTTGTGTCATGTCTGGCATATTTATACGTTTTCATATCTCACTAGCTAACTTGTGCCTTGGGTAAATCACTTTATGTTTCTCAGTTTCAGTTTTCAAAAATCCAAAGTGAAGTCATTAAATGAAATCATCAAATTTCCCTTTATCTCAAATCATGAGTAGAGTGGGGTAATTCATCTGGAAGGTAACCAAGGCCCAGATGCTTTGGCTACTGACTGTGGTCTCCTTCACCAACCCCCAATTTACAAGGAAGCAAAGTGGGCCCTGAGTGAATACTCCCTACCCAAGGTTTTCATCCTGGAGGTTCACTCACTCACAAGCATGTCTAAGTCAGGCTGTGACACAAGGAAGATGTTGCGGGACTTCTGAAGGGACTTACCAAAGTTGAAAAAATCATGAAGCACAATGGTGGCCATGGACTAAAAGTGGGTTGTGTTTCTGTTAATGATTTGGTGGCTGATAGAACAATTTCATTTGACTCCAGTCACCCTTCATTTGACACCCTTAGACTCAATTGTTTGTCCTGAGAGAAGATAGAAATGCAGGAATGAACAAAGCTTTATGCTTTGGGATTGATACAATCTAGCTCTGGGAATTCCTATTCTTTAAGTGAAAAACAAAGGCAACATGTTTCTTTCAGTCATGTGTAGACCTCTGACCTTAAGGAGATGTGGAGCTCTACCAGCTCTGTGGCCTTCAGGAGTCACTGAGCTCTTACTGCACCAGAGTCAGAGCGTGGCGGGCTCCCCCCAGGAATTCAGCAGCATAGCAGTGATGGCCCCCAAACTGGAGTTGCTGTTGAAGAGGAGCCACTATAAAATTATTGGGGTCTGGGCTCAGCCACCCAGTTATAATGATCCAAACTGATTAATCAATGCATGAAAGCAACCCAGAGGGGAGTAAATGAATTTCTTAAAGAAGGGTCTTCTATCAAGCTTTCCTGTGGTCAAAAGACTGAGTGTTAATGCTGATTAGACACTCCCGTAGATCCATTTGTGGCCCTTCCCTTGTCCAGCTCTGAATGACATGTGGCCTCCTGCAAACTGCATTCCCCAGCCATCAACTATTTTCTTCCTGCTTTGGCCAGTGAGAGACAATAACAGGAGTTTGGAGGGTGGAAACAATCCAGGGCAACGAGGGTCACTAAAACTGGCCAACTGCAAGACTACTCAGGTGCAGAGAAGAAAAATAACGGGGTTTAGTTAACAAACAAACAAAAACCACAGAGTCACTGAGGACCCAAATGGCCATTTACCGCACCTGAAGCAGTGTCCAGCATTTTATAGTCCTAAACACAAAAGGTCCCAAGATGGTGTCTTCCCACCACTGAAGGCCTCGAGCATGTGACAACCAGACTACAGGCTGGGATCCAATTCACAAAGACAGCAGAAGACAACAGGAGAGGATCAATGGAGCTGCTGAGATGAGCCAGTACAGCACCAGACAAGCAATGTGAAAACAGCAGCTACAGCAGTCGTCCACCCAGCAAGTGACCCACACACACGCAGCTCAGCCAGGCACCCAGCTCTCAGTTTTTCCCAGCCAGGCTATAACAGCAGCAAAGCTGGGAAAAGTTCCAGTTGCTTGGCTACCTGCAAAGCCTTGGAACATTTCTTCTCTGAGGTTGGCTGCAGGAAGCCTCTCCCTGTCCTCAGAGGCCCACAACAGCAGAAATCACTGACCCCAGAATCGCTGAAGATCCGACAATGCTGACATTCTAAAGCCCAAATTCCCTAATGCTGAGGGGCTGTTTCTCAGTCTTGTATATTTCCTGTCGGAGTCTCCACCCCACCTATACTGTGTTCACATTTCTCTTGGGGCGATTCGTCCTCACCAGCACCACCAGCACCACCTGTAACTGTCGTTGTCTTCAACTCCTAGTTAGACAATAAAGAGAAACTCCTCCCTCTGTTATAGGTGACACCTCTGGCGTCTATGTCGCTTCAGTGGCTTTGTTGCCACCAGAAAGGCCTGGGAAGTTTTCAGTTTCCACTGAGGGTTCCTCATCTTTTGCTTTTTGTCCCTCCAGGCTTGGAGCTCAAGAAGCTTCTTAATGTTATCAAGATCTACCTTGTCTCAATGGCTTTTAGTTGACTCTTTAATACCTGTATAAAAATTTCTCTACATTAAATTTCTATTTATTCAATAATCAGAGTGCTTCTTGTTCTCTGCTTAGATCTAATGATGCATCATTGAAATATGAGAAGCTTAATGTGTTAGTCAAATATTATCACAATAATGCTGTGTAATAAATTCCAGTGTTCAAACATGGGACATATTTTCTTCTTAGACGATGGATCTGTAGGTTGAATACTACTCAAGTTGAGTTAAACTTTAACTTCAGGCTTCCATTTGAAGAGGTACATGACATGTGTTTCTCCTCTTCCTTAGGCTACTGATTAACCTAGGACGTATGGTATGATTCATGTATCTTATTCTGGGGCCCAAGGTTGAAAGGGCAGTAGCTATATTAGGCCATATTATTCTCATGGTAAGTAATCACAGCACAAAGCTCACTTATTTAAGTTCATCTCTGCCCTAGTCAAGCCCCCTAATGTCTCACTGAGGAAAGCAAGTCACATGTCAGAGCCTAAAATCAAGAGTGTATTCTGTATATACTCTTGTGTGTGTATATATATATATATATATATAGACAGGCAAGGGTGTGGCTGTATGATTCTATTACAGGGGAGAAAATTATTGGAACTGGTATTAAACCTACCATATTTAGCAGAAAGATTTACCATCTTGAGAAAATTGCATCATATCATCATACATTGTACCATGTACAGTGGTGACTAATTCTTTAAAAATAATTGCTATATTTTAGCTGATGTCTTTTTATTTCTGTGTTTTTGGACAGTAGCTTAAAATTCAAAAGCTGGGCCCTCCCTAGTGGCACAAGGGGTTAAAGCACAGCACTCTAAAGCTATCCACAGCCATTGCAGCTCAAGTTCGATCCCAGGCAGGAAGGTGACCCTCATAGCATGGCAGACTTCTCCTGACCCACCTGCTGCTCCCCTCAGCAATGTATTTCAGTACATCTGCCTGCTCTGCTCCCCACTATGTCTCTTGTGAATCCTCTCACTCCACACCTCTGGCCTGTATCCCAGTTCTTGTATGCATAAATAAATAAATAAATCTTTTTAAAAAATAACATTCAAAAGCTACAGTCCATTCTTGGCTAAAGACCTCACTTTCTCAAGGCGTAGAAGGGGATCAGTCATTTTCTTTCCATTGTAAGCCCACTCTTGTGTAGACTCCTTTCTGATGCTCAAGCTTGGAGCTGGAAAGTCACATTTCTGCTTTGCTAACTGATTCCACACTGGGCTTTGTCAAAAGGGGGTGCTAGAGAAGACTGAAAGACTAGAGAAGAAAATATGGACTTTTTTCTTTCTGTGTGCTTCCTTTTAGCGACCTTGTCACCAAGCAGAGTTTTCACTTCAGCAAGAGCAGCTCCTTCCAGTAATTGCTGCTGAATCCAGTTTGCAGCTTTTTCTACACTCACAGTTTTAGCTGAGCAGCAGCTGCACCACCCAACTTCTCCCCGTTATTTCTCTTATCTCTAGCAGTAGCTGTGACTGCCTCCTGCAGTTGTTACTTTATCTCACCTTAGTGCTCTCTTTTTTTCAGTCAACAGTTCTTTGTACCTAATAAACCACTGTTAATATTAAATTTCTTTTAAAAATAACTGCTGTGAACATGGCAGAATAGAGAAGTGTATAGCATTCTCTCTCCCAAATGCAAATGAAAAGAAAGAAAAAACTAGAATAAATGAACTTCAATGAAGATCTGAAGAATATTCAGTTTTCTGGAAGGTTTTGCATGGAGGTTATGGCTTGCTGTGGGGCAGCTGTGTGAAGGAGCGAGTGAGGTTGTAGATAGGGCTGCAGAAGAGGCTGGAGGTAAGGCATAGAGCCACCCAGTGCCATGAATACTGCCCAGAGCAACTGGACGAGAAAGCAAGTGGAACAGTATGAACAGAGGTGTACAGGGATGCAGTCTCCTGGAGTTCGATGTCCTGCAAACCGCTACACTCCTCCTTTAAGCCCTCCTTGGGCTGGATTAGGTGCCCCAACTGTGTCTGGTGACACAGGTTGGGTCTGGGTGGTTGGTCAGTCTAGAACTTGTAGCAGCAAGGCCCAAAGTCTGAGTCCAGGTATGGTCAGGCCAGCTGGTCTACCTCAGACTTGGAGACATGAGGCCAAAAACTGGACTCCATGCTGAGCCCAGCAGGCTGGCCGATTCAGATTTAGTGCCACGAGACTTGAGGCTCGAGATCCAAGGCCCAGATCAAGGATCTGGGTCCAGCCAGTTGGTAGAATTCAGACTTGGAGCAGCAAGGCTCCTGGTCCCAGGAGCAGGTCCTGGTATGGGTTCAAGTCCAGGTGCAGCAGGCTAGTTGACCCTAAGACACTCCCAGCTGAGTCTGAGTTCAGAACCGGCCAGCTGATCAACCTTGCAGTTGGAGCCTCAGTCAAAAGTGTGAGGCCTGAGTCCAGGTCCAAGTCCGAGACTGGGTTTGGCTCTGGCTCTGGCCAGTTAGCTGACTTCTGGGGCCTCCAGGCTAAGTCCAGGTTCAGTCCGACGGCCTGTCCCATAGGCTTAGTGCTGCAAGACTGGATGCCCGAGGCCCGGCTTCTACACCACTCATCACAAAATATTAAAATGACTATTTCCACATCTGCCTTTACCACAATGTAAGCTCTGACAAGAGATGTGTGCATTTCATTCTATTGCATCTCCAGGTTTTGGCACAGTGACTGGCATGTAGTAGACACTTCACAGATGGTGATAGAAGAGCTTACAAAGTGTATGGTTTTATGGGGTGTGGGTGAGGTGGTAGGAAGAAATGAAGAATCAGATTGATTTTTTTAAAGATTTATTTATTTATGAATATAAGAGCTGGGGTGTAGACTAGAGGTGTGGCGGTGAGAGGATTCACTAGAGACAGTGGGGCCAGAAAAGGTGGATCTACTGAAATACACTGCTGAGGGGAGCAGCAGGCAAAACAGGAGAGGTCTGCCATGTGGGTCAGCTGCCTGGCGGGGGATAGAAATTGTGCTTCAGTGGCTGTGGATAGCTTCAGAGTGCTGCTCTTTAACTGCTTGTACCACCAGGGAGGCCCTGCAATTTCTGATTTTTGCTGAATTTCTCTTGGAGCTGTTGGCGATTCCATAAGTGGGTAGTCTGCAATATTCTTTAGAGAAGACCCATATTATGATGGGCAAAAGCTGTCCCAGCACTTGTGAAGCAGAAAAGACAGCATGGGGTGTTCTTGAGCATTCATTTATTCAGTGAGGGCTCTGCTGTCCCTGTGCTTACTGTGACAAGCCACCAAGCACTGCTGATGGATTGGCGAGGCTCACACACTGACCCCTGCTTCATCAAGGTTAGAGACACTCTATTTTTTCTCTTGTTTTGTGTTTGCTTCTGTCTTTTACAATCTTTTATATGTGCCTTTTATATGTACAGTCTTTTATATGTATTGATATCACTGTTGCTGAGTTTGGGCACATTTCCAGAGAAGGTTGGATTTGTTCTTACTTTTCCATCCAATAAATTCATCTGTTAAGTACTGGGAGAATTCTGGAAACTCTGTCACTAGTTGGCAACTATCACATTTCTTAGGAGAAGAGAAATCTTCAATCTAGTTGGAGATATATTTCTTATGCTGTAATGGATTTAAGACAAAAAATATATTGCTCACTTGGGCTTGGACCTTGATTTTTCAACATATATCTTACATGTGTTAGGGCTGATGATGCATATTTTCCCCTTGGGGATCTTCTTTTTCTTGAGACATTAAATTGCTTGCTCAGATGTATAAAGCATCTACTAACAAGAATGAATGTGCTAATTAGCAATGGCAAGAAATATGTACACTAGCATTGAGAAAGGGAGATGAAAATCCCATTTCATTTAGATATTTTATGTTTACAAACAGTAAAAAATTAACATAAAGGAGCTTCTTTTATCTAACTGACAATTTAGAAGTGAAAGACATGCATGTATTGTGTGGAAGGAGGAAAGAATTTTTTTTTAATGCTTCCCTGGCTGATATTCTATACCAATAGTTCATAACCCCTGCCTGCCATGAGCTCCTAAGAAATCTCAGAGCCTTCCTGCTCACCTGTGCATGTTATCCATTGCCTTACTCTTCCTCACATAACAATAGCCCAGATCATCTTGAATGTCTCTACCACCACCAAAAAGTTCTTTTAACCTGGATAATTCTAATTATTGTTTATCCCTGCAGTCTTTCCATTTTCTAACTGGGTGGTTTTCAAAGTCATCTGTGACCCAGCACAAGTACCACTTGAGGACAGGCTAGATATGCACATGGTTAGGTCCAACTCCACACCTGCTGAGTAATGAATTTTGGGGAGAAGTTTGTCAATCTCTGTCTTAATAGTCACTCCAGGTGACTTTGATGCATGTGGCAACTTGAAATATCTTGCCTCCTGGTCCAAAGTAGTAGACAAGAACCACGAACAAACATTAAATCCATCCTAATCAGTGATAGCCCCATGCTTTTGAAGACCTGTCATCAACATCATATTAGGAATTGCTTCTGAAGTTTAGAAAGTTATAGCTGAAGGTCAGTCTCTAAACACCTCTTCTTCTGAAAATCTTCCAATCTTCAAACACTATGGTTTCTAAAACCCTTTATGATAACAAATCTTGTTTTCTTCAGAGAGACTGCGGTTTATAAGAATAGCTTCCTGTTTCTTAGCAAGAAATTTAACTTCTCTATCTTAGATATATGTGAATGCGAATTTCATCTTTCCACAAGAGTTTCATTGTAGATTTTGAGAAAGTAAAGATTTGCTTTGAAATAGCATTTACAAACATTGTTGAAACTATGGTGGGGAGGACTTCTAAAGAACATGATTTGCTTGTGTAAGACAAGGACCAACCATGAATTAGAGATGATTTATTTAGCAATTAAAAATATAAAAGAAATGAGATATAATCATACATTATTATATATAATACATTGTGTGATAGAGTAAATATATTGACTTTATAAAAATGTGATACAATAATAGAAAAATAGAAGAGAAATGAAGGCATGAGGGTAGTCTTAGTACCAAGTTATAATTTCTATAACAAGAAGCCATGAAAAAAGGGTTATGCATGGTGGTCCTTGTTTCCTTGTTGGAAATAGATAGAAAACAAATGATTCCACATTGGGCACTAATTACATTTTAATACAATTCATGAACTATTTGTTGAGCACATACTTTGTCCTGTTAGAGCCTATATATATAAAGGTCAAATTCTGTCATAACAATTAGGCTGTAAGAATTTCAGTGCATTCTAAAAAAGGTAGTCATTCTGGCTGTGACAACAAAGATGAGAAAAGTTACAAGGAGTTGGTTGTGTAGGTTAAAGTTTGTAAAGATGAGTAGGTGTTCTTAGGCAGACTGAAAAGAGATCAGCTCAAGTTGAGGGAATAACCTGGGTAAAGGCAGAGGTGTGAAAGTAAGGCTGGAATTTGGGAAATAGTGAGTAATTTGGAGCAATGGCCAGAAGTAAGCCTGGGAAAATAGTTTGAAAAATAGAAGTAAAGAGTCTCAACACTACGATAAGGAGCTTAGCTTTAGCCTCAAGGTATTATTTCTACTTTTGCCTAAAGGAATAATATTAGTATTAAGGTGTTGCTATACCCCTAAGCAGAAGTAGACTGACCTTTATTGTTCTCAACAGGGTGCTATTGTGGACTATATTGTCTTTCCAGAATTACATGCTGAAACTCTAATGACCAAAGTAGTTCTATTTGTAGTAAGGAAGTTATTAAGATGAAATTATTTCACAGGATGAAGCTTAAATCTGGTAGAATCAATGTTCTTACAAGAGGCTCTGGAGAGAGTTCTGCCTATTTTTGTCTCTACCAGGTGAGGACACAGTGGGGGATTGTGATGGAAAGCCAGGAAGAGTTCTTAGCAGAACACAAAGGTGAGTTCCTACTAGAACCATGGTCTCGTGTAGCTTCCTGAATTATAAGAAAAAAAAATGCCTAGTTTTAAGCCACCCAATCTATTATGGTCATTTGTCATGCAATCCCGGGCAGACAAAGACAGGTGCTACAGGCATTGATTGGGAAAATGCTGCACGATAAAGGACTATGCCTTGCATTATTGACTATTTAGTATCTCCGGTTCCCAATCATGAAATATTAATAGTACTCTCTGTTACTATGGCAATGAGAAAATGCTTGTATACATTTCCAAATACCCCTTAGTGGGGAACAGTACTGGTCCTGGTAGAAAATCACAAAAGGAAGCTGTTACAACTACTATAATTAAAATGGATCCATCACCCTTCAGCTTTCTTGGTAACTGCAGAAGGTGGCTTTCACTTACCAAGATTAAAGCAGTGTGGCATAACAAGAACAAACTTGACATCATCCCAAGAATAGGTGGGGTTGGATGGGGTCTTTGATTTTAAGAAAGCAAAAGTAATCCCTTTTCTTGCTACTAGATGACTAGTGCATCATTTACCATAGTGAAAACAAACAAACAAAACAATAATTCCAAATACTCCCAAAACAAAACACTAAGGGAACACACTCTTTAGCACCAGTCTTCAAAATAAATGAAGTTGAATTCTTTTTATTAAGTTGTTTACTCTTTAGGAGAATGTTATCCCTGATTCCTGCAATACTGATTTTGACAGATAAGTGATTCTTTGAAGATATAATAATTGCTGAGGAAATTCCTATTTATCTCACCCTGACAGAACTGAATTTAACCTTGGTAAACTTGTGAGGTTTTTTTTTTTTTTGAAGTGTTATATATTTTATGTGGAAAACCCATTTTTTTCTGAAATTGTTTTAAAGTTCTGTCAGTAAAAACACTCTAGAACATTTTAACCACAATCTAAATTTCATCATGCTCCTTTCCAATCAATGGCAAATACTTTGTTTTCTATTACATATAGATTTATTTCTCTCTTCTTGGATGTCATATAAATGAATTCAAGCACCTTGATTCTTTTGTGCTTGGCTTTTCTCGTTCAACATGTATTTGAGATTCATCCGTATTTGTTATAGGTAACAGTGATTCATGTCATTTCACTTTATTGCAGAGGAGTATTGTATTTTTTTGTACAATTTTGTATTTAATTTTCTTTTTTGTTTTCTAGTTTCTTGAGAGGAAACTTAGATGGTCAAGTTTTATATAATTCTTATTTTCTAATAAAGGTATTCAAAGTTATGAATTGCCTTTTAAAATTGCTTTAATATATGTCACAAATTTTAATATGTGTATTTTCATTATCATTCAGTTAAACACATTTCCAAATTTCCCTTGTGATTTCTTATGTAACCCATGGGTTATTTAGAAATATGTAGCTAACTTTCCAAATATCTGAGGATTTCTTAATGTCTTATTATAATCAATTTCTAATTTAATATTATTGTGTCCAGAGAGCATACTCCATACATCTGCCTTGGTGAATGCTTCACATACATTTGCAAAGAATGTAACTTTGGCACATTGGCTGTAGTGATAAGGTATTGTTCTAAAATATCAATGCGTAATTATACTGGTAGCCACTTTTATACTTTTTTTTTTTAAATAAATCTTTTTTTTTTAAGATTTATTTTATTTATTCATACAGAACTGGGGTACAGGCCAGAGATGTGGAGGGTGAGAGGCTTCACCAGGGACAGAGTGGAGAGCAGAACAGGCAGATCGAAGAGGTATATTGCTGAGGGGAGCAGTGGGCGGGTCAGGACAGGTCTGCCACACCATGTGGTCACCTCCGGGGCAGGCGGGGATCGAACTCATGCGGAAGTGGCCTAAGCTTCTTAGTGCAGTGCTTTAACCCGCTGCGCCACCAGGGAGGGCCCATTTTTATACTTTTAATTTCTAGTTTTATCTATTTATTTTATCAATTAAAGCAAGAAGGATGTTATAATTCCTTATTTCTACTTCTTAATAAGTAAGTGAATTTTCTCATTTTCCCCCTTTCATTCTCTTGACAGTTGACTCTTGTATTTTGAAAACATTGTATTGTATTTTATTTGGATGCACATACATTTAGAGGATTTTATAACTCCTTGATGACTCAATCCTTTATCATCAAACTCTGGTACTATTCCTGATCTTGAAAGTTTGATATTATTATAGTTATACAACTCATTTTATACATAGTGTTGCATGTTTAATCTTTGCACTTTTATTTCAGTTATCTTTGTTTTTATATTTAAAATAGATTCTTGTAGGGCCCTCCCTGGTGGCGCAGCGGGTTAAAGCACTGCACTGAGAAGCTAAAGCTATTTCCGCATGAGTTCGATTCCCGCCTGCCCCGGAGGTGACCACATGGTGTGGCAGACCTGTCCTGACCCGCCCACTGCTCCCCTCAGCAGTGTACTTTGATCATCTGCCTGTTCTGCTCCCCACTCTGTCTCTGGTGAATCCTATCACCCTCCACATCTCTGGCCTGTATCCCAGTTCTGTATGAATAAATAAATAAATCTTTAAAAAAAAATAGATTCTTGTAAACAGCATAGTTTTAATATTTCTTATGAAGAGCATACAATTTTTTTATTTATCTTGAAATTCTTTACCTTTTAATAGTGTGTTTAATAAAAAATTAGTATATTTATTAGCAGGGTTAAGCCTGAGCCAACCATATTGCTATTTGCTTCTCACTGTCTCATTTAATCTTTGTTTACTCCTTAAATTTATCTCCTCTGTTGATTTTTTGGCTACTTGCTCTAGATACTACAATAAGCAACTTTAGCTTAACTTGGTCTATCTTCCAAACAATTAATTATATCATGTACAGTGCAAGGATCCTATAATCATATAAAGATGTTTATTTCTACTGTAATCCTTTGTATTCTAGAGATAAAAATTTTATTGCTGTAAATTCTCTAAGTTCCACAAACACAATGCTGTTTTCATTTATTTGAGACAGTCAAGAATTATATATGTATACCTGATAAATATATGTAAGTGGCAAACATGTCGAGGTATATAACACAAGTATAGTTGTGTATCTTAATATATTTATCATTTCCATGTCTCCTCATTCCTCCCTGCTGGTCCTCAGAGGACAGTTCCCTCAGTTCTCCTGCTCTCAGCTTTTTGAGTACTAAACCCATGAATTTAGTTAAGCATAATGGAAAAGAGTTGCTGAATTAGTATAAACTTGTCTGTGGCTGTAATCCTTGGGTTTCAAGTTCTCTAGGGCTATGTACACCCCTACCTACATCAGATCTCCCCTATTTACTATCCTGTCTGGAATGCAGACATGGGTTTTTTTTTCTCCTAAGAAGGGCTTGAACTTAGTTTATTTCAATCTCTTTTTGTCCTTAGCTCTCAGATTAATAAAAAAATCACCTACAACTAAAATGTGGTTGTGTGGAGTATTCTTGTCTATGAGATGAAAGCAACAGTTTCTTATGAATATTTACATCATTGCAAGAAATGGAAGTCATCCAATATGTCTTTATTATTAAAATTTTTCATTGCCTTACACTGCTGTTTGTGTACTATGTTTGCCTTCTCTGCTCGTGTGTACTCTCCATAAATCTCCCACCAACACATCATTCATGAGCCATCACCATAGTCCCAGTCGCTCTTCTCTCTCCTGTTTTAACCAACCTCCCTCCCCTTGCCCTGGGGCAGACCTCAGATCTATAGTTTGCCTGCATGGTTTGGCTCTCTTTTTCTAATATCTCTCTAAATGTATTTGTGGGGGCCTCTCCGGTGGCCTGGAGGTTAAAATTAAGCCTCAGTGCTACCACCATGAAGGCCCACCACTAAAGCCTAAGTTCGATCCCCAGCCAGGGAACATAAACCACATAGACCTTTCCTGTTTCACCCATTGCTCCCATCAGCTGACTGCCTGCACCTCTGGCTTGCACCCAAGTTCTACACAAATATAGATAAATAAAAATCTTTAAGAAAATGAAATAAATGCATTTGTGGAATTCAGTCCCTCAGCACACTCCGCAAACTCTGGGAGTTTTTTGATCACTTGCATTTAGCAAAAAGCTCTCATAGTCAACAATTCAAATGTTCAGTCCAACATAATATAAATTATTAAAATTTCATTTCTTCACCCCATTTCTCAATTCCAGCTTATTGCAGCTCTGGGAGAGGAGAGTATCAATAGTTTTCCTCCCCTAGCCCCATGCTTTTGCCCTTACTCTTATTTTTCTAATCTTCTTTCAAACTTCTTTCAGATGGGAACAGTGGGCCTGGGGAGACTGAGGAAGCAGGAAATGCCTCACCCCACCAACACCAGTTCTGGTGGTGATAGGTTTGTTAATCTGAATCTTCCTTGAGGTCCTTCATGGCTTTGTAACTGGGTGGTCCCTAGGAAGAGGGTAAGTTCCAGGTTCCATGCCCCACCCAGAAGGAGGGTGGAGCTGAGCAGAGAAAAGAGAAGAGAAGGAATCTGAGGGGGGAGGAAGCAGGATGGGGAGCTGAAGGAGACCTGAGGAAGCCACATGGAGCAGTAAGCATGTGATGAAGAAACTGCTTGTTTCTTGGCCCTGGACTGGTTGAAAGAGATGTGGGTGAGAGACCCGTATGGAGGTTCACTATGGCAGTGTTTATATTGATTTTGATTTTGCTCTTTTCCTCCCAGACTTGCCTGGCCACTTCTGACCCTTTTCTATGGGTCCTGGCCAGAAGGTGCTTTAGTCTTGTGGCAGCTTTCAGAACTTGCTTTGAACCAATCCCTTTTGGGTTGACTTTTGCCCATGAGGGGATGGGTAACTTCAGGTGTTTGATTTAGACATTATATCCTTTGTCTTCCGTATTGTATACTCACTGTATTAAAGTTCCCTTTCATTAGAGTCTTGATGTGGGGGATGGCAGAAATTATTTAGACCAGGCAGGTTTGGGGGTTCAGTGGTGTCTCTCTCCCTGCCCTGTCACACTTACCTGTGTGCTTAAAGGGCCTGATAATGTAACAGGTACAGGTTTCACGGACTCCACCCCCACTCCAGATACTGGAACTACTAATCCCATCAATAACAAGGAGAAGCATGCTGGGATGTGAGGGCGGAGCTGAGCAGCCAGGTTGGGATAAAACCGGACATGTGGGCCTGGGGGTCTCTTGGCCTGGTGGTTCGCGGCTGATCATTTTGGCTCTCGATCAGTTTTTAGCATGCTGATGGAGTCCAAGTCAGCAGAACTGGTAGGGCATTCTAGTTAACTTGTATTTCTCTCCCTTTTTCCCAGGGTTATTCCTTTACCTTTCTCCTTATAAATAAATCCATTATTTAACCTTTTTCAGTGTGTCCATAATACAATTGAATCGTAAGTGCGTGGGTGAAGACCCACAGACAGGCAACCCAAACCACATTGGGGTGCCCCGTAACAATTTCACAAGTTTGATCTTTGGCCGGGGAGGTGACCCACATGGCACAGCAGACCTCTCCTGTCTTGCCCCGCTGCTCCCCTCAAGCAATGTACTTAAGTACATCTGCCTGTTCTGCTCCCCACTCTGTCTCTGGTGAATCCTTTCACCACCCCTGCATCTATGGCCTGTATCCTAATGAATAAATCTTAAAGAAAAAAAAAAAAGACTATAGTTGACTCCTTGAAAGAACTTGGCTGTGAAGAGAAGGTGAAGAAGGACAGGAACTGGCTCTGAAAGTAGGAACACCACCCAGTGATGCTTTCTACTTTGAGTCAGAATCATGGCGATCCCGTGAGACAACCATGGACCCAGCGTGCACTGCAGCTTCTGAACACGGAGTCTCGCTGTTGAGTATTTTGAGCTGAAAGAGCTTGAGAAAACAGCAGGAGCAGGAAGTTTACTCTGACCTTCCCCTCACCTTCTTCCTCTGAAACAGGTCATAAAATCGCCACCTGTGAGAGACATCGTCCTCCCCACACCCCCAAGGAAGAGAGAGGGTTTTTGTCAGTGAAGACAAGGAACACCTGGAAGAATCTGAACAAACAGGCCTTGCTAAGCGTCTCCCAGTTTGCCTCACATTCTGTATTTATGTGATTGCCACTCTTTATGAAACCTAATGAAAATACTCAGATCTATGAAAATAGAAAAAACAGACCCTAAGTGGTGTCTTTCATGGGGCCGTGAGGTTGTGGAGGAAGGAGCAATGGGACTTACTTTTGCACTTTTGTTTCAACCTTTCCCAAAGTGTAATTCTACACCAATTAATCTGGAATCCCTTATCACCACCAGGGAGGTCACCTTCAGGATAAGACCCCCCCCAGGCTTCCCTTGAGGGAAAGTGACTGTTCTGATAATGACATTGCCCTGTCCTCTTCCTGTCTATAAACAGCCTCCATGTTGTATAAACCCTAGTGGGATACTGCTGATTTATGAATCAACTTATAAAGCAAATTCACTATGAGTTTGTGAATTTTGATTTTTAACAAGATCTATTTCTATGGGTTTTTATTTCCTTATGAAGGTTTTCATGTTATGAAAAAGTAACATTAGCTAAATATGCTTGCTTTTCTCTGCCTCATCTTTATCAGTTTACTTTTCAGATCCAGCCAGGAAACCTAAGAAGGTTGAGGAAAACTTTTTCACCCCTTAAAATTATTCTACTGCATTGTTACATCTTTCCCACAGCCAGTGTGTTATCCATTGATCTATAAGACATTGAGTCTCCTTCTAGGAGTTCTTCAATTGATTCACAATGGTAATGAAGCAAGAAATATCTCTAAGATAGAGTTTGGTTGGAGGTGCACAGGCAGAGATTAGAAGGTAGATAGGAATGCCTCAGCAAAAACTCTGTGGAGTTATGTTCTGAGTGTGTTACTGACGTAGAAGAGAATGTGCATACAGCTTCCATGAGTTGTGCAAGGCATCAGGTCTGTCTGGGGGCATGCTTGCTACTGGGATTCTTAAGAGAAACCAGGAGACAGGAATGGGAGCAACTACCTCCGTTCTGTCTGCTGTTGTCCAGGCACCATATGATCTCATGATGCTGTGTGCCCGCTGAGAAATGGGGAGCTCAGTACCCCATCATGGAGTCCTAGCTCAGCTCAGGTGAGGACACCAGTTAATCCTTTGGCAGATTCAGCTGGAATCTTCAAAGGCTACTGAGCTGGAGACAGCCATGCCACTGTTTCACCAGTGGTAGGTGATAGTGTAACAGGTACAGGTTTCACGGACTCCGCCCCCACTCCATGCTGGAACTCCAAATCCCATCAGTACCAAGAAGAAGCACGCAGGGACGTAAGGGCGGAGCTGAGCAGCCAGGTTGGGATAAAACCGGACATGTGGGCTCTCGGGGGCTCTTGGCCTGGTGGTTCACAGCTGATCGTTTTGGCGCTCAATCGGTTTTCAGCGTGCTGGTGGAGTCCACGTCAGCAGAACTGGTAGGACATCCTAGTTAACCTGTGTTTCTCTCCCTCTTTCCCTGGGTTATCCCTTTACCTTTCTCCTTATAAATAAATCCATTATTTAACCTTTTGAAGTGTGTCCATAATACGATTGAATCGTAAGCGCACGGGTGAAGACCCACAGAAAGGCAACCCAATTCACATTGGGGTGCCCTGTAACAATAGGAACCTGGAACTTCCCCTTTTCCCGGGGACTACCCTGTTACAGAATCTCTACAAAGGGACTGAGCTCACACTGGGAGAGGTAGGTGTTTAGCCAG
Organism: Condylura cristata; assembly: GCF_000260355.1. Classification (NCBI taxonomy): domain Eukaryota; kingdom Metazoa; phylum Chordata; class Mammalia; order Eulipotyphla; family Talpidae; genus Condylura; species Condylura cristata. Next base: position 21,055,748 of record NW_004567103.1, on the reverse strand, counting down.
GCAGCAGCAGCAAGCAACCAACAACTTATTTCATGAACACACTTAAAATCCTCTTTTCCTTGAATGTCAGCTCTATCTGGATGTAGTTGTGAGTAGATATTGGGCTCAGACTAATTTTGAAGATGCAGGAAAATTTTTGTAAACCCAAGGGTGTTTTTCATTGGTTTCATTGGCTTTAATCTCAAGACTGGTGAAAACTGAGAGCGCTTAGTTTGCATTATTTTTCTATTTATCTAAAACCTACTTTTTTTTTTTTAAGATTTATTTATTTATGGATACAGAACTTGGGTACAGGTCAGAGGAGCAGGGGTGGTGAGAGGCTTCACCAGAGACAGAGTGGGGGGCAGAACAGGCTGAACAATGAAGTACACTGCTGAGGGGAGCAGCGGGCGGGTCAGGTGAGGTCTGCTGTGCCATGTGGATCTCCTCGGGGCAGGCAGGAATCGAATTCATGCTGAAGTGGCCCTAGCTTCTTAGTGCTGTGCTTTAACCCGCTGCACCACCAGGGAGGGCCCTAAAGCCTACTTTAATGTATATGTTTATTGGCTGTGTGGTGATTGAGTTTTAACATAAGGAAATATGTTAAACTAAGAGAGGAAACAAGCCAATGTATCAAAGTCTTGGTCCCAGATGAATGGGTATTGGTGATGGTGGTTGGGAGGGGGGTGATTGAGGGAGTAATGGTGGAGAGAGAAGATCAAGAATTTTCTACTGAATTGGGATGAAAGGAGTTGAGCTGGATACGGATCTATAAGCATGACTGGACTTCCTCAGTGCTGGACGAGGTTGTAGCACCTGTGAGAAGTGAGTAAGGTAAGAGTGGACTGGGGGTCCTAAGAAGAGCCATGAAGGTCCAGCTACTCATTAGGAAGTTTGTGATTCACTCAAAAAGGGATTAATACCTGGTGCCAAGAGCCCTACTGGAGTTGAAGTTCCTTCTCTGGCCCACTAGGTCCCTAGGTGAGTTGCCTTCCTGTGGACTTGCATGACACCTGCATTTCCATCCTGATAATACTTTTCACACTACATTGTGCTGTTGAACTCCCTTGCCCCATCTGATATTATACTCTGAAGAGGAAGAGACACTGCCTATTGCCTCCTGTTTACAGCTGTGTGCATGTGAGCCCCAAAAGTATAGTACATAGTGGGTGCTCAATAAATACTGGCTGAATAAGTAAGCATCAGTAATGTGGCAGATGCGATGTTTCTCCTATTGCTCAGGATAGAGAAGCAGACATCCAGAGTGTTTAGAAGGTTTTGTAGGGTGGGTGTAGCAGGGGGTGAGATGTTAAAGGTGCTGGCAAGATCTTTGTTGACACAATGCTTCCTGAGGACTGGGTTGCATAGGATTTGAGAGGGGGTACATGCCGATGGAAGAAAAGGTCTGGGGTGAGGCTTTGAGAGTGGAGTACTTTGGAAAGAATGAGTGTTGAGGCAGGGCTGGGATGTGACCTTGGCAGTTCCAAATGTATTCCTGGCCTTTTAAGTTTTACTTCTAAGTACATTCCTTACAATCCAATGGGACCCTCCCATCCTCAAGGACAAGGAGGGGGGGAAGTTTAAACAACAGATTATACTTGAAAAACAGATTTGTGAGTGGAAGAACCAAATAGATATTAGAACTTGACTTTTTTCTAATGACAATATTCACTTGAAATTTACATAGATACTTCTTATTTAAAATACAATTGATATTTGTACAATCATGTGGTTAAACTTTGTAGCTCTTAAAACTTCTGGCATTGATATTATCCTGGCTTTGAAAGCAGGGATTTATATATATATATAGAGAGAGAGAGAGAGAGAGAGACAGAGACAGAGACAGAGAAGACCCTTGGACCTAGCAAATGTCTAGAAGGCTGACGTTGACCAGATAAGTCTTCAGGTCTTCCATTCTGACTCTAAAATGCTTATAACAAGAATAACACAAGAGAAAGCAGAATTGTGAAGGAGCTATAAGGAAGATACAATAGCAGTAGAAATTCAGCAGAGAAAGAAACTGCTCTCTGGTTCATAAAGGGCCTCCATTAATTGCACTATTAATAATTAAATAACTTATAAATATATTTATACTAATAAGTAGTAAATTTCTAATAAAATAGAGTCTTGTAATTTACAGTTAGTTCAGTTTTCCATAGAGTAATTATAGGGCTATTAATTCTACTTTGGCAAACCCTAAGGAAATGTACCCCCAAATACCTGCATATTGACCCAAAGTGATGGGTGAGTAACATTAGTATATTAGTTAAAGATACATTTTAGAGTAAAGTCAAATAGGTGCATTGTAAACAGTTTGTGTTTATTTTTAGCAACGGATGAGTCATAACTTACAAAGTGAGTTAACTTGATCTGTTTCTCCAAGATAACACTGCCAACAGTCACAGATTTGCATATACTACACTCAGATATCGCCTCTTTCCAACTTACAATACTTTTTCCTTTGAAAAATATAGGTACAAAAGTACTAAATAGGCCCTCCCTGGTGGCGCAGCGGGTTAAAGCACTGCACTGAGAAGCTAAAGCCACTTCCTCATGAGCTTGATTCCTGCCTGCCCTGGAAGAGATCCACATGGCGCGGCAGACCTCTCCTGACCCGCCCGCTGATCCCCTCAGCAGTGTACTTCATCGATCTGCCTGTTCTGCTCCCCAATCTGTCTCTGGTGAAGCCTCTCACCGCCCCTGAGCCTCTGGCCTGTACCCCAGTTCTGTATGCACAAATAAATAAATCTTAAAAAAAAAAAGTACTAAATAAACAAGGCTGTTTGGAATTCCTTTGTCATTAACAATTTTAAAAACCCAGTCAGTTCACCGCTAACCTCTTCTTACACTGTCAGAAGGTTGACCTAGGCACCTGTTCTATTTCATATCCTGAAGAGATTCTGCGTAACTACTGAAGCTATAAAGTACAAAACACAGGGAATACAAGTGGTTGGTGCACACTTACTGGTATGGAAAACAACACCACTCAGAAGTGAAAGTGATTTAAGAGACTTAAGAGTAACCCCTATGTTTAACAGCAGTATTGGGGATGTAGTCTATTTATTTACACAGAATAGGGTATATTCAAATGTACTGCCTTTAAGAACCAAAAGACTATACTTCCTGCAGTTTGTAACAAAGGCTTCATCTTCTATTTACAGATCTTAAAAATAAGGCAAAACATACACCTTCAGCCTAAATGTTCAGCTTTAACATCATGGTAATAAACTGTATAGTCCTAGTTTTTGGTATCTTATATTTCCTTTCTCTATAACTGTAAAATGCCTGGAGAAACTGATTATATTTCAAACATTTCATATTAATAAGAAGTAGAAGAAGTTAAAGGTAGAGCTGGAAAGGATTCAGATATTTGAAAAGAGATTTGTAAAGTATTAGTGAAATTGGGTGACCAACATTAAAATTTCAAGTTGCTGTTGAAACTCCTAAAATACATCAAGCACATGTTGAATAACAGTATTTTTTCCTTTCAGAGGAAAACTACTGTTTGAGAAAGAAGAAAGTTTTGGAAGTCCCTGAAAATGACAAATAAATGGACCCATCGAATCTGCAACCTTAAATTGTGACAACATGTATGGAATTTATCAGCAAAAATGGGTCTTGGTCAAATCTCTACCATTTGGTCCAATTTTAACACCTGTCTAAGTTCCCTTTTTCTTTATGGAATAAACAAGGATAAAAACAACTACTTCTTAAGGTTAATGGGAAGCTGAAGTGCAGTCCTGTATGCGCGAGCACCTGAAAATTCTCCTGCTCTGCTCTTCCTTATTTTCTTTCACAGTTGAATGAAAGTCTCAGTTTCCGTGTCCTTTCCTGCCTAGCACGGTCAGGTTGGTGCCAAAGCTCTTCCAAGGAATAGTGGGAATTTAACTTTCTCATCAGTAAAATTTGTGCAGACATCTCAACAATCTGAGTCACCCCAGAGAAAGCTTGGACTTTGGCAGCAATTATTTGAAGACCATTTGATGAATTAACTTCACTCAAATTCCTCTGTGACATTTTTTACTTGTTTTTTTATGTAAGCCTTCTCTTTGTCCCAGCAATCAATAGACTATAAAATTACTGAATTCTGTCAAGGCACTGTCTAGGGCACTGATTGTGGTTATCTCTGCCTCTCACTGTCTTTGATCTATTTTACAAGTCTGCACATCATAGAAAATGAGTAATCCAAATGATTCTCATCTAGAGCAATACAAACAAGTAGTATTTGGTGGCATGAAAATAAGTAATTTTGCATCTATTTGTAAATTCTTTCCAACAGTCCTTATTGTGTATCTATCTGTGGTTCTTTGAATTCTTCTTTGAACTGGTTATTACCTTTCATTGGGTCTCTCATGAATTAATGCATTAAGTAAAGTCTTTGATCTATGTATTTTATATGAGAGTCTTTACAGAATTTTAAAATTATCCTTTTTTAGTGTATAATTTAGGATGTCCTGGCACTGGATTGGAGGCAGGGAGGCTGAAGCCCAGGAGGCTGGGGGTAGGGAGGCTGGAGGCATAGGAGGCTAGCAGCATGGAGGCTGGAGGTAGGGAGGTTGGAGGTAGGGAGGCTGGAGGCATGGAGGCTGCAGGCATGGAGGCTGGAGG
>NW_004567103.1:21039508-21051061 GCF_000260355.1 Condylura cristata | reverse complement strand
TGGAGGTAGGGAGGCTGGAGGCATGGAGGCTGCAGGCATGGAGGCTGGAGGTAGGGAGGCTGGAGGCATGGAGGCTGCAGGCATGGAGGCTGCAGGCATGTAGGCTGCAGGCATGGAAGCTGGAGGTAGGGAGGCTGGAGGCAATGGGTACCAGGGATTCTCAGACCTAACAACCCATTACAATCACCTGTACAAATGTAAAAAGACTAATGCCTGGGGCCCTTCCTGGTGGCCAATGGGTAAGGGTGCAGCACTGCATCTAGTGGTAGCTGCTTCAGTGAGAGTTTGATCCCCACCCCAGAGGTGACCACATGGCGTGGCAGACCTCTCCTGACCCGCCTGCTGCTCCCCTCATCGATTCGCTTATTATGTTCCCCAATCTGTCTCTGGTGAATCCTCTCATGGCCCCTGCACCTCTGGCTTGTACCCCATTTCTGTATGCATAACTAAATAAAAATCTTTAAAACAAAACAAAAAAAAGGATTGATGCCTGGACCCCATTCCCAGAAATCCTAATGTGATTGGGTTGGGGAGGGGTGGAGAAGGCCAGGGAAATCTCCCCAGATGATGCTAAAATCAAACCAAGTTAACTAGCTACTATGCAATGCAATTTACATGTGCTCTTTGATTTAATTTAATTTAACCTGCATAGCAACTCCACAAGAGAGAGATTTCCAGTCTTGTTGTATAGATGAGGAAAGAAAAGGTGCAGAGACTGATTTGCCGGAGGGACTTCTGTGATTTGCAGTGAGGAAAATAAGGGGATGGTGGGTGGCTAAGGTGCAAATGCTGCAGTTATACTTGTGAAAATAGAAATCACTCATTCAGCATATATTAACCAAGTACCTACTATGTGCCAAACTCTGTTTTAGGGATTGGGATAAATATGACAGTTAAAACAAAGCCGTTACCATCATTGTGATGAAGGGGAGAGAGCTGGCTATTTAGTTCTTCTCAAAGAGAAAAGCAAGTGCACAGAATCATGACATCCTCTAGGTCGGTGCCCACCAGAAATAAATATATACAATGATCACAAAATAATGGGCCCTCCCCGGTGGCGCAATGAGTTAAAGCACAGCACTATGAAGCTATTACAGCCACTGCAGCATGAGTCTGATCCCCAGCCAGGGAGCTGACCCACATGGCGCGGCAGACCTCTCCTGACCCGCCCGCTGCTCCCCTCAGCAGTGTATTTCAGTAGATCTACCTGTTCTGCTCCCCACTCTGTCTCTGGTGAAGCCTCTCGCCACCCCTGAGCCTCTGGCCTGTACCCAGTTCTGTATGCATGAATGAATAAATCTTAAAACAAAAAACAAAGATCACAAAATATGACACCTTGAGGGTCTTGTTAAAGTGGAAAGTCTGGGCTAGAGTCTGAGCAGTGCCTGTCTGACCGGCCTGGAACATGCTGATCATGGTGGTCCCTAGCCCACATGTTTTTTCAATTTTTTACTTTAGATTTCAGACAACACAGTCAATGAAGACCCTTATCACTCTGTTTCCATGTCTGTAATTGAGCCAATACACATGAAAGTTGCTTATGTGTTAAAGCAGTGTATGGGGCTTGTATACATTGGTATGTAATAGATTTTCTAAGTCTATTATTTGCTTAAAATTTAAGACTTCCCATCAGAGTGAGAACAATGCCAACAGAAGCAAACACGACAAGGAAGTTAGGGTAAAGGTCAGTTACCCTTCATGGATGGTCTTACCTCCAATTCTTGTGAATAGAGCGACCTCAGTGGACAATTCTGCAATTGAACTCTGAATGATTTGGGGTTTATTGAACCTAATAATTTTAGTAATGACTGCTTCTATGTGTAAAATTAATCTCAATTTATGAAATAAAGGAGTCTTATTTCTATCCTTTTATATAAAATATTTGAGATCTAGGTAAATTCATGGAGAGTAGACATAGAAATTAGAGATGCTTTTATATAAGAAGTCAGTTATACTGGAAAATGTTCTCATTCTATAAACAGAACACTAGAACTATATACAGTTGATGTTAGTGGCGAAGATAGCTCATTTTCAACAGATGATGCATTTCAGAAATACATTTCAAAGGTCTATTTTTCTAAAACACATAAAGCTGAGAAGCCTCCAACTCACCCCTCTCACCTTTAGAAAAATCTTCTAGTGAACTTTACATTAAGAAATTTTATTGTAAAGAGAAAATAGTTCCACATTTTCCTATTTAAGGAGTTTGGTTTTTCTCCTCGATGTAATGTGGTTATCACATTAGAGTAATCTTGTGTAGAGCTATAATCTAGTTACAGATCTTTGTTATTAGTGTCAATGATAATTACACCATACACTTGTGATGGTTCTTACAATTTTCAGAGGCTTTCACATACATTATTTCATTTTGTATGCTCCGCAACTTCCACTGGGAAGCCAGACAAGGATAATTGTTTAAGAAGGAAGACAGGTGAGGATTGGCCCAAATCACTGACTGATAAATAGTGGAACCAAAATTAGAACCCATGGCTTCTGGTTTCTAATGCAGGCTCTGTGCCTGACCCATCTAATATTATACTGCGGTTCTGACGATGAGTGTAATTATCTGTAATGATCTCATTGAATATATTAAACAGAAATGAGAAGATGTAGGCTACATACCTGGGCAGCATCCAGAGAAGGTAAGGAAAGCTGCTTTAATTATATTGCTTTTTCGTTTTATATATTCTCCGGTTTATCAAGATATAACTGACATATTGCATTGTATAAATTTAAGGTGCACAATGTGTTGATTTGATATACATATATTGCAAAATTATTACCACCATAGCCTTAGCTTACACCCCTATCACATTACTTACTATTCATTTTCTTCTCTTTCCATTATATAACAGTGTTATTGACTACCATCACCACACAGTATATTAGATCCAAAGAATCTACTCATCTTCTACTGGAAGCTTGTACCCTTTGATCAACATCTCCCATTTCCCTGGCCCTACCCTCTGCTAACCATCATTCTATTCTGTGTCTATGAGTTCAGTTACATACAAGTGATATCACACAGTGTTAACCTTTCTCTGTCTGACTACTTTCCCTGAGCTTTATACCTTCAAGGTCCACCCATGTTGTCATGAATAGCAGAATTTCTTCCTTCTCATGACTGAACAATAATACACAGTATATATGCATCATATCTTTTTTTCCTCGTCCATCTGCTGACAGGCAGTTAGGTCACTTCCCTATCTATGAGATCCCTGTAAATACCTAAAAAATTGAAGGACGAAGAACAAGTCCATCAAGTTTTCTGGGTGATGATCGAGGATAATGAGTCAGAAATGCTCTTTCTGAAAATTAGTGGTTGATGTAGAATGAGATACCATCCAACTGGGAAAAGATGAAAAGTACCAAAGTGCTAAATCCCAAGCTGATTATTCCTACCACTCCTTGGTTCTATGCCCATACACCCTCAGGTTGATTGCTGGAGTTTCTGGAAGAAATCTGAGCTTCCCCTCTGGGACCCCTTTGGTCTCTTCAATCTCCCTTCCCCTTCCCTCCACACAAACACTCACACATGCACTCCCCACACTTTTAGGGAATATATTTACTCCTGTTCCTTTCTCTCCCCTCACTAATGATCAACACAGATATACTTCAGCACAAGGGACAGTAAAGAGATTGAGGACCCTCCACACAGTACTGTGAATATATTACACAAGACAGGCAGCAGCAGCTAGAGAGAAAACACTTTAAAAAGCTAATTAGAATGGTATGTTATTTAGCTAGCATGTGATTTTCTGTAGTTTGCTGGCTGTGTTTTGGGAGCTTGCTAAGTCCTGGCCATGAATATTATCCCTATTCATCTTTTTGTCTGCATCTAATTATCCATGAAGTCCAGAAAGATCCCTATGACTCAAGTCCAGTCTTATTCACTATTTTCACTTGTTTTTGGAATCCATTTGGTATGTTGGCTGGATTATCTGAGAAACGGTTGCCTAGATGGGGGTGAGACGTGAAAGAGATTTAAAAGGGTAACATTTGTGAAAGATAAAAAGAAGCAGAAGTAGAGGAGAGCCATTAGACCATGATGCTGCAGGGGAAGAAAGGAGGATTAAATAGACTGCAGTGCAGTTCCAAGAAGAATGCTCATCGACCGAACTTGTAAAGGTACAATGACTTTTGTATCACTTCTGTGCTCCATGCTTGGGTGGGGGATGTCCAGGTAGCACTTAATTTCAGCTGGACTACTGAGCTACTGAGTCAGAGCCTGAAGGCACCCACAATCAAGAGATTGGCAACAATTTCTCTTTTGAAAGAGGAACTTATTGAGATCCCTCCGACAGTTGCTACTCTGGGCAAAGGAAAGCAGATGGTCACAGAAAACAAAGTGCCTAACAGAGTAGGTGAGAGGGTAGACCCTCGCCAATTAGTTTATGCCATGTAACAAGAACATGGATACAGATTCATTCATCCACCCATAGAGCCATGCATCCATCCACCCATCCACCCACCCATCCATCCACACACCCTCCTGCCCATATCCATGCATCCATCCATATATACATCCACAAAAAAACACTTATTTTTTGCTTTAGTTGATAGCAGTTATATCTGAAGTTTCTGTTAGAACCTACCCTTGGTATTGCTTGATGCCAAATCTACATTTTGCTTTTTTCTTCTACTCAAGAACATAGTCTCTGAGTGACAAGCAATCCGTAACTCTACCCAGTCTGTCTTTCATTGCTTGTGACCATCAATCAATCTGTTAGACATCTGAGGACAAGTTCTTTGCCACAGCAAGTTTCTGCCCATCTGACATACCTCTTTCTTAAGTCATACTGGTACTTTGCTCCACTGGGTAGACTATAATTCATGTTCTGGCTTAATGACAGTGTTCCAGGCCTAAAAAGTACATGGCAAGTTATGAGGTTCACTGCACTGTCCTTAGCTTTGGGGTCAAGTGAGGAGGAACAGAGATGGTGAATTGAGTTGGCTCGCATGCCTTCCAATTCATAAGTCGCTGAAGCCATTTACCCTCAAGATAACCCTGACCTTTGATAATACTATTTCATAACCTCTCCCCAAATTATATAGCAACCATCCATGAGAAGTCATTAGCAGCATTTTGAAAGCTCATGGTATGAGATAGTGGAAATGATAGGGGTTGGCAGGGAAAAGAGGTTGATTTTTTAAACAAATATTTCTATAAATTAGAATTTAATCTTCCTCTAAATTCTTTGCTTTCTTTCTTCCTGTTACTTCTTCTCTTAAAAACTTGGGTCTCACCATAGTAGGGACCAGTTCCTACTTTTTCCCCTGGAACAAGCCTTCTCTCTTGTATCTTATAGAATCACATGCATTTGCAGGCATTCCATCAAGTAGTTTAAAGAACATAAAACTTGCAGTAATATTTTTGGGAGTAAATTTTATTGTTATGGCTTTAAACCACAATCAAATGAAAACAAGAATTCCATTAGTACTTGAATATTGTAATAAGAGAGTTGAGAATAAATTTTACTGCTATAGGAACTATAAAATAGCAATAATAAAACACACTATTATTGTGAATAAATTGTGTTGAGATGACTAACTAGAAAGCTATAAAACAATGATAAGGAATAATCTAATCACCAGGACAGATATGATAATAATTTACCCTTGTTAGCAAGGAGTGCATGGTTCCAGTTCACCGGCTCCGAGTGCTCTCGGTTATGGCTTGCATTCCATAAGGCTGCAGAAAGATAAAGATAATCTTCGGCCAGTAGATTGGCAGAAGACCACATGTTACAGTGAAACTGGACTTGCTAAAAGAGGAAAATCCAATTATCAGTGACTGTTAGGAAAATCTTATGTAGTAACGCCAAATATCCTCACAATATATATTTTTTAATTATTTGCAGGTTTTTAATAATAATTTGCATGCTTTATTTGAATGCACGCCCACATATTTATCTTTATTTATGCTCCTTTTCTTTAGAATAACAGCATGGGGTGGGGGAGTCTGTCCTTGTCTTGCTTTTTATTTAGATTACCTATGCCTCCCTCTGCTCTGAGTCCTTCTTGGTCCCTCTCCATTTAGGAAGAGGATGAGGGAAAACACCCTTAACACCAACGTTTTACTCTTTCTGTGAAACTCACAGTTCCACTAAGACCTTTGCTTCATGGCTAGGGCCACCGAGGCAACTGCCCTGTGCGTTCAGTGTTGTGGGTATTATACTTTCTTTTGTTCTCAACATCATGAAAATTTAAATTCAAGATTCCCAATTGGCATCATCCTAAGACGATGGAGGAAGATCATAACAATGAAGTGTTCTGTAATATGCCGTTATGGTGGGCAAGCTATGCAGATGGCACCTTCTTTACTCATGGCCTCCACTCTCGCTTCCCTTCCTTCTTTCACCAATTCCTGTCAGGTTTTGTCCCTACCACATCCTGATTGAAATTGCTCTTTTCAAGATCTTCAGGAAGTCCTATCTTGCCTTCAGGTTATGATTGTGGGTTCTCAGTGCGCCTCCTCTGATTCAACTTCTGAACAATACCTCATTATTTGGTAGCTCCACTTTCTTTCCCGGTTGCTTGAGGTACACAATTGTCTGGGAGTCTCCCACCTACTTTTCTGACTTTTCTTTTTCATTTTTCATTGCTGGATTCTTTCTTTTTTAAAGATTTATTTATTTATGCACACCAGAGCTGGGGTGTAGGCCAGAGATGCGGCAGTGGGGGGTGGAGGGGGATGGCTGGAGGGTGGTGGTGAGAAGATACGTGAGAGAGTGGGGAGCAGAACAGGTGAATTGATTGAAATACACTGCTGAGGGGAGCAGCAGGTGAGACAGAAGAGGTCTGCCACACCATGTGGGTCACTTGCCTGGCTGGGGATCAAACTTGGGCTGCAGTGATTTCTGATAGCTTCATTGAGCTGTACTTTAACCCCTTGTGCCAGGGAGACCCCTGGGTTCTTCTCTTCAATCAAGAAGACTTTGAGTCATTAGGCTGACCGAAAATCCAGTCTTTGTTCTTTTCCTGGTCTCTACTCACAGCCTACATGAGTTATTTCATGTTCTTGAGACACCATCTCCTATGCTGAATGGTTACAAATGCATGCAACTTATGCCAGAGTCCTCTGGGCTCCAGCCTGCCATGGTCACTACACACCTGACAATGCCTGGGTATCTAATAAGCATCTGCGATTTACCATCTATATATGTCATGAAACCTGTCTGGAGGGAACAGCAGGTCAGCCCCTGAGTACAGGTCATAGGGGGCTTTGCATAGGGAAGAAACATCTTTCTTGAAATAAGAGCTCATGTAAATTTGGTTTTAGAACAGAAACGAAAAAATGGTAGTTTTTTCACTATTAGAGAAAGCTGTTTGAAGGAATAATATGGTTAATGAAAGAACTGCTTACTTGCTTCAGCTGAGTTGTTCACTAACTGACTTATCTTGATTATGGGAGCCAACACCTTAATGTAATGACATTTATTTGGTCTGCAGGCCTGCGAGGGAAACCCAGGATTTCCTCATCTCTCTGCAGGACAATGAGACCTCTGCTTGGGATCGCTTACCTCTTCTGGGTGCTGGTTCCTGGGGTGCTAGGATATAATGGGTGAGTATGAAGTGGGAGGAATGGTTGATGGTTATAATATTCATTGGAAAGATTTTCTCAATATCAATCAGCTTGTTTTGTTCCTCTTTGTACACATGCACATCATCATGAGATGAGAATAATAGAGATTGCTGAAGTTTTATCATTGAACATTCCTATTCTTTGAGTAAATGTCTAGTAAACATATGCTAAGTACCACAAGATGTTTTGTGTTTGAAAGGGAAAAATTATAATGAAGTTTTATCTCCCTCACTCAATTTCTCAATTGCTAAATCACACTATTTAAATCATCAAGAAAAATATTTAGGACGCTTTACACTTCCAGATAATTTCCCTAACAGAAAATTACTATTAATGTTTTAGGGTAGATAGATAACAAATTACTTATAGAGTACTTCTGTCAAAATTTTTTTAGTTAAGTTGTATTATGTAAGTTTTCCTATGACATTCATAATTCATTTAACACTTACTGCAATTGCTGGTAATATTCCATCATTTCTACTCTGTGGGGCATTTAGTTGCTTTTTACTTAGTCATTTTTTGGGGAAAATAATACCATGAGAAGAGTTTATCTACAATTTTTTTTTTTTGCAAATCTTTATTTCCCTCATATAAATTGTAAGAAGTAGAGTGGGGTTAGAAGTTGAGACAAGAATCTGCTACACACATCCTTACTCCTATCTAAACATCTTGCACCTGTTTACACTTTCAACAGTGTATTAAGGCATTTTAAAAAAACGGTTGCCAATTTGACAAATGAAAAACAGTCATAGTTCACTTTACATTTTGTTGTTTTCCAGTAAGTTTCACTATGATATATTGTTTACAACTCATATCAATATTTAAAAGTTGCCCATTCATGCCACTTACCCACTTTTGTATTCTTTCCCTATTTATAATGCCATCTCTAAATATATGATATTTATGTCTATATATATTTTAACATCTTTGCCTATATGTGTGTGGTGTAGTTTGCATTTAAAGTGTGTTTTCCTTTGTTCGTGCGCAGCTTATTATTTTGCTCACTTGGCATATTGCATCAAACTTGTGGGGCTATAAGTAAGGCTCCCTCTTCAGCCTCATGGCTGCCAATCTTGCAGTGAATTTGCTCTCACAACAGAGCATTTATTCTGATTTTTTTGCCTTCAACGATGTGACCTAAATTTGTCCCTTAGCTTCACATTCTGACTTCAGATACATACAGTTGAGAATCAGTGACATGGCCCAGACCCTGCTTGGGCATAACCAATGTTTGTATCAACTTTCTTGGTTTTACACAGGTCCTGGCTCCTCTCTCCATTTGATTATAGAAATTAAGTCGCTTGCAAATATCATGAGGCTTAAGACCTATACTTTTTTTGAAATAGTACCCCTGCATCTAGAAATCTATGCTGAGGAAATAAGGGATCGAGTTTTAAGCACTGAGATACATCCCTACCTATAATATATGTAGTATTCTAAATGCTATAATATTTAGAAACAACCTGAGTGTTCCATGATAGGTTATGGAAATATTGGCATTTTATATAAGAGAACTAGAATAATGTTTATGAAAAAAGTTAATAGTATAAATAAAAAGATGTTATGTAAAGTAAAGAACAGAAAACAAAATGTAGTTAAAAAACTCAAAATAGGTCCTCCCTGGTGGCGCAGCAGGTTAAAGCACAGCACTAAGAAGCTAAAGCCACTTCAGCACGAGTTTGAACCCCTCCTGCCCCGGAGGTGACCACATGGTGCAGCAGACCTCTCCTGGCCTGCCCGCTGCTCCCCTCAGCAGTGAACTTAGTCTATCTGCCTGTTCTGCTCCCCGCTATGTGTGTGGTGAATCCTCTCACCATCCCTGCACCTCTGGCCTGTACCCCAATTCTGTATCCATAAATGAAAAAAAAAACTTAATTAAAAAAATACTAAAAATATATAAAACAAAACAATATGTTCCCCAATGGTTACCTGTTGTCTTTGGTTGGTGATTTTTTCCCCCCTTCTTGCAATTATTCTTATTTTTGCAAAGATTCTGCCTTTAGGGTGATTAAAACTTGCCTTAAAATATTGACTGCCACACCCAAATTAAATGATAGACGTGATCAAGCTCAGATAACAGGAGAAGCTGGCTCTCGCAGATAGTAGCTCTTCATGAATGATCCAAGGAAAACACTTTACATCTGCTAGTCCTGCTCCTTGCTATTTTCATTTTCAAAAATAATGTCCACTTTGGTATGAATTTTACTAACTCCTAGCATAAGTTTGATAACATTTTTAGTACTCTTTGTTCACTATGTATAAGGTAATGATGATCTAAAATGTAAAGTTAATAAAGATTACAAAAATTTTGGGATCTTCCTCTGAAGTATTTATTGAGATGATCACTTATATATCTCACTCCAATAAAAGTGTGCACCTGTAGAGCCATTTGGGATCTAGCAATATTAATCAAATATCCTGAAAATGTTTATCCTCTTGAGCCTACAAATTCTTTTTCCTGGATGTAGCTCAAGAAAATAGTCAGAAATGAGCACAAAAATGTATGCAAACATTCATTAAGTTTATAATTATTTGCAATTTATAAAAGGAAAACAACTTTAATACTCATTATAGTGAACAATATTTAAATCTATGTAACATACACATATTGCCAAATATTAGGTAGTCATCGACAATAACATTATAAGGAGTTGTCATTGCCTTGAAGAAATGTCCCCAGTAGAATACGGAATACAAAGGGTAAATGCAAAATTATAGATAGATATAATTTGAATGACACTTAAGAGAAGAATATGCAGAGATAAGAGACTGATCAGAAATATATTGAAATATCAACAGTGATTATTAACACAGGGAGGTGGGATTATTTCTCCTTATTTTTCCTGTCTATGTGTCTGCTCTTCATGCTTTCTAAATTTTTCCCAGTTAGTAAATTTTGTAAGCAGGAAACACAAAGTTTCAAAATACATTACGGTCATGAAATATTCATATAAACTTTTTCACTAAGCATTTAAATACAAAATTTGCCTCAATTTTAATTTGTATTGTTTGCCACTTAATACAGTCTAGTCAAAATTCCATCAGACATCTCTGATCTGCAGTATTTATTAATAATCTACCCCCAAAGGATGATTTTCTCTGTTAAACATTCTTATTCAAAAAGAAAACACAATGTACAATAATCTTCACATTTGATTGGTGAGATGAAACTCGTGACAATTTGGGGGATTAGCCAGCTTCTTCCTTCCCTCTCTACATGCATTATTCATCACCCAAGAAATTGCTTAGAAACAGCCTTTTGTAAGTAGATGGTTTAAACCTTGCCTGAACTAAGTGTTTGGTTTTCTGAGGCTTAAGAATTGTGTTTAATTTTGTGTAAAAATGATAAGCATTTTTAAGATCAGGGGCTTTCACTCAAATCCGGTAAGATTCACTTTCTTTGCAAATTGCATGGGCTCAGTCTTTCTGTGCCTGGTTGGGGAGGCAGTATACACACACATTTTGCAGCCATTAGCTGGGGGAGAGCCACATGTTGGTGCTAACAGTGTTCAGCTACCTTTAATTTATTGCCTTCCATATTATGAAATTTGGGGGGACTTGCAACACAACTGAAACCACAACCCCAATGTGCCAGTCTTGCTTTTTGTGTATTCAGTTTCCTGCCCCGGTGAGCAGATAGCCGTGATAAAGAAAGAACCCTCCAGGAGCTGAGCTGTGTGGAAAGGGGAACAAGGTCTTAACACCAGTGCCCCAGAGCTACTGTGACAGCATCTCCTATAACCTCACTGCCTGGCAGGACACCACAGGCAGAACAGCCAGATGAGGGGTGAGGAGGAAGGCAGCCACTGAGAAGATACCCTCTTTTGCTTGGTTCCCTGTCCTTTCCATCCTGAAAGAACAGGAAAATAAATTATTTTTTTAATTTTTTATAATTTTTTTTAAGATTTATTTATTTGTGCATACAGAACTGGGGTACAGGCCAGAGGCTCAGGGGCAGATCGGAAGAG